>NC_133402.1:4235287-4541344 GCF_047511655.1 Castor canadensis | reverse complement strand
CTCTTTCTCTCTCTCTCTCTCTCTCACATACACAGACACACACACACACACAGAGTCCAATAGGAAACCTTGATGATCAGATAAAACAGAGGCCAAGCTGGTTTTCACCAGTATAACCAAGTGAGTTCATCCCACAGCATCTGCGAGAAATTACAAATACTCAAAACCTCCCGGGCAAGCTGTGTGCTTCTGCCATGCTGGGGGTCTAACCCAGGGCCTCGCACATGCTAAGAAGCGCTCTACCACCTAGCTACCCCCCGCCCAGTGCTGAAATTTGATTCTGCTTTTTGTTTCTGAGACCTGAAACAGAAAAACAAGAAGTCAGATTGGTCTTGACTTCTTGTGCTCCAGGGGTGTTCCCATCTTAGACTCGCAAGTGCTAAGATTTGAACCCAGGACCTCAAGCATATAAGGCACTATACCCTCAGCCCTTTTGTTTTTATTTTGTTTTTGAGACAGAGTCTTGCTTCCTTTGCTCCGGCTGGCCTTCAACTCCCAATCCTCCTTTCTCAATGTCCTAAATCATTGGGATTTCCGGTATTCACCGCCAGGTCAAGCTTGAAATTATATTCTTGAATCTGCCTTGACCTCATTTCCCCTGGTGTAATGTGAGGTTCTTCCTGACCCAAAAGAAACACCCAACATTCACTTGTGTCTGACTGAAGAACGCTATCGGTCCACTAGTCTCTCGCACTCAGTGTGAATGCTGAAACGTGAAGGTGCTTCATTACAGAAGGCTGCCCCAGCCTTGCTGGGTGTCACGCACAATCCAGCACAACACTGCCTTTCTAAAATCCATAACAGCAAATTCCAGACCCTCCTGGCCTCGGGGGATTGCAAAGCTGTAGTTACAGAATGGTGATTAACATATGAATAATAAAAGAAAAATGAAAAAAATAAATAAATAAATAAACAAAACAGATGAGAAGCAAGAAGGATTTAAAAAGCGAAACAACAAACTAAAAAAAAAAAAAAAAACCAGAATGGTGATTAACACCACTTGTAGACACTTGGTGTGCAAGGCACAGGCCAGGCAGCAAAGGGCAGGTAATGATGGACAAAGATGAGTGAAGAGATCATGCCTGTAATCCCAGCTACTTGGCGGCCAGAGGTAGGAGGACTGAGGTCCAAGTCCTGCTGGGGCAAAAGCTCAAGACCCTATCTGACGAACAAGTAAAAGCAAAAAGACTGGGGCGGTGGTTCAAGTGGTGGAGGGGTTGCCCAGCAAGTGAGAGGCCCTGAGCTCAGCCCCAACCCCAGCAAAAAAAGAGCTCGTGGTCATTCCACAGCCACAGAGAAGCCCATTACACTCCATCAAATGCCCGCTGAGGAGGATGTCACTCACTGCTTTAACATAGCCGTGTTAGAGTGAGGAGGTAAGCCCAGCCCCAAAGCAGACCTGTGCCACCCTAACCCCTCCCCAACCTGATTCCACTACAAAGAGGGGACTCTTAGGGACAGAGCCAGCTGCCTCAGCCTCACGGGATTACACCCAGTGCTGGCTCCTTTTCGGATCCTGACAAAGCCATGCTGTTTTCTCTGGGAACACCCTGAGGATTAACTTGGGGACATGTGTGCTTCTATGAAGACATGCTTGCGGGCCTCCTAGGGACATTTGATTAAGAGAGAGACCAACCTGGGTAATGTCCTGACAGCATCTTGCATAGACACCCTGGAGGTGGGGAAGGGGGTCTGGGATAAGAAGAGGGGGAGCAGGAGAGGGGCAGGCATCAGCACAGGGCTAAAAGCCTAGCAATGGCTCCCAGTGGATCCTCAGGCTTAACTCCTCTTCCATCTTGGCCAAGTGCTGTAATAAGCCACTCTTGGAACTTAATAACTCCTTAGCAGCCAATCAATAACAGGTCTGGAAAGCCTCTGCTGTGTTTATTTAGTGCTAAAGCGTGCAGGCAGCAGCTCCCTGTCCCCACCACATTGAAATGGAGCAGCTTGCTGAGAGCGCCTCCCATGCGGGAGCCTTCAAGAAGTGGACTTTAGTGGGAGGGGAGCTCTCCACCATGGAATTCAAGAAAGGCCAGGACACAGGTGAGTTGGTCGGTGTGCAGTGTCACCAGAAACAACCTAAAATTGGTTCCTGGGAATGCAAAACTCCATCTGGACCTTTGGCAGTAAAGAGGCCAGGACACTTGTCTTCAGGGAACTAATCTAGGAAGTTGGGAACAGGTCACTAACCAGTTAAGCAACTTGCAGTACTGACAGATGAAAAGCTTAGTTCCTCTAGTGGCTGGATGAGGTAACTTGCCCTGACTTTTTAAACCCTTCTGGTCAGTGGACGTGCAGTTTGGAATCAATTAAAAACAGGCAGGGATGAAACAGAAAAGGAAAAAGAAGGAGAAATATGAGGAACATCTCAATAGGACTCCATCAAAGAAACTGCTGGAAACCCCCAACCCTGCCCAGCCAAAAGAGCAGACCAACCCCCCCCCCAACACTCACACACACAAAGCATAAACACCGGCGCCTGCTTGCTACAAATCCCACATGTTGCCAGCTATCGATGTTATCATTCTTTTTAAATGAGAGAGAATCGAGCAGCCTGGCGTCACATTTTCTGGCAATAATTCCAGCCCAAGAAGGGATCTCATCCCATGCCAAGGAGAGAAGGCATCCTCTCTCCTTCCTGTGTTACACAAAGGCAGCTGGCCCAGCTAAAACCATCAAGGTTGATCAGTGTCTTGCAACACAACCACAAAATATAGCACGCCACCTGTCCCACGTGCCTTGCAAGCTTCACCTGGGGGACAGGTAGCTTCTGCACTGCCAACAGACAGGAGAAGATGCCAGGAAATTGCAGTTTGTGGGAACAGTCTTTGGTGGCTTTGGGCAAGGAAGGTCCAGGTGTGTACACTCCCAGGAAATGAGACAAGCTGTACCTGCCTGATGCAGAACTGTTAGGTGATCACTGAAATAGAGCCCAGGAGGCACAGGTTAACGCAATAAATGGGAGAAGTGCTGACAAGAGTGACAAGATGCTTACAATGGTGAGGGTGGTGATGATAGTGGTGGTGGTGATGGTGACGGTGATGATGGAGACCGTGGTGATGGAGACGGGAATGGTGATATGGATGGTTGTGATGGTAATGCTGGCGAGGGTTATGGCGGTGATGGTGAGGTGGTGATGTTGGTGAGGGTGGCGGTGATGGTGAAGGTTATGGTGATGGTGGTGGTGGTGGTTTGGTGATGATGGTGAGGGGGGTGGTGGTGATGGTTAGGGTTATGGTGGTGATGGTGAGGTTATGGTGGTGGTGGTGATGGTGAAGATGGTGATGAAAATTATTTTCTTTTCCTTAAATTCATTCATTCCACAATACCTGATTTCTAAGAATTAAAATTAATAAATAGACAATTCAGAGAGAGAAATTACAGATGCTTTTAGGATAAAAGGCACTTCATAATTGTGATGAAATATGTCCCCTTCATAAAACAGAGTCACTTCTGTGATAACAAAATAACCCCGTGTGCACTCCCTGAGCAGAGGCTGTTGAGCGATGAGGTAGATGACTCTGATTATCACAAAGTGTTAAATTATCCATTCATTATCTACCTAGCCAGGGGACGGGGCCAGAATCTATGTAGCACTGTGTTTATCAGCCAGAGCCCAGCCACCCTCTCTCCAACTCACCTGTGGCTTCAGGAACTATTTCCTGGATCCGATGCCTTCCAGCAGAATGAGAAGGTGACATGATTTCAGGAGTTCACATAAAGTCCCCAGACTTCCCTAAACCAGAGCTCAGAGGCGCATGGACTGATGGCCATGCAGGATATTCTGAAGTTAAAAACACAGGAGTGGCACCGAGATGTGGCCCGACCGCAGAGTGAGAACAAGGAAGCTTGATGCAGAGCAGGAAGGCGGTCAGGTCATGTCTAGCCCAGGTGACGCCACCAGCAGCTATTGTCGGGTCAAACCACGTAAACTGACTTCTCTTCCTGGTCCTCAGTTTCCTCAGCCGGAAACAGTGACACAGATGGCCAAGATGTGCATAGAGGTCCCCTTGCACATGAGCAGGTGTCCTGAAGTCATCACGGTGCAGGTAGGAGAGGGAGTGAGCAGCTCAGCCAAGCATCATGGGAAAGCCAGAGAGGAGCTGTCTTTGGGGAGCTCACTGTCCCATCTGAGGCTGCACAGAAGGGGCAGCATGGCCGCCAGCTGCCCAGGGACACACCCCTGATGCTCCTGCCTTGTTGCACCTCTCACATGGAATGCCCCAGAGTGAGCCTTCATGCTCCAATTCCTCTCACGGCACCTCCAACCCACGGGCGTGTGACCCCAGCCCAACCCCCAGAACAACCAAAATTCCCACTTCCCATCAGTTCCATCACCATCACCCTGGTCTGTGTAAGCATTGTCCCTCCCCTGCCTCTGCCCCTCCCGGTGCTTTGGTCACACAGCAGCCAGAGTGTCCTTCATAAAACGCCACCCTGTGCCACTCTCCTGCTCCCATAGCTCCCAAGTGCTTGGAGGAGATGCCTGCATGGCTGGCTGGCTGCCACCTGCCCGGGTGCCCTGCTCCCTTGCTCACTGCATTTCAAACACATTCATCTACACTGGTTGCCCCTGCCCAGTCTCTAGGCCCCAGATGCCAAGGCTGCATAGCCTCTTTATGTGTGAGCTCCATTTTCACCTCTGTGACACTTTGCTTCACCACCTTCTGCAGCACTACCAGTCCCACCCTGGGGTCCCCTGTCATTCCCCCCACTTCTTTCGTCTTCAAGACACTACAGGCTGTCTCCTTCCTGTGCACGGGGCACTCGTTCTCTGCCATGGAGGGTCTTAATCCCTGGGGGGCCATATGGAAATGTCTGGGAAGAATTTGGTGGCCAGGACTGTGGACAGGGTGGCCCAGGAATCTTCAGGGACCAGGGACACTGGTGACCATCCTGCAGTGTCCCCTCAGCAAAGGATGACCTGTCTGAAAAGGTTCATGGTAGCAGGACTGAGGGCTCGTGGTGTGGAATACAGTGGGATGAGTGAGGGATTTCTGCTGTTGTGTTCATGGCTGCCATCCCACTGTCAGAGAGGCATCGTGAACACAACAGCTGCTGGATAAACACTGTGGGCGTAGCTCCGTGGCTGAGTAATAGCTGGGCACACCCCCAAAGCAGGGAGAGTTCCTGAGCTCTGTTGTCCAGGCCTCCCTGCTCTGACACAGCGTGGAATGATTGCGTTCTAGGGCTCCATTCGGCCCCATGGATTAAGCCATTGCCTTCCCAACAAGTCACCACAGGGAAGGCGTTCAGGCTGGAGTTCTGCAGGTCCCATTTTATGGAATTTCCAAAGAAGAATGGAGGGCACTGGCCTCCAGGGTTCAAATAGGAAAGGGTCCCAGGTCTCAGCTGTGACCACTGAAGACGGGTCCCTTCACTGCCCGGGACAAGTGAGGAGCAAAGATTCTGTCTCAAGGCTAAGACTGCAGACATGGGCGGAGTTCGTGGAGTACCAAGGCCATGCCAGAGTCTTAATGAGCAGATGCTCTCCAGCAAGAAGCAAAGTCCCCAAGGCTGTGTGTGACAGCGGTGCCACTCGTTATTTTAGAGGAGAAAATCAAATGGAAAATTCTAGGAATCACATAGCCACCGGCTGGTGTCTAACTCTCATGGTCTCACTAAGCCCGACAACCACACTAGGAGGTCAGCAGGATTATCATCCCATTTTGCAGACGAGGACATGGAGGTGCAACTAGTAAGTGACAAAGCCGAGACTCCAACACAGACCTGTAGGTTCAAACACACCCCGTGTGTGATGCACACATCCAACTGCCCTTGAACTTTGACCTGCAAGAGCCATCACCATCTAAGGGTAGTGACCACACGTCCTCTGGATGTCCCACTTCCCCTGCCCACAAAGTGGAGGTCACAGCAGCTCCCTACATACCCCCTGGTGTGCTGGGGGAAATTGGCTGAGTTAGCATTTGTTCTGGACTAACTCACGGAGCTCCGTGCCTCAAAAAGACCTGACCTACGCTCAATGTTAACTAACCCCAGACTTAACCTGATAACGTGATGTCACACACCATTCTTCCAGAGAGACACAGCCCTGGGCCACATGTGCCCAATATCCGCAGGTGTGGGTGGTGGGGTACAGCTAGATGCCCCATTTTCCCCTCCTGGCTGTGGCTCCTGCTAACTTTCTCTGTTTGCTACCAAGGCCGTGCGTGCCATTTTGGAAAAACTGATCCACCCGGGGCCTGCATTTGGCATTGTAGTCTAACTACGTGTGAGCCTTGGCCACCTAGGGCAGAAGCCAAATGTCTTTTGCTAGGCCAGGTGACAGTGAGAAGCGGAATGTGTTTGGGTATTTGGACTCACAGCCAGTGAAGCCACTCCATTCTGATCAATTGTGACATGTGGAAATCAATCCAGGTCACTTACAGGAACAACTTGGTATTTGGTCCAAATGAATGGTTGCTAATTTATTATGGCAATTTGATTAAATACACAAGCAAGGGATGAGTCGATGGCGAGTGTCTGCAGTGAACCGTCTGGTGACTCATTTGTGAGCGTCTCTCTAAGATGCCACAAGAAATAAACCACTTCAGAGCACTCAACAGCTACCCTGGCGGTTTGACCTCATTGTGCTGAATATTTTTATTCTTGCTTTTCTACAATCTCTGGAAAATCAACCAAAATCAGGAAAACTGCCTCCCCCAAAATAACACCCAGACAAAAAAACAAGTTCAAGAAGGAGAGGCTTCTTTTGGCTCCGGGTTTCAGAGCGTTCGGTCCATAATAGCTAGCTCCATTGCTACGGGTCTGTGGTGAGGCAGAACATCATGGTGACAGGAGTGTGTGGCTGAGAAGACTGCTCACCTCACGACAGCCAGGAAGCAAAGAGAGAGGGGAAGGTCCCTGGGACAAAATCCATCCTTCAAAGACACACCCCCCAGGGACCCACTTCCTCCAGTGGGGACCCACCTGCTAAAACCCAGTGAGCTAAGGACTCATCAATGGATTAACCCAATTGACAAGGTTAGTGGCCTCATGATCCAATCACTCTCAAAAATGCCACCAGCTGGGGACCAAGACTTCAACATGTGGACATTCAGGGTACATCATATATGAGCCACAGCAGTGCTGCACACTGAACTCCATCCCCGTGTCTTTATTTCTAGTTTCTCCATCTGAAGCCAACTCCAGCCCACACCTCACATCTACTGTTCTTTGGATATGGAGCCACCATTTGCAAATGGATATTTGTATTTCTTTATTGGGGGTGTGTCTCATGTCTATCTTCTTGACATATGGATGCACTAGAGAGCTGACAAACGCCACTCTGGGTAGGTGGACACATGAACTCAGGACAAAAAGAGAGCATGCTGGAGGGAGAGGAGGAGGAGGAGGAGGAAGGGAGGGAGGGGAGGAGAAGAACAGGAAGGAAGAGGAGGCAGAAGAAGGAGGAGGAGGAAGGAAGAAGGGGAAGGAGGAGGGGGAAGGAGGAGAAAGAGGAAGGAGGAGGGGAAGAAAAGAGGAAGGAGGAGGAGGGAGGGGAGGAGGAAGGGAGGGAGAAAGGGAGGGAGGGAAGGAGTAGAGGAGGAAGAAGAGGAAGGAAGAGGAGGGGGAGGAAGGAGGAGATGGAAGGAGGAGGAAGGAGGAGAGGAAGAAAGGAGGAGGAAGGGGAGGGAGGGGAGGAGGAGAATAGGAAGGAAGAGGAGGAGAAGGAGGAGGGAGAGGAAGGGGGAGGAAGAGGAGGAGGAAGAAGAGGAAGGAGGAGGAGGAAAAAAGAGGGTGAGGAAGGAGGAGGAGGAAGAAGGAGAAGGAAGGAGGAGGAAGAAAGAGGAAGGAAGAGGAGGAGGAGGAGGAAAAAGGAGGGGGAGGGAGGAGGAGGAGAATGGAGGAAGGAAGAGAAGAAAGGAGGAGAAGGAAGGAGGAGGAAGGTGGGAGGAGGAGAGAGGGGAAGAGGGAGAAGGGGGAGGAGGAGAGAGAGGAAGGAGGAAGAAGAGGAGAAAGAGGAAGAGGAGGAACAGGCTGGGCTGGATGCCATCCAGTCCCACCTCCAGGAGCCTCCCCTAGTCCTCATTTCATATGAAGCCTCAAGTAGCCTGCCTACCAGCAAGGACCTCAGGTGGCTACTGAGGACTTTCTGGGTAACTACTGCTCTATCATTGTCACAGTTGTCATGAAGAAAGACAGGGGACTTGCAAATCCCAATGCAGAACTATCTAGTCTACACATGCCACTATCACCTCCAGCTTTCCTTCTGACTTTGCAAACATCATGGAGGTGGCTCGGCAGAGGGCGAGGAAGCTATAGCTGCTGTTGCTTCTGAACCCATGACCCTCAGGTGTGCCCTGGCCTCAACAGTGACTCCTGCCTGTTGGGATGAGCAGAGCAATTGTCACCCAGGTTCTAAATGACCAACGTCTGAATCTCTAGGCCTCTCCAGTGCCAAAGCTAAACATTCCATTCAATTCACTAATGAACCTGGTCATGGCTGCCTAGGTCCTGGCCAGCAATGACTTCTCCCCAGGACGCTATGCTCACTTCCTTCTCCAGGAGGGGAGATGCCTGTGCAGGGGGTGGCACATTAGTTGGAGATGAGAGACCACTGGGATTGGTTCCGAAACTCACTGGCCAGCAAAGCCCTGCCCTTTGTCCAATCTGTGGCTGTCAGTTTATAACAAGTCCCCTTGTGACAGTGTCAGGTAACCAGGGTCACACCTGCTGTTTTTGGCAGTCCTCACTTGGCAAGAAGGGAGTGAGCAAGGACTCATGTCCTGTGCAATGAGGAATGAACTGGGAGAGGTGGCCAACACCATAGGACACAGAGACTTCTGGGTCCCCAAGAACAAACACACTTAACGGAAACATCATTTTGTATCTCACAAATAAGTACAAAGAATATGAATCCATTAAAAACAAGATAAAACCTTTAAAAGCTATTATTACCATTTCTTAGTAGATCCAAAACTGAGATGACCCAAGAAGGGGACCAGAAGGACAAATTCAAGGGAAGAAAATGTGAGAAGACACTGTCAAGAGCAGAGGGTCACACAGGGGGATGGGGAGGGAGACCCTCCTCCCCATTCCTTTCATCAGGTGCATCTGGAGTGCTTGGAGTGGTGGGTGAAGGTGACAGATGTGGTTCCTAATCACAACTAGCTCATTGCTCAGTGCCAGTGCCAGAGAAAACTCATCAACCAGGTGTGGTAAGGGACAGAAAGTGGCCAGGCACAGAGGCTCATGCCTGTAATCCTAGTTACTTAGGAGGCAGAGATCTGGAGGATGGAGGTTCGAGGTCAAGATACCATCTCTACCAGTAAGCTGGGTGTGGTGACATGTACCTGTGATTTCCGACTACACAGAAAGTGTAAACAGGAAGATCACAGCCCCAGGCCAGCCCAGGCCAAAAATGTGAGACCCTATTCCAAAGATAACCAAAGCCAAAAGGGTTGGGCCCTTGGCTCAAAATGGTAGAGCATCTGCCTAGCAAGCACAAGACCCTGAGTTCAATCCCCAGTACCCCAAATAAAACCACAAAAAGACAGAAAGCAGTCAGACCATGGGTAGGGAGGAGGATGGGAAATGGGAGGTCTCTGGCTGAGGCACTGTCACCTGTCACCCATCTCACTTTCTGGACAAGGAAATGGAGCACTTCTGTGAGATGCCATTGGGTGGCCACCCTATTACCTGCTCTGGAGAAATGAGGCCAGTGGTGCCACAGTGTGTAATCCCCGATCCAAAACCAACCCTGCCATCTTGCTGTCTTCCTGAGGTGCCCACCGCCACCCCACCTCTCCTCCCAGCCCTGACAAATGGCTCTGTGCACCTTGGCTGTCTCCCACATCCACTATCAGAGTCCTGAGCAGACATGTAACCAAAAGTGACAAGACCAAGAGGTTGTGTCACTGAGGTTGGCCTTGGTAGTTCTGATGTCTAGAGAGAAGGGGGCTTTCTCAGGCATCTGACTGACTTCTAAATAGAGTCGCCAAAGGTGCCAGGTCCGATCTGACAGATCACCACCCACCCCAATTACCACCCTTTGCCATGGATGGTGTCCTCTGAAATCAACTTGGATGGAGCAGAAATAAATCTGTCCCGTCAAATCTCTCTCTCTCCTGAATGCTCAGAATGGCTGTGACCTTGTCATGAGTTCAGGCAGACCTCAGCTTGGAGCCACAGAGGAAATGAGTCTAGGATCTCAGAGCCTGTCTCCCTGGGCGTAAAGGACAATGGTAAGGGATGGGTCATTCCCATCCTCTGCCCATGGGTCTGTTCACTGGCGAGTGAGCAGATGACAGGTACCAAGAGTGATAGTTGACGGACTCAATTTTTCAACGGATGTGATGCGTTTGGAAGAAAAGTTCTCATTAATTCCAGAGTCATAACCCTAAGTTAAAGTTGCAAAAGAAACCAAGGCCAGGCAGGGTCTTCAAGAAATTTCTACTAACACCTGAGACTCGTGAGAGCGAGCCCAAAGCTAAAGCACCCCCAAAGGAGGGGGCGCGTGGCCCGTGGAGGCTGGAACTCACAGAGCTATGGCAGTGAGGGAAATTCCCAGGGCAGAAAGCATTGAGGCAAAGTGTTCAGAAATTAACCTACACAGTCTGATGTTAAAATAAAATTGGAAATGCATTCAAAGCCTGATCCTGTTGTCCCGCCCTGATGGCTGACATGGCCTGATATTTGCATGACGGCTTTCCTTTGCATTTTTATTTCCCAACTAATGAAGGGACAATACTTGTGTTCACCAAGATCTGCTTCCAGAAACATCTGAGAGGCAGGAAACCAGGAGCAGGTCTGTTCCCCACTCTCTGCATATGAAAGCCAGAACTGAGAATTTTTCAGTTTGTAAGAGAAAAATATCTTCAGTGATGCGGCAGTACCTTTAATCCAAGTCTTTTGACACCTAATGAGGACCTAGAATGTTGGAGGTACTGGGTTTTGAACTCAGGACCATCAGCTTGCTAGGCAGGAGCTCTATCACCTGAGCCACTCTGCCAGCCCTTTTATGCTTTAGTTAATTTTTGGATAGGGTCACCAGTTTTTGCCTGGGGCTGGCCTCAGACCCTCATCCTCCCATCTATGCCTCCTGCATAGCTGGGATTACAAGCATAAGCCACCACATCTGGCTTACTTTGGTTATTTTTTGGATCCAGGATCCGCCTACCTATAGCCTCCTGCATACCTGGGATTACAGGATGCACCACTGCACCCAGTCCTTGGAATCAACAATATTTTAAAATAGGTTTTACTCATGGGCCATAGACAAGTCTGTTCCTATTTCCTGGAAATATTAGTGTGGACTCCCTTCAAGGAGGAGACAGCTACAGAGCCACAGAGCTGTGATGGAGGACAAAGATGACAGGAACCTGGGATTCGTACAGTTGTAAAAACACTGGAGGAACACTCCTTTTCTTTTTACTATTTGGGCCCTGGCATTAATCATTTCTCCTGCTGCCCAGATTAAGAGTGGACAGGGAGGATGAAGGCTGAGAGAACCTGTGAGGTCTGCCTGCAAGGTGTCCCAGGGATCATGCCCAGAGATGTTCAGTGGCAGATCCAAGATTCAAACTTCAGGAGGTCGAGACAAAAGAAGACACTGAACACAGATGACTCATGAGACCTTTCGGTAAAAGAGGGAGAGAGGCAGAAGGTGGAAATCACTTCTTCAATAAATGTCTGCACGTCCACCAAGAATGGGTGCCATGTCGGACCTCATGGGAGTGACCTTAAGATCCAAAGACACGCAGGAATCCAGGCCCTCTTGAAGCTGAGGATACATAGGGAAATAAAAGAAACAGTGGATGGACTGAATGTCCTGTGGTGACACAGGCATGGCGAGAACCCATCCCAAGGCATGGAAGTCAGGGCATCCTTTCCTGGAGGAGGCAACACTTGAACCAAGTGTGCAAGAGAAAAGAGAGACAAATATGAACAAGTGGTAACTGTATGATGGCCATTTACACAAGGGCTGTTCTAGACTTTCGGAACATGGCCATAGCTTTGCAAGGCAGACAAGATTCCAAACCTCACCTGACTCCCCCTCTAGTCAGGGGGACACAGCTAGTCAGTCAACAGATGTGAGCATCCAGCCAAAGACAGATCAGGAAAGGAAGCTGTAATGGAGAGGGGAATGGACAGAGAAGAGATTCCTCTGGCCAAAGTCCAGCTGGCAGGAAAGTCAAGGGCACAATGGAGGCCAGGGAGGGGCCCCCTGCCCTCAGGAGTCCTAGGAGCTGCAGGAGGAGCTGGACTTGGGCTGAGAGTGGGCAGGGAGGCAGTGACCTGAAATTTCAAGGTTACAGGAGAGAAGATGACAGGTGACAAGGAAGATTTGGGGAGTATTTTTCTATTCTAAAGGGGGAAAAGTGACAAAGCAACTTCTAGGAGAAAATGGACTCCAGGTCTGAGGGGTCCACAGAGCAGCAGACAGGGCCAGGTTCTAAATGGCCAGACTGCCCCCTCAATGGGCTTCTTGGTGGTGAGAGTTTTGTTAGCCTGGAGCAACATTGTGGCCCTGTTTTCCTTGTTTTAAGAGGGTATAAATAAGTCAATTTCCTGATTTGTTATCCCAGGTGCTGCTGTATTTCAGATTTGGGGACCAGAGCCCCTCTGGACTACAAGAGAAATGAGATCTAAATCAAAGTTTATGATGGGCCCTTAAGGTGCACCTAATAGAATTTATAAATCAAAACCATACCCGCAGTGCTTTGCCAAGCCAAAAGGGAGGAGGGGCGACACCATACACCCCGCTGCACCCCAGAGCTCTGCCCGGCCTCCTCTGCACCTGACTCTGGCCTGTGAGCCTCATCAGGCTGATGGCGCACCAGAAGCCTGGAGTTCCTTGGCCTTGGGGACCTCACTGACCACCCCTGGTCAGCTCCAGATCCTTCTCAGAATAACCACTGTGATTTCCAGGAGTTTGCCAAAGTGTGGCAGGTCCTAGGTCACCCCACCAGCCCTCCTGGGTCCTAGACATGGACCCCAGGTCTAGCAGTGGCCCCAGGACTGTCATGGTGTCTCACACACGGGGGTCTAAGCACTCCTGCTGGAGCATTCCAACACCTCTGTGCTCTCATCACTGCACAAGTCACATGCCTGGGTGTGTGCTCAGGGTTTTGGTCAAGAGCCACAAAGACAACCCTTTGCACTGTGAGGGGGGTGGCAGTCCAGGCTCCCAGTCACATGAGTCAGAGGTGACAGCAGGAACCAGGCACCCAAGATGTCAACCATCCACAGGGCCCTGTTCAGAATCCTCTGACAACGAAAAAGCCAATCCTGACAGCCTACCCAGTCCCAGGCCTTCTGCAAAATCCTCAGGAGCTGCTCTGGCCACGGGGACACTTTACATAGCTTCCAAGTCTTCAGTGTCCTTACACAGCAATGACATCATGCCTCAGAGCCAATGTGCCTTCCCACCTCTTCCTGCCTCCTTCTCAGGCTTTGGTGCTTGAGAGTGGCCTTGGGGTAGCCCAGCCATTCCTCATCTTACCCCTCCTGTCATTCTCCCCCTTGTCACCCATTTGTCTCTTCATCTCCTGGGTCACAATGTGTGATCACTCAATGTTTTTTGTCTACCTGCCATTATCCATCTACAAGTTTCACGAGGCCACATAAGACACACCGACTTTGTTCATCTTACCTCTCACCTCTGCACCTTGGAAGTGCCAGCTAGATGGTAGAAACTCAGAATTCTTTTGGAAAATGTCAAACATTCAAATTAATTTGGAGACAGTCCAGTTCCAACAAGGCTTATCAAGTTTTTGCCTGCAGGCATCTTCAGTCTTTAAAATACTAACATGAGCTGTGGATCAGCAGAGGGAAAGAAATACAGGGTGCAATGCTTCCCAAACTTGTTTGGCCATGGAACACTTTGTCCACAGGGCATCTTTTTCTGTGGGGCATCTGTGTACCTATCACCCCAAGAAACTCTCTGAAAAACAGTGAATTAAAGATAATCATACCGTCCGGCACGGTCATTCACACCTATAATCCCAGCTACCTGGCAGGCAAAGATCAGGAGGATCTTTGTTCAAGGCCAGTCCAGGCAAAGTTAGCAAGACCCTTTCTCAACCACAAGCCAGGCATGGTGACATGTTCCTGTGATTCCAGCTACGTGGGAGACATAAGTAAAAGGCATGATCCAGACCAGCTTGGGCAAAAATGCAAGACTTTATTCAAGAAATAACTAAAGCAGAAAGGGCTGGTGGAGTGGCTGACAGTGGTAGAGCACCTGCCTAGAAAGCATGGAGCCCCAAGTTCAAACCCCAGTACCTCCAAAAGAAAAAAAAACCCTAAATGATCCATGCATGACATGCTTAAGGGCAGGAGCACAGCACAGTCCTCAAATCCTCCAAAGGGACAGGGCTGGCATGTGTCCCAGCTCCACCGGCTGTCCTGCTAAATGTCTCCCCGCAAACCTGCGGGCAGCCACCTGGGGAGCTGACGCTGTCTACTTACAGACAAGCAGAGGATGTAATGCACAAGAAAATGGCTTCCCTTTAAGTTTCAGAAAAGGAAAAAGAAGATTAAATGCATTGCCATTCTCTGAACTGAAGTCAAACGACCCGGAAACGCTGCCCCCGGGAGCTCCAGGCACAGAACAAAGTAACCTTCATCTTCCTCATGTGACAGCTCAATTTCTGCAGTGGCAGGGAGGCCACCACCGAGCCACTCATATCTGATCTGTCACTGTTGGTCCTGACCCCTTTGACAAGTGCTCTGTACATGACAGGCTTGGAGCGAGTCCTCCTCTGACCAGGATCCCCGCAGCCCCGGGCGTGTGACCAGAGGGAACTCGGTGCTGTAGGTCACACACGCACTCAGGCTTCCTCAGTGTCACTTCTACCACCCAGCTAGTACACTTGGGGAGCATCCTCCCGACAAACCTGTCCTCTGTCACTCACAGCCACACGGTCACAGGCGGGAGGCCGCCTCCACAACAGGTGCGAGAGTTAAAGTCACAATTTTACATAAGAATGCACCACCCCCTCTATAATTGATGTGAGGCCAGGAGCCAGGGGGACCTGGTGGCTCTGGCCCTACCCAGCCTTGGCAGCAGGAGGGGACAAGAGTGAATGGGCACAGGGAGCACAGTCACCCAGGTGAGGGCTTTTCCCCATCCTCTAGGTGGTCCGGGCTGACTGCCAGCTACCTGTCCACAACAAGTCCTCAGTACCAAGTATGCCCGGCACAAACAGAGGACAGACTCCAAAATGGCACCTCAGTTGAGGACAGCTCTTCAAACGTGTCCTGTCCTGCCTATTCACCCCCACATCAACCAACCAGTCCCCAGTGGAACTGGAGCCCATTGTCCTCTCCACCTACATTCTGCGGGACACGATTTCTGAACCTTGGCGGTCACAGCGCCATCTCAGTGATTAAAGACCCATAAAATGTCACACCGAACTTCTACAGCTTTAGCTTTATATTCTACCTTGTTTATCCCTCTGTCTGTCCATCCATCCATCTGTCCATCCATCATTAACTAATCACCCCTATGTCTAGTACAGTGCTACATACGATTCTGTGGAGTCCCATTGTCACAACCTGTCCCCCAGTCCATGAGATCGGGGACCACAAGTTAGACACACCTCTTACCAGTGGGACTGGAGACATGCTATCAGTCTGCAAATGATGTCAGCCCCATGGGCCTGAGCGAGGCCACACCCCAGGGAGAGGGACACAAGCAGGTGACAAGTTCCAGGCCAGCAGCAGCTGCTAAAGTCCTTCCTGCTTGGTCTATTCAGTCCATATCCGTAGCGGGAGGTGGCCAGACCCCAACAAGAGGGCTCCCAGTTGGGCACCCATGGCTCCTGCCTGTAATCCCAGCTACCTGGGAGGCTGAGATCAGGAGGATGGAGGTTCTGTGCCGGCCCAGGGCAGGGAAGTTTGTGAGAACCATCTCAACAGGAAAAACAGCTGGGTGTGGTGGCATGTGCCTGTCATCCACACTACAGCAGGCTAACCTGGGCAAAAAACGAGAGCCCATCTCCAAAATAGCCTGAGCAAAAAGGGCTGCGTGGCTCAAGTGGTAGAATGCCTGCCCAGCAGGTAGGAAGCCCTGAATCCAAAATCTAACACACCAAAGGAGGAGCTCTGACCCTGAGCTCTGAGCTTCAGGCATCTTTGCCCAGGGCTGGTCTCAGACGGCTCTCAGTCCGCCTGCAGCCCCCACCACAGCTGGGGTTGCTCACAGCTGCACCCTGCCCACCTTGTTAGTTGGAGGCCCTGGCTGGCCTTGAGCCACAAGCCTCTCCATCTGTGCCTCATGAGTATCTAGGATTACAGGCATGAGCCACTATGCCCGGCCCTCTCTTCTTTCCTTTTTAATGCATCATTGTGGGTTTTTTTCAAGTTTTTTGGTTGTTTTGCATCATTGTTAAAGGTTTGAATGTGTCACTCAGTCTTTCCCTCCTTTCCTGTGCGGTTCTGCATACCACAGCAGTTCTCAGGATATCATCCTTGATTCAGCCACCTCGCTTCAGATTCCTGCAGCTACATCATTCCCTGTATCATGAAGGGTATTTTTGAGATAGGGTCTCAGGAACTACTTGTCTGGCCTGGCTTTGAACTGTAATCCTCCTGATCTCTGCCTCCTGAGGAGCTGGGATTACAGGCATGAGCCTCCAGCGTCCAGTGTTATTATTGAACTTTGAAAGTTCTTCATCCATTTCTGATACAAGTCCTTTATCAGATATAAACATTTGTGAACACTTTCTCCCCGTCTGTGGCCTGTCATTGCTTTAGTAGAGTTTTTAATTTTGATAAAGTTCAATTCGTGGATTTTTAGTGGGACGCCTTTCTCCTGCGGTGTCTCCTACAAGGTCCACAGACTGGCGTGCATCTGGCTGCACAGAGGCTTCGTGTCCACTTGGTTTTGCGTGTGCCAAAGGTGTGGACATCCAGCTCTCCGGCACTGTGTGCCGGGAAGTGTGCTCTTCATGAGGCCATCCATTGAAACGCTTCACTGCCTTACAGAAAATCTCAACTTATTATAAGATCGGGGAGTTGTCTGGGTATTCTAGACCCTTCGTGGTCCGTACACACTTCAGTATTCGGTTCTATTCCGTGTTCAGTATCCGATATTATTCTTTATTTTTTGGTGGTACTGAGGTTTGAACTCAGGGCCTTGCACTTGCTAGGCAGGTGCTCTACCACTTGAGCCACTCTGCCAGCTGGGCATTTTTTCACTTCAATCTCTAGTTGCTCACGGCTGGTGTATAGAAATACCGTTGCTTTTTGCGTAACGGTCTTGCCCTGCACGGTGCTAAACCTCTTATCTGTTCCAAAATCTTTTTTAGCTATTATTGGATTTCATAGCTCATCTTGTCATGTGCAAATAAGGACAGATTTATTTCTGCCTTCCCAAGCCGGGGATTATTTATTTCTCCACCCTGATTACAATAACTTATTTCACCAGGGCACAGAATAGGAGTGGTGACAACAGCGCGTCTGACCCCTCAGCTGAGGGGAAACAGCTGGCCTCTCGCTGTTAAGTATGCAGTGGAGCCTACTCAGAGATGCTGGAGAAATCCCCTTCTGTCTTCCTCGGTTAGGAGGTCCGTCTTGTTCGCCAGGTGTAGGTCTAGGTCCTGACCAGTGCTTTTTGTCCTCGGAGACAGTCTGGGGCTTCTCACTTCACTTCCTAAAATGACGAATTACAGAAATTGCTTTCTGAACGTCAAGCCAGCACAGCAGAACACTGTCTATGCTGCTGGGTCTGCTTTGCCAGTTTCTGTTTAATCTTTTCGAGGGGTTTCCTGTCAGGTTTTGGTGCCCGGGCAATGGTGGCTTCGTATAATACATTAGTATCACGCCTTTCTCAAATTTCCTGGAATGGCATGCATAAAATTAGTTTTGTAGCCAGGTGGCACACACTTGTCATCCTACCTACTCAGGAGGCAGAGACCAGGAGGATCGTGGTTTGAGCCCAGTCTAGGCAAATAGTTCAAGAGACCCTATCTGAAAAAACCACCACAAAGCAGGGCTGGTGGAGTGGCTCAAGTGACAGAGCACCTGCCTAGCAAGCATGAGGCCCTGAGTTCAAATTCCAGTGCCAACAACAAAAAATTAATTAATTAAGAAAATGAGGAGGTTTTTTTCTGCCTTAAATAAAATGCTTGTTAGAATTGAACAAGAAGCCATGGGATCTGGATTTTTCCGGCTGTGGAAAGATTTTTACTCCAATTTCAAGCTTTAAAAACGGACACAGGACCATCAGATTCCAAATTCCTTCTGAGGGAATTCTGGGGGTTTGCTCTTTCAGGAAATATGTCCACTTCATCTGTTTCTTTCCAAATTTCCAGGCATAAAGGTGACCCTCGTTTTCCATCATAACCTTTAAGATCTGTCGTTTTAAGGTATAAGTGTCTCATGTCAAGATTCATCTTCCACATTAGGAATTCCTCTTTGTCCCGTCACCCTGGCCAGCCATTTGTGGATTAATTGGTCTTCTCAGACACCAGCTGTTGGATTCATTGACTTTCCTATGTTGTTTTTCTTGGTTTTGTCACAGTTCCGCTCTGATCGTCACTGGTTTTTCAGCTTCCTTTGGAAGTTTTTCTTCTTGTCTCATTGGGGCCAGGAAATTTCCCTCTTAGCAAAGTCCCAGGGCATCCTGACATGCCATGTGTCTGCTTTCCGTCAATTCAAAGTAATCCCTAATGTCCCCTGAGTGCCTTCCCAAGTTCCTTCTTACTGGTTTGTGACCACACGGCATATGCATGACCTGGATCTTTATGAAGTTGCTGACACTGGTTTCATGGCCCCGACCATAACTGACTTGGGCCAACGTCTTCATGCACTTGGAAAGTCTCGAGCTCTGCTGTCCCCAGGACCATGTGTGCTTCAGGTCTTTGGTCTACCTGCTGACTTCCTGTCTCCCTTTCACGAGGTGTGTGATGGGTTCAACTCTCACCCCGATCTCACTGCTTCTCCTGGCACTTCCCTCAGGGTCAGTCTACCTTGCCCGGCTTGCGTCCGTCTTGTTCTGCATGTTTTCTTCTGGGATGTGCTGTTGGGGCCCAAGCACGGGAGGGCTGTGACCTCCGGTGACCTCCTTGTGGCCAGAGTTACACCCAGCAATAATCGTCGCTTTGAAGCGAGTGTGAGCACTCCAGCTTACTCTGCCACCATTAGCATGGTGGCTCTTGTTCTGTCCTTCACTGCTGACCGGTCGCAGTCTTAATATTCAAACCGCCCTCCGCATAGACGCGACATCAGGATTGCTTTTTAAAAGTAGCAGACCATCTGTCTGCCTTTTTAATTGAGGTTCTCTGGCCACTGAGACTGGTGGGGTGTGTTCGTAATCCAACTTTGAAGCTGGTCGTTTGGTTTTACTTGTCACATTTTGGGTCCCCTTTCCTTGTTCTCCCGCCTTCCTTTGGACTGAGTGTCTTTAATGATTCTTTCTACCTTCTTGGCTGGCTTACTAGCCAAATCTCTTTGGCTTGTTAACTTTGGCTGTTGATTTGGGCTTTGTGGTATTTTTTACCACACTCTCCCTTCTGGTAACAGCCCACACGGCACACATGCCAGGAGAACATGACATCGGTGTTGTGTTAGCTTTGTCACACGTTACACTTTGCATACGTTAGATTACTGTATTGCATCACTGTCATTATTATGTTTACTTTTTCAAAATGACTTAAATAATGAGAAACCTAGGGCTTGATCTGTGCAGTGACCTGCCTGGCATTTGTTCTTCCTTTATGTCAATTCTCTGTTACTGTCTTGCATCCATTTTTCTTCCACCTGGAGAACTTCCTGTAGCATCTCTTGTAGAATGGGGCTGCCCCTCGGGTATTCTTTCAGCTTTTGGACACTCAAGAAAGTCTTTGTGAGGGGCAGAGCTTATTTATCTGTTGGCTGGTGGTGTTTTGGTTTTTCAGCTTTGCTCAAGGATGATGTCATGGTACTTGCAAGCAGTTCTCTCCCTTGGCGTCTTGAAAGATTGTGAGGCAGGACCACAGCCATTTGTGGTCTGTGGCCTGTGAGTAAGGATTCTGCTGCAGTTACAGGCAGAGCCCTGGGCCTGCCCAATAGCACACGAACTCAAGGCCTCTCTTCAAGTCCTGCCTGGTGCAGGGGACGCCATCCTCAACCCAGCCAGTGGCCCCTCTAATCCTTACAACTGGGCATTTAGAATGTCTTCTACCCGCTGGATTACGTCTCGTGGACGGGTCACTGCAGACACTGAACCTCCCAAGACTCAGCCTCAGTGATTAACACGGACGGTAAAATATCAGGTCACTGCACCCAGAAAGAGGTAAAGCAGAGCCGTGGCCTATTTACTAAAGAACTCATGAAAGTAGTATTTCGAGCTGATAGCCTGGCTCTCCTTGCTGAAAGCCGGTGCAGCTATAAATAACAGGGGTGTCGGGTGGACTTTTCAGCCACTTCAAGCCTGTCCATTCGTTATTTTTTCTGGATCAAGATGCAAGGTTGCATCAATAAAGTTAACACCTGAGTTATTTTTGCACTGAGATGAATGCATGTAGTTCACAGGAGGGCACAGAAGGGGAGGGGACTCAGCCACATAGAGTTAACAGCTCATGGCAGACACCACACTCTACACCTGGAAGTTACCATCTCGTCCTAGGTGCGGCATAAAGCCATCACCAGAGTCAATAATATCCTGATGGTACCCAGACAGCAGGACATTTAAACAGGTCCCTGACCTGTGCAGCCATACTTGCTATGTGTGTGGGGGTGGGGAGCGGGTCAGGTCAAGACCCTTCAACTATCATTTCAACTAGAATGGCAGTCTTTGTTCAGATTTTTAGTAAAAGTAGAGAAAGATATAAAGTAAAACCAGGCGATCCATTGTCTAGTCCAATGCTTCTCATCCTGAACGCACACACGGACCACAGACAGCGCTGAAAGCACAGTCAGACTCGGTGTGACCAGGACCAGGCCAGGATTCTGCCTCTGACAACCTCCTGAGTGACGGCCACACTTCTGGCGCCAAAGATTTAGGAGGATTTTAAAAATTCAGAGTCTTGCAGGTATGGTACTGCACACCTGTAATCCCAGTGCTTGGAAGTAGAGGCAGGAGGATGGCAAGATCAAGGGCTCCATAGTGAGACCCTATCCCAAACAAAGAAAAAATCCAGAGTTCTGGATGTCATCCAGAGATTCATATACAACATTGCTACCTGGATTTTGGACAAACCTTCAGTGACTGTGACATAGATGACTCAGGAGACATAGTTTGGGAAATGCCACCCCAGCTCACTTGCTGTGGACTTCCCTGGGTTTTACAAAAGCCTGGCTTTCAAATTTATGGAAATGTTGCCAAGCAATCCTCAAACTTGGCTTTGGAACACTAAGAGTCAGTCAAGTGCCACACATGAAAACTGACCAACCCATGAAGAAATACAACGCTGTGGTCAGATAACTCGGAGGTGTTTTGGGTAGTTTTCCTGACTCTTGACACTTCAAAGTGCATGTCGTTTTGGGGAGGCGGTTTAGTCTTAACAAAAGCTGTTTGGCATATGGGTGCCATTTTTGTCCAAACTCAGGAGAACCTTCCAGCTTCCTTCCTTTGCAGAACAGAGCTCTTCAGACCTGCAGGCAGCGGCCGGAGTTTGAAGAGCGCTGTGCCCAAGGTGTAAACAAATGAATAGTCTCAAAATTTTCGCTGTGCCAAATGGTGTGTGAGGCCCTCTTGGCTTCCTCTCATTTTGGTTCTGACATCGTCATCTTAATCTCTTAGTTTTTGCAAAAGAACTGCCTCTGTTCCAGAATATTGGTACAAATCAGAGCAGAAAATAAAAACCAACCTGTGAAGTAATATGATCCTTTGATCTTTGCTAAGTGCTAAAATGTACTTTTTCCAATCAAAAATAATTGCGCCCTGTCAAAGGCAAAGCTTTCCTTGAAACAGACATCAGAGGCTTCTTGACTTCTGCAATGTTCAGTTCCCTTGTGACCGAAATGAAGGCATTCAAGACAGACTCCAAGATCATAATGGTAAAAAATACATCCAAGCACAAATCAACACTCGAGCCACATGTCTTTTTCTATTGCTCCATAGGAGAACATTGTGAGGGCAGAGGAAACTTAAACGCATCTCTGCCACCCCCATAGCGCAAAGACGAAAGAAAGTGATGGAGAGAGAATCCCCACAAATGCTGGGGACCGAGGCCTGCACTACCAAGTGCCTCTCAACGTCACTGGGACCCCCTGTGGACCCCCTGCCCCCCACCACGACCTGCACCTAGTGATACACGGCTTGAGCGAAGGAAGCACCTAAAACCGCAGATGTTCGGGGACTGAGTCCCAGCCAGGCGCAAGGAATTGTGAAAACCAGTGTGGCTCACACCTGTAATCCTGCAACTTGGGAGGCTGAGATCAGAGGATCACAGTTCCAGGCTAGCCAGGGCAAACAGTTCGTGAGACCCCCATCTCCAAAATAACCAGAGCAAAATGGACTGCAGGCATGACTTAAGCAGCAGAGCACCAACTTTGCAAGTGCAGAGCCCTGAGTTCAAACCCAAATCCCACCTGAAAAGAAGAAAAAGCATACACCCCCAACCCTGTGTTCCTGGCCACCTGCATAGAAAGGACCTGGCACTCCAGGCTTCCCTGGTTCATTGGCTGGATCCTCTTCCGACAGTTACCTTGGATGTAGGGATTTTCATTATCCCCGTTAACAATGAGGAAACGAGGACCCTGAGGTGTTAACTGGCCAATGCCAAGAGGCAACGTGTGGATCCATTGATTCAGACCTTCCAGGCCCGTGCCTCCACCCTCTCCCACCAGGACACAAACGCTCAGTCACACATGTCTCCATCAATGCCACCAAGCCGGTCAATCACAACTTTGCACCTGTGGGGACAGGCTCTGTCTGCTCCAGGGCCCTGGCTGGTGCGTCACCAGGCACAGAGAGGAGCCGTCAGGTTTTCTGGCTCTTATCCCACGCTGATTATCTGGGAGTCGTAGCTCCTACTGAATGTGGATGGCACTACCTAACTCCTGTTGTTCCAGACCAATGCCACCAACACCACCAAAGACATCCACATCTTAATCTCCAGAACCTGTGGGCAGAATGCTGGGCATGCCAAAGGGGACCTTGCAGATCCCAGAGCTGTGGTAAGAGTCTCCTGGATTGGGAAGAAAGCTCAGTCTGATTTCATGAGTCCTCAGAAGCAGAGAACACTTTTCCCAGCTGGCTCAGAGAAAAGTCGAGCTCTAACTCAAGAAGGATTCCACCCCCCACTGCTGGCTTTGAAGAGAGAGGAAAAGGCTACAAGCCAGGGAATGCAAGGGCTGCTATGCACTGAGCAAGGAAACGCCCGCACCCTAGGCTCGAGTGAGGAAGAAGTTCAGTCCACACCTGCCAGCCCAGGGAGACCCACCCCAGACTTCTGACCCATGTAACTGCAAGGTGACAAGTGTCACTTTGACTCACTAAATTTGTGACAATTTGCTGTAGCAGCAACTTGAAAACTAATACAGACTTGGATATCTTGAAGTGACATTCTGATGCAACACGTCTCTAAAAACATGGACAAGACTTTGGTGAGCAGACAGGAGGAGAATTTCGAGGATCATGATAAAGACCCTAATTGCCTTCTGTACAGATGTGAAAGACTCCCCCAAAGGCTCAGAAGGAAGTAGCAAGCATTATGGGGAAACCCAAATTGCCTGAGGGAATGCCTAAGACAATATGAACAGGTTGCTAGTCAAAATATGAGAGGTGTGGGACGTTCAAGAGCACTCAGAAGGACAAGGGGCATGTTAGCCACAACCCAGGTGCCTACGACTGACGCGTGGATCAAGAAAATGTGATATATATACGCAATGGAGTTTTACTCAGTCACAAGGAATGATGACATGGGGTTTAAAGGTAAATGGATGCAATTGGAGGACATCATGCTAAGTGAAGTAAGCCAGGTTCAGAAAGACAAACATCACATATTTTCTCTCATATGTGGAAGATAGATCCAAAGATAAACATACACACAAAAACAAACATGATCACATACAAACTCAGATGTAGAACATGTCTGTGACAGTGGAACTGCTGTGTGGAACTTGGGGAAGGAGGGAAGGAAAAGAGAGTGATAGTGTCAACAGTGTTGTAAAACATCACATCTGTGAAGGTGGAGGACACAAGGATGTGTATTGAAAGCTGTTGAAGATGGAGGGTGGGAGGTAAAGGGCAAGGGAGAACAATGGAAGGGGTTGAATGGACAAGTAAAGTAGACTCACAGCTGGGACACATTGAGAAACCCTTGGAACATCAACTTAAATAGTAATATCAAAAGACAGGACTGTAAAATAGGTACAGTGTGTAGGGGGAACTTGTGAGAGGGGAAGGGTGAACGAAGGAGATGAAGGTGAGGGAATATGGTGGATGGACTTTATATACTTACATGAAATAGAACAAAGAAACCTCTTGCAATTGGTTTAAGTGGGGCAGGGAGGAGGTAGAGGAGGAGAGATGGTGGGGGCAATGAAAATAATGTACAATATAAGTCTAATCAGAATTGTCAATATGAATCCCCCCACACATAATTAATCTATCCTAATAAAAATGTATAAAAAATTACTCCTTCACAAAAAACACCCAGGGGGACGATGATCCTTGTGACATGGGGCAGAAAGTGGGGCAGATGTGTTCTGCGGTTATGTGAAAGGCAGAACTTATGAGTGCTGGGCTCAGGTATCTAGCTGAGGAGATTCCTACCAGAGTGTGGAAGATGCCACCTGGTTGCTTCTTAATCCCTACAGAAAAACACGAGAGGGAAGAGAGAAATTATGGCACATACTTTTAAACAAAAAGGAACCGGGGCTTGATTATTCAGGGGCCTCTCAGTCTACCTAGAAGGTGAAAAGATGCTAAAATTGAGACCTTTGCTCTTGCAAAATGTTCCTCTAGAGAAACTCCAAACATACGACCTTTTTCTAAGTTGTCAGAAAGACAAAAACTTCTGAGTATTTGTCACCACAGAGGCCTTTTGGAGATTAAGGCGTGACCACAGATCCCTGCAACCATCTGAGCAGTAGCCAGAAAATCTGTGAAGGACCTCTTGTCAGGTGCAGTGGATCTTGGGGACACACGGGAGAGTCACAACGTTCCTGAGAGTGTTATATCAGCAGACACATTAGCTGGAGGGGAACGAGAGAGTAAAAAAATGAAAGAAGTCACTCCACACCCCCAAATTCTACAATGAAGAAGCAAACTAGAACTACTCAGCACAAAGCAAATGCTTGCCACCTCCCTCAAAAGGAGGATATCACAGAGAACAGAGCCATGAACCCAGACAGACAGGCCTGAATCCAAAGAATGGACCTACAGAACAGAGGTCTATTCTTGGGGCTAGAAAACACAGATTTTTAAATCTAGACTTACAAGTCACTTGACTGGTGAGTCCTTTGTACTCTCGTTTTCCTCTCTTCTGAGCCAGAGTGGCCATAACTTTCCTCCTGTGCCTCTCTGCATTTTGGGAGCAGATGTTTCTTTCATTTCACGTTTCCACATTTGGGAAGGAACTGGACCCCAAGATGGGTCACACCACCTCCCTCAAGCCAAACTTGGTCATTTAGATGAGCTGGTGAGATCCAGATGAGGTTCTGAACTTGGAGCTGATGATGACCAATGTACAAGTCACAAGTTGTTATGTGTCACCAGTAAGAACCGGAAATGAGGCTACATGACTAAGGAACTGATTAATTTGATTTAATTTTAATCAGTTATTTAAATCTAAGTAGACACGTGTGGCCAGTGGCTACTGTATTGGCCAGTGCACTTCTATGACTTTGTGTGTGTGTCTGTTGTCTGTCTCCCCCGTAGAACAAAAGCCCCATGAGGGTTGTTATTTCTCCTGTGTTATCCTTGTGACTTCACAAGCTCATAGGATAGGCTCCTATTAAACCCCTTCTAGAAATATTTTCTGAATAAACCAATGTCCAGATCACCACACATTTGTGACTTTTGCCAGCTATTCAGCATTTGTAACCTCCTTCTTGTGTTTAATAAGCTCCCTGACATATGTGTCTTGTTAGATACCAGTGCCACACCACTTGTTCCCTTTCCCGCCTCCTTTGCAGCTAGGAGCAGGTGCAGGGCTAGATGCAGGTAATCATGGTACCCACAGTGAATCATAAACTGAGAACTGCAGCTCAGCCAGTCAGACGCTCCTGCAGTGGACTTGACCTGAGAGCGAGTGTGCAGAGCAGCAGGGTCCTGGCAGATGGCAGGTAACAGGAAAAGAATGGTCAATCTGCATGACCACCAGGGTCAGTTCAGTGGTGCAGCCTGAGGACACAGATCCAAGCAACGTAGCGTCTGACTGTGTGGCGCCCACAATGGTCACCTCAGCAATCCCTGTCCTCCTTGCATCTCTTAGAGTGGCTTTCTGTCATTTGCATCTAGGTGCTTTGAGGACAGCCCTGCCCACCTCTCCTGGGGAAGGCACCAGGTCCTCTCCCCACCACCCCACACCAAACCAAACCTACCCAGAGCACAGACCACACACACGCCATGACAGGCACTCCCATGGCTCCAGAATTTCCCCAGTAACCTTGAAACACGTTTCAGGCAGTTGTTGGACAAGGCTGATTTCCCTAATTGACTTCCAGAATTAGGATGCCCACGAACCCAGTTATTTTAAAATCAGTCTTCATCAGGGGCTGGTAATACTCATCCATGCTGCAGTAGCTCTGGGGCCCAGGAGGGAATTCAGCCAAGCTCTGTACACATGCTCTGCCTGCCTCTATTTTGCTTTATTTTTTGGTGGGACTGGGGTTTGAACTCAGGGCTTCGTGCTTGCAAAGCAGGCGCTCCACTGCTGAAGCCACATCTCCAATTCTCTGTCCTGCCTTTAAATGCTCAGTGCATCTCGGCAGCACCAACAGAAAGTGCATTTGGGCCACCCTGCCACTTGTCACCTTGCCCAACAGTGGAACTCTCTGCTTGGAGGGATAAGTCTTATCACCCCATTATCCAGAGGATTTATCGGGCTCGTCTATGAACTGGACTAGGCTCAGTGGACATCCCGTGCCCTCCTCCCTGTGAGCCCGCGCTGCCTGTTTCTCTAAGCATGGACATTTCAGACTGGAGACTGGGAAGGGGGTTTCACGAGTCGCCTCTATGCACAAATTCAGCCTCTGGCTGCTGGCCCACCATAAAGACCATCAGCAAAGCCAGATGCAGTGGCTCACACCTGTAATCCTAGCTACCTGTTAGGCTGAGAGTAGGAGGATTGAGGTTCCAGGCCAGCCCAAGCAAAAAGCTCGCAAGACCCCATCTTAACAGGAAAAAACTGGACATGCTGACATGCACCTGTTATCACATCTATTGCTCAAAGCATGGTCCAGGTTGGCCTGGGCAAGAGGTGAGACCCCATCTCAAAAGTAACCAGAGCAAAAGGACTGAAGGAGTGGCTCAAGCAGTAGGGTGCCTACTTTGCAGGCTCAAAGCCCTGAGTTCAAACCCCAGCAAAAAAGAAGACAAACTTCCACCTGTTCATCTGATCTCTCCTCCCTTCCTCTCCTCCTCCTCCTGCCCCATTCGCCTGTGCTGCAGCTTCAGAATAAACAGAAAAATCCAGAAGCTACCGTACCTGATGCTTCTTCCAATGAATTCTCTTACAAACTCATTGCAGCACGAACTTTTAAGAAACCAGGAGAAGAGGGCTCATCGGAGACACCTGCCCTTGGCATCGCCATAAGGACCCGGGACGCGTTTAGGATCCCCACCTCGAGGTCCACACTCCAGGCCACCTGCACTGCGTCTCCAGGTGGAAAAGGAAGGAGAGGAACCCTGTGAGGCTGAGGGGGCTCTGTGCAGGCAAGACCTGGGACAGCAGAAGTGCCGGATGCACACCTGGCATATCTGGGTGGCTTGCTTTGGACCTCAGTGTAGCACATGGGGTCGTCCTTAGCTGCTGGCAACAAGGCCTCACCACCACTGAGCTCCAGGGCCACCACTCAGGGCTCCCAGGGTGCGTCACCTCCCAGGACAGCCATAACAGAGTCTCAGACCAGCACATAGGGGAACTGTGTCATCCCCACTCTGCAGACCGAAGTCTGAAAGTGAGGCGTCTGCAGCCGGCTCCCTGTCCCAGGCCCCTCGGCTTGTGCCAGCTCTGTGCTCTGTGGCTGTGGAAACAGAGCTCCGGTCTCCACGTGGCATCTCCCTGTGTCCCTGTGTCCAAATGCCCCCTTCGTAAGGTTCTGGTCATAATGGATCAAGGTCCGCCCTGGCTCCGGGATGACCTCATCTTAATAAACTGCACCAAAGTGAGCCTGTGTCCTCCCATTCTGAGGCCCTGGAGGCCAAGCCATCACCACAAGAAGTCGGAAGTGGTCATCAGCCAACCCAGAACATGGTCACACCCCTCAGGCAAGTCAGTAATGACCGTCCCATGTTATAGATGAAGTCCAGAGATGTTAAGTACCTGGCACATGGCGGCACAGCCACTTGGCCCAAGCCAAGGAGGAGGATCCATAGGGAGGGAGGAAGAGAGGGAGGGAGGGAGAAAGGGAGAAAGGGATGGAGGGAGGGAAGGAAAGGGCATCTTGGCACAAGCAAGAGACCCAAGAAGAGAGGGGGAGCCAACAATTCTCTGCTGCACACAGCCAGACGAGAAGCGAGTTTCATGGCGCTAGTTAGAAAAGCAGAGAATGTGCTCAGGGCAGAGGTGGGGGGATCACAGTGTGAAGACAGCCTGGGCAAAGGTTAAGTGAGACCCTGTCTCAAAACAAGCCAGGCACAGTGGGACACACCTATAATCCCAGTTACTCAGCAGTAGGAGGATCAGAGTCCGTCTAAAGCCAGCCTGGGAAAAAAGCGTGAGACCATATCTGAAAATTAAAGTGAAAGGGGGTGTGGGGGCATGGCTCAAGTGGTAGAGCACCTACCTAGCAAGCCAGAGGCCCTGGGTTCAAACCCCAGTGCCACCAAACAATGAAGAAAATTGGAAGATGGAGGAAAAGGCTGAGAGGAGCCAGAAAAACATCCAAGAGCTTCTGGAGGAACACATGAATCCTCAGGTCACTGTGACCTCTGATGGTGTCTCCTTAGGCCACAAGGACAGCAGCCAGGTCTGCTCTGTTCTCAGGTGGAGTGTGGCGTCCAGCCCCAGGGACGTGTGCAGTAAGTACTCACCCCCAAGACTTGGGCATGCTTCCTGAAGCCATATGTGCCAGCTGGGCATGGTGGTACATGCCTGTAATCCCAGTTACTCAGGAGGCAGAGGCAAAAAGGATCAGCAGTTTAAGGCCATTCTCAGCAAAGTTAGCCAGACCCCATCTCAAAAACAAAATACAAACAAAAGGACCGGGGGAATGGCTCAATGGAAGAGCACCTGCCGAGCAAGCTAAGGTCCTGAGTTCAAACCCCAGTATGGCAAAATAAATCAATAAGCATATTCCACACCCAGACCTACAAATCATCTCCCTAGGGTGGGGATGGAATCTACAGTTCCACACACCCCAAGGAAAATCCTACAGATTCTACCTTCAAGACCCCTGCACCCCACCAAGGGTTGCTGGTGGGGCTGACCCCACCAGCTCTGCGGGCCTCCATCCAGGACGTCCTGGAGACCGAGGACCCCAAGGTGCAGCACAGGGCTGTAGTCTGTGCAGAGACACGTGGAAATTATGTATCATTTCATCATAAATGGGCCCTCGCGGGTGACTAGACTGCTGTAGGTAGGTGAGCTGAGCACGCATTAGTGACGAGCAATGCGCTGACGAGGACGCAGTCAGGGGCTCAGAGGGGCTGCTCACCCCCCGACAGGTGATTCAGGAGAATAAAAAGTTCTCATAAAGACAGAAGCTGCTGTGCAAACTCTCGGGGAAGTCTGTGACTGACAATTAAACCGATTCCTAGGATTTCCTTGGAACATCCTGCTTGCTTACCTGGGACATCAAAGACCAAACTCTTAGGCCCATGATCTTGGGTCACCATTTAAGGGGCCTCTCACAGCCCCCTAAGATGGACAGTGTAAGAATCCAGAGAGTCGGGAGCTGTGCGGGGGACCTGACTCTCCACACCCTGTCACCTGCGGGGCACAGGCCCGAGGACCACACTAACCCCACCCCGGCCTCCGTGGGGCCGGGATGCAGGATGCTCTACCAGGCTGGTGAGTAGCAACGCCAGCTGCCCTGCACCCACGTGGCTCAAACACAACAGAAAAGTGTGTCTTGCTCATGGAAAGTTCAAAGCAACTTTTCCAGACCAGACAGAAGCTCTCCACCCCCACCACCCTCAACACCGGCTTCCGAGACGCCCTGCTCACCTGCCGCACACAGACTTGGGAAAGCAGGGAGGACGCTCTGACTGCATCCCCTCTGCAGCTGTGGCCACGTGACAGGCCTCTGGCCAATAGGCTGTGAGCAGTGCCAGCGCCAGGCTTTGGACCAGTAGAGGGGAAGTGGATTTGGTTACCCACTGGCCATGTCCTCCACACTCACGTGCCTCTGTGGCCTGACCAGACCATCCCGGGAACCCCAGGGATCAAAGATGAAGAGAATGACAACAACAACAATAACAATGACATCAATACTGGGGACCGATGGACGTAGCCAGGATCAGCCCCCTCTCGCTGACAAAGTGAGTCCCATGGGGTTAGCTTCTCCTCATGCGGGGAGATGGAGCCGTGGGACTCAGGCCTCGAGGCGGCAGGGGTCTCGACATCTGAATTAAGCTGTCAGAGGCGTCCAGCCTCGCCCTGGGGCTTTTGTCCGCACTCCTGGCAAACTGGCCATAAGTACTGCAGCCGGAAGGTCAAGGCCACCATGAGCCCTGACAACAGGCAAAGGCAGGAGAGGTCAGAGCTGAGGGAGGACAGAGGGACCCAGCAGAACACCAGGTCCACCCAGGTCCAGTCTTTTACCTCACTGCTAAGAGCCGCTCATTGTCAAGTGAGGCCCCACTGACACATGGCGCCATTCCACACCCCTCACTGAACACTCACCTCTCTTCTTCTCAGGAGCCCCCGCTCCAGTCACTCCCTTTCCCAGAGGAGGAGACCAAGGATCAGAGAGGCCGGCATCCACACTGGAGGTCACACAGCCAACTGGGTTTGGAATCCCCCTGAGCAGTCTTCATTCAAGCCCATCGTCCCAGGGCACTGGCATGCCTGCTGCCCACATCATGCTGGCCAGGTGTAGCCTCTGCAGTCACACAGATCTGGGTTCGATACCAGCGCTGCTCCCCAGCTGTATGTCCATGGGGCAGTTGCCCAGCCTCTCTGAGCTTCATAAAGGGAGGAGTTGCTTAGGGTTATTTATTGCCAGCCCTGGGCAACCCTGGCCAGTAGGGCAGGCTTCCTTCCAGAAATACAATTGTAAAATCAACACAAGTACCTCAGGGCCCAGACAAGCAATGCCACCCCTGCAACGGGGCCCCGGGCAGCTCAGGAGGCTGGGAACAGGCCTCACCCGAGGCTGGCTGCTCACGTCCCACACTCTCACAGCCACACACCCCCACGCGTCAGTCGTGACGCCGGCTCCCACCTCTCTCCAGCCTTGTCCTAAGCGGCCGAGGACAGCCTGGCTTACAGTAAGGCACAGCTTTCAGGGCAGAGGCCCTGGCCTTGGACGTGTGAGGCCTTGTGAATTCATGCTAGAAGTTGGCATGTATCACCCGGAGAGGCTTTGTGACAGGAGATCGCTGTGCCAGGAATGCAGGCTCTGAAGATATTGGATCTGAGTGTGAGCTCTGCCCATCCTGTGTGACCCCAAGGAAGCCACCTGCCCTCTCTGTGCCTGTTTCATCACTAAGATGAGAGTGACAAAAGAACCAGCTTCAGACTCGGCACACACAGTGAGATGCTCAGGCAAAACTCTTAGAAACGCTTAGAGAACAACAGGTGTGATTATTACTTCCCTTGACGGCTCAAAGGAACAACAGTGACCAGCTCACATTCCTGACCCTGCAAAGATGAAGGCCAGACCCTGGGTCCCCTGACAGCCACTCCTGACAAGCGCTGCTCCCTGGGGTCTCCCAACTCTCTTTCCATCCACCCAGGCAGCACTGATCAGGACCTGTGTTCCAGGAAGGAACACTTCTCTTGTTTTAATAAATGCTCAGCTTTGTTGGAGAGACACATTCATGAGCACACAAATGACTTTAAGTGACAACGAAGATGAAGTCCTTGAGAGATGCACACACTTGCTGGGTGAGAAGGCAGGCCAGGAAATCAGGGAAGGCTTCCTTGAAGAAGGGGCTTGAGGGCAGAAATCAGAATGCTGAGTAGGAATTAACACCACAAAAAGGAGGGGAAATGATCATGCCAGGCAGGTAGAACAGTAGGTGCAGAGGTCCTGGGGTAGCAAGGAAGATGAGAATGACAAGGGACCAAGAGAAGGAGCAGCTGAAAACAAGCAAACTCATGTGGCAGAGTTTTGCTGGAGTAAAAAACACCGGCTGCTCCCCAGCCCCCAGAGGCTCCAAGGCATCCTAGCTGGCCAACTCTCAATCCAGGTAGGATTTCAGGCATTTTTAAGTGAGTTACTGCACTGATCCCCCCAAGACCAATTTAGAAGAGCCTAGCAAAAGCAATGCATGTGAACAGGAGGGCGATGGTTTCATGGGGGGCAGGAGTTCCAGAGTGTGGTCATCCCAAGAACACACGGCACCTCAGGGCAGACTGTCCTCCGGTCGTTCTGGTCTGGACCCAAAGCCCTGATTCTCAGGAGACAGAAAGGGGCCTGGCTCAGCTCCGCAGGTCCCCACCTCCCCTTGGTTCTCTTCGGCAGCTTCTTCCCAGAGTGGCCCTGCCCTGGTGTAGTGTGCTGCCCTGCAAGGCTGGCAGGTGGGGAAGGGGTGATCTGGCACTTTCTCGGCCCTTTAAACTGGGGACAGATGGTTTAGGAGATGTCAGGGGGTTCATCCTGCTTTAGGAGGGTAGCACACGGAAGGATCAGCTGGCATTGGGAAGAGCTGTCCTGGGGCTCTGGCCCCGCTCGTCAGACAGCAGGACCTGGATGGACATCATGGTGCCACCCAAGTACTGTGTGCACATGGCCACATTATCAGCTCATTGTACAGACAGAGACTGCCAGACCCCAGAGACATAGCCCTGTTCTCCCCCTCTCCAGCCACACTGACCTCCTCTCCTCCACAACTTGCACAGGGGTCTCCCACTGCCTGGAACATAGCTCCCTCTTCTCTGTCCCCTGAATTCTTGCTCACACCTTGCACCTCACACCACAGCACACACCTCACTATGGAAGTGTGTATTTATCATCTGTCCCTGTGGTCTCGGCTTCCAGCAGATGGGGCAACCCCGAGGACAGAAGCTGGATCGGCCTCAACGTCCACTCTGGCTCTAGTATCTACTCACCACAGCCTGCAGTTCAGAGTGAGGATGCGGAGAGAATGACCAAGTGCATGGATGGATGGATGGATGGATGGATGGAAGGATGGGTGGATGGATGGATGGATGGATCGGGTGTATAGATGGATGGGTGGATGAGTGGATGGGTGGATGAGTGGATGGGTGGATGAGTGGATGGGTGGATGGATGGGGTGAATGGATGGATGAAAGGATGGATGGATGGGTGGGTGGGTGGATGGATGGATGGGTGGGTGGGTGGATGGATGGATGGATGGATGGATGGATGGATGGGTGGGTGAGTGGATGGATGGATGGATGGATGGGGTGGATGGATGGATGGGTGAATGGGTGGATGGATGGGGTGAATGGATGGATGAAAGGATGGATGGATGGGTGGGTGGGTGGATGGATGGATGGGTGGGTGGGTGGATGGGTGGATGGATGGATGAATAGATGGATGGATGGGTGGATGGGGTAGATAGATGAATGGATGGATGGACAGATGGATGAGGTGCAAGAGAAGTCCTAAAGAATAAGCAGGTTACCAGGTAATGAAGGGGCCCACTCCCCAGACTGCCTCATCTATAAACCATTAGTCTGGGGTATTAAACAGCCTGTTTCCTCACAAGGTGCTGTCCCTTGTGCGTGGCTCTATATCCTGATCCTCACTTTATATGGGACACCGGTAGACTGCAGTAGGGCAACCACTCCTTTCACCTCAGTCACCTCCTTAAAGACCCCATCTTCAGATACAGCCACATTCTGAGGTACCAGGAGTTCAGAATTCAGCATATGAATGGTGGGGACACAACTCAAACACTAACAGCCATCACCTTAAACTTGTGGTTTTTCTTGGTGGTACAAGGACTTGAACTCAGGGCCTTGCTCTTGCCATTTAGCCACACCTCTAGCCATTTAAAAAAATTTTGTTATTTTTCAGGTAGGGTCTCTCATTTTTGGCCAAGTCTACCTCAGACAGCCTTCCATAGCTAGGATGACAGGTGTGGGCCAGCTTACCTGGCCTATTGGTTGAGAATAGGGTCTCACTAACTCTTTGCCCAGGCTGGCCTTGAACCACAATCCTCCTGATGTCTACCTTCCAAGGGCTGGGATTATGGCCATGAGCCACTGAGTCTAGAAACTTGTGATTTTCAATACAATTTCATATGCCTCATCTTACTTGCTCCTCAGGCCAGGCTGTGATGTATGCAGGCAGGGGATTACCTTCACAGGTGGGGAAATCAAGAGATAAAGGGGGCTCCCCTAAGGCTATACCTGAGGAGAAGAAACCCCGCCTGAACCACTAATCCATGTTTTGTCTGGGACTTCTAGCCTGGACATATCCTTGTGAGACCATGAGTGTCCTTCGAAATTTTTTAATCTTTTTAAATTTTAATTCAAAATAATCTCCTGGCCAGGCATGGTGGCTCTCACCTGTATCCCAGCTACTCAGGACGTGGAAATTGGGAGGACCTAAATACGAGGTCATCCCAGGCAGAAAGGTCACAAGACCCCATCTCAGCCAATAAAAAGCTGGTCATGGTGGTGCACGTCTGTCACCCCAGCTATGCAGGAGGCATAAATAGGAGGGTCGTGGTCCAAGCTCCTGGGCATAAATGTGAGACCCTATTTGAAAAATCTAAAGCAAAAAGGGCTGGAGCCATGGCTCAAGTGGTAGAGCACCTGCCTAGCAAGCACCAGGCCCTGAGTTCAAACCCTGCTACTGCCAAAATAAAACACAAAAACACTTAATCAAAAACCCCTGTACTGCTTAAAAAAACAAAAAGTCCCTAAAGCAACCCAGGTGTTTCGAAAAGGCCAGGTGAATTAAGTTGCCCAGCCTTGGGGTCATGTTCTCACTTTCTTTGGGGCTAGCAGTAGAACCTGAACTGTCTTGAGCTGATGGGAAAAGGCAGAGGTAATCGGAACACATCACAGGTGAAGGTCAACAGTGAAGGTCAAACATGTCGCTTTGTCGAGAGAACGTGGTGGAGTGGGTCCTCATGGGATGTCTGACTCCACGACACCCACGTTCCAGCAGCCCGTACTCCAGGCACTTCACGAGAAGTGATTTGATTTCAGCCAAGGAACATCATCCATCACACTAAATTAATGCTACTAATTTGGATTTTTATTGGTCTTGTAGGTCTGTTTGTTTGTGATCTATGAATTTGTTTGCAGCTGTATGAAAAGCAACATGCAGAGGGCATTTACAGGCAGGTTTACGTCTCTGTTGCTTAAGTATTAAGTTTAACATTAGTTTTAAATAATTCGAGTCAGTACTGAGACTCTATGGGAAATTTCTTTCTCCCCTAAAAGCCACCATAAACCTCATGGTCAAGTCTGAGGAGTGCGGCCTGCCCTACAGCTCTTGCACCCTCAGATATGAATTACCACGTGAAGTAAAAGGCGTTGAGCAAAGAAAGACCAGTCCGTTTTGACCTATCTGTGGTTTGGTTTATCTCATTCCTTTAATGAGTTTGCAGAAAATCCAACATCTTGGAGGTGCCAGACATTGTCCCCCAACCACACCTCTTAGAGAACCCTGGCAGAGTTAGAACCGTCATTCACAGCTGATTGGACCAGGATTAGACAACTGTGCGAATATAGCCAATCAGACTCTCCTGTGGGAGCTACTAATTAATGAGCCAAGAAGCTAGTGGAAGCCCAGCTGCAAAGTCTTGCAGACTCAAGAGCAAAGGCCCTAGCTGGAGAAGCCATCTAGGGCTGGCTGTGGATAGCAGGGTGGCTAGAGGCAGCCAGCCTGCGCAGGGATGAAGTGGCTGGGCAGTCCATGCATTCCTGCAGAGGGCCTGAGGCAGGCTGGGCTGCCCTGCTGACCTCCTGACCCCTGTCCTGAGGTGCACTGGTCTCCTGCCTGCAGAGCCACTGACGAGTGAGCTTGAGTGAGCTTCTATTCCTGGAGACCTCTGAGCATCCTCTATGACCTACGTCTGAGTGCCCACTGGAGGTCTTCTAAAATCCACTTCCTGGTCATGGTCACACCTCTAATATGAATCAACTTGCCAAGGGGACTTTGAGCACATGGACCAGAGAAGAGGAAAATTAGGAAAGAAATCAAGATTTATTGAGTGCCTGCTCTGAGAAATGAAAAAAGAACATTACTTCCTTGAGTAAGTAGCTCACATACTTGGTCATATTTAATCCTCCTTACTTGTCTGAAATGTGGCCATTATTACACTTACAAAATACAGGAACCAGGACTCTGAAAAGTCAAGGTAACTTATCCAAGGCCAATGGCAAGGAAGGCATAGAAGATAAGAAGTTATGGGAGACAGGAAGTGATTTAGGAAACAGGAAGTATTGGGAGACATGATGTAATATGGCAGACAGGAAGTGACAGGAGACAGGAGACAGGAAGTAATTTATAAGTTGGTCTGGCTTCACAGCCAATTCATTTTCCAGACACCTTCACTTCCTTTGGCAGGGCACCATCCCTGTCTCCTGACTCAGGAGCTCAAGGCTTCTGAGCTTGGACAGTGCTCTTCGCTGGCCACCCAGGCAGAGGGAGGGATGCTCACTGGACACGCACCGTGGAAAACAGTTGAGAGGGATAGGCAGTATTGGAGTTATGTCCTGAGCTTGAGTTCTGACTCTGCCACTCACTGGTTCCGGGACACTATCCAGTGCCTCAGTTTCTTCATCGGCAAAACTGAAATACTAATAGCCAACCTCACTGGGATACTCTGAGAATTGAGATGATACATGCAAAAGTGCTCACATCGTGCCTGTGCAGTCACTGGAAGAACGTCAGATGCTTCCTCCCGGCTTTGCAGGAAATGGGCTGCATGGAGTTTTTGACAGGATCTGTACTTCCCTGCAGCAAAATTTGCACATTTCCCCCAAACTATGGCACATTGATTTTTAACATGAATAACCTTAGATGAAATTCACTCGTAGCACTCACTGATTGCTGCAAACTGACCAGAATTGATCAGGCAGAGGATTTTTCATTAGGCAGAAATTAAAGAACTACATCTTGTGACAGCTCAATCAAAACAGCCCCCACTTTGCAAAGGTCTGGTAGCCAGCATGCTGAACAAGGAGTTCCGTAAGACAGAAGACCCCCGGGGGCACAGCAGATCCCACCCACCCACTCCAGGCCACACCCCATGCTGGATTCCTTCCCTCAACTTGTCCCCTGCCACTCACAGCAGATGGGGCAGAGCACACTGCAGCAGTGGCTGGAGCGCCTCCAAAGTGCCCAAACCACTCCCCTTGTACACAGGGAGCTGAGGTAGCCACAGGCCTGAGAGGCAGAAAGAAGCCACCCCCTTCCCCTTCTTCTCTTCATAGTTGTCATCGTGCTGATGTGAGTCACCCGGGGCAGAGCCACGCCAGTCTGCCATCACTGAAATGTTGCCAGCACTGAGAACAGCACTGGCTATGGCGAGCCAAGCCACTGATGGCCCCTGAATTCTACCTCCTCCTCACCCACCCCTTGGCCTATGCTCCTCTCATAGAAGACACAAACCTTTCTGTCCCTCCCCCTGGCATGGTGCTGGGTTATGAGTTCCTCTTACAACAGGGACTTGTGCTAAAAGTACTCTTCACTTGGGCTTGCAAATTCCCTGCCTCCATTTTCCTCTTTGCCTTCTCTGCTCTGAGCCATTCCCTCCTGCAGGACTAGAACACAGGACCGATGGACAGACAACTTATAACAAGATTCAAATCTAACCCCCAGGCACTGATGACTTTCTTATCATGACAAGGACCTACCTGACCACTTCTGGCATAATAACCAAGCAGAATTCACCCGTGACCACTTTGACCTGGACTGACTGGGACTGCTGACTTGTCACCCCCTGTCCTTCCTCCACTTAAATGCAAAGCTCACACCAGTACCCAAAGATGCCTCCCACACGAGAGGCACATTAACTCCCTTTCTCTGATCTTCACTGCTACGCATTCTTTAACTAGTGAATTGGGGCAAATGGCTGTACGTGACTTGTTGGAACCTCCATAGCCGAGCCTCTTTCCTGGACTCCAGTTGCACGTTGTCCAATAGAAGGCAGCAGGAACTACAGGGCACTGTTCTTAACTGGACCTCAAAAGACTTTGCATGTTTCTACTTCTCCTTGTTACCAGGTGGACACACAGAGATGAGGCTGCTTGTCCAGGCCAAAGATAGCAGGCAGGGGATAGACAGACCCAGGTGGCCCTGGCCATTCCCATTGGGCCATCCAAGAGCAGCCAACAGATGGCCCACCACACACACATAGTGGACTGGAGAGGCTCAGGACCCCAGCTGACTCCAGACCTGTAGGGCAGACTAGTACTTGCTGTGTTCCAGCCACCAAGGTGGGGTAGTTTATTTCATTGAGCAGGAATTCGCTGGTGGAGGGGCATACCACACGAATTGACAGGACCCATCCATCTATGACATACCTATTAATCCTAGCCACCTGGTTAAATGATTTATGGACACTACAGATCCTGGCTTGATTTAAAATGCTGATATTTTATTCATCATGAAATTTGTAATGCTTTTTATAAACTATTGCCTTAATCTGTGATTTATTTAGTTCCAGAGTTTTGGGGACCCCCTAAAGTTTTGTCCCCACTCATTTACCTCTCCCTAATCCCCCCCTCTGATCATCACATTTATTCTTTTAAAAAAATCCATGGTCCACATGAAGCCAGACTAAAATAAGTAGTGTAGTTCTGGATTATAACTCAAAGCACAAAATAAACATGTATGTTTCATAGTGGCTAAACGAATGACAGCAAATAAAAATATTCCACGTAGAAGAATTGGGTATAGACACACCCCATCAGGGAAAGGGAACAAAACTCCTCAGTGCTTACATGAGAGCTGCACACAAGAACTTCCTCCCAAGAGCAAGAATAAGAAGTAGGGCATGTTGTGTGTGACTTGGGAGGCAGAGACAAGAGGATTCAAGTTCAAGGTCAGCCCAGGGGAAAAGTTAGCAAGACCCTGTCTCAACAAACAAGTGGTACACACCTGTGGTCCCAGGTACTTGGAGGCAGAGGTAAAAGGATCCCTGTCTGAGCCAGCACTGGGGAAAGCTCGAGAGCCCATCTGCAAAAGGAACTAAGGAGCAGAGGGACTGGGGGTGGGTTCAAGAGGTAGAGAGCTTGCCTAGCAAGCTCTGAGTTCAATTCCTAGTACTGCAAAAAAAAAAAAAGAAAGAAAGAAAGAAAAAGGAAGAGTAACCTGACAGAGGAGACACCTGAAAAACCTCAGCCAGGTCAAGGTCAACGTCCACAGTGGGAAGACAGTGGATGGCTGGGCCATGCTGAGGTAAGAAGTGGACCCACTGCTATCATCTTCCTCCCAAAGCACACAATGCTAGTGTAATTAGAACAAAAAAACGCTTTCTTCAGAAAATGGTCAGGGGAATATTCTACAGATGCCCAAGCAAGACCGTCAAACGGGTTCAAGACAAGGAAAGTTTGAGAAGTCACCATCGTCACCATCCCAAGGGGACCCAGGGAAGGTAAGGACTACAGGGTGTGGTTATGTCCTGACTCAGGTCATGCAGCAGGGGGTGGGCAAACATGCAACGAGAACGCAGAAGATCCTACAAACCTACAGGCTTTGCTAATGACAACGCATCATATAGTCACTAACTCCCACGATGCTACCGTGCAAATGTAAGATGGCAGCACTGTGACCGTTTTCCATCTAATAAGAAAACAAGAAAGAAAGAGAAGAGGAGGAGGGGAGGGGAGAGGAGGGAGGGGAGGAAGGAAGGAAGGGAAGAAGGGAGAGAGCGAGGAAAAATGGCTGACTGTTGTAAGTATACTTGGGCAACAAAAACAGGAATGGAAATGTGGTTCACCGTTTGATGGAACACCTGCCCCTCCCAGCACACCCCTGGCAATCCACAGGTCACATCTGTCACCTCATTTCCACCACTTGCTTAGCAGAAGCAAAAGCCACTCTGCCAGTGGACCCTCCACCGGACAAAACATGTCACCTGTTGCCACCACCCACGTCTGTCTTGCACACAATTATTTAAGTGGTGCGGGCAGAATTCTCCTCCCCTCGAATTTTATTAGGGAAGGTTTACCATCAATATGAAACTTAAATTCCTCCAAAGCTGTGGATTAATAGTCTCATAAACTTTAATACCTGGTGTTTTCTACACTTGGCTGGGAATGTGCTCTGCACAGCTGAGGAGTGAGCAGACAGTTCAGTTTTCCTGTCCCAACCCCCGCCCTGCACTTCTGACAACTTTGGGGACATAATTAGAGTCACCTTGACAGACGTGCTAGGTAGGAAGGCGGATGATGGTGTGAGGCCAGCGTGGGCGCTCATGAGCTGTGACACTCTGAGCTGCTTGCTCTACCACCCTGGTCATCAGCTTCAGGGATCAAACCGGAGCTTACCTGACAAGGCTGTTGGTGACTCAGGGGCTATGCATGGTTGTGAGAGGAACGGAGGGAAGAAAAGAAGGGACACAGTAGTGTTTAGTACATTGTTCTGGACAGTGTTTGGTGCTGAAGAAACACTAGCTAGTGTCACGAGTGCCTTGATCTAACTCTGAAAGGTGCACAAGGCACAAAATGAATGAGGAAGCCTTCTGGAGGCCTCAGCCAGGGCTACAGAGCTGAGGGGGTAAGTGTGTGATCTGCCTGTCCCATTGTTCAAAATGCCACCATGGCTGCTTCTTGGGGCACATTGCCTCTGCTCTTCCAAAGAACACTCAGGGCCTGGGCTTCACTGAGCCCTTTGTAAACTTTCTAATTCCTTGGAAGAAAACCTAGGAAAACGAGACAGCTTCCCCATCGCTCATTTGCCAGGCCCTGGGGTTCCTTCTGAAACATACACTTTTTCAGCTGTGACTTGAGTAAAACAGCAAAGGGAAGAAACAGTCACAGGAGTCAGCAACTCAGGTACTAAGGTTTGCTCACCAACCTCACACCGGGGTTCTCAGCCAGGGCCCCGTGACAACATCTGAGGGTCTTTGGGAGGCCAACTTCTGGTAGAGGCTGTCTCACATCTCCCTGAACTGGGACAGCCCCACCACAGAGAGCTGTGAGGCCCCCGTATCAACAGTAATAAAATCCTCCAGGAAGGTGGGCTTACTGTGTGTGTCTGGGGAGGACAGAATTCAACACAAGAAATGCTGTCCTTACATTCAGCAAGCAGAGCTCAACACCTCTAGAAAGGAAGCTGCCTCCCACTGTACCCAGCTCCCAGGCCTGCACCTCGTCCATCGTTCACAGGCATCCTGAGTAGCCACGTGCAGCTCAGTGATGGAGAAACTGGGGGAACAGCCCAGACCATCCCAGTGGTCATAGCATTCACGTTGGAGAAAACCAACCATTAAATAGAGCAGATGGCTTCCAATTGTGCCAGGTCATATGAACAATAAGAGAAGCGGTCATGTGACAGTTATGGTGAGGCCAGGTGCAGGGTTCGTGCCTGTAATTCCAGCTCCTTGGGAGGCAAAGCCAGTATTATGGCTCTAAACCAGCTGGAGCAAAAAACCACAAAACCATAGCTGGAATAAAACTAAAGCAAAAAGGGCTGGTGGGGTGGCTCAGTGGTAGAGTGCCTGCCTCAAAAGCCTGAGGCATTGGGTTCAAACCCAAGAACTGGTATTACATATTCTGTGCCCTGTGGCCATGATGAAGACAAAGAGGTGGGGAGAGGAACCAGGTTTGCACAGCGGCTTTGGGATCAGAGTTTAAAGGAAGAGGGATTGGGGGAGTTTTGCCAGTGGAGGAGGAGACATGTGCTGGGGGTGTTGGGGAAAGGGTTTACAAGGACAATGGCTTCTGAAATATCCAGGGGCCACATGGAAAGCCAGAGAGGGGGTAGAGCTCCCAACGCTGTAAGGAAAACAGGCCCTGGGGACCAAGGTGACTCTAGGGATGCAGCAGCCCTCCCTTTTAGTTATTTATTTTTAGCATACTGGGCCATACTCAGGGCTTTGTACTTGCTAGGTAGGTGCTCTACCACTTGAGCCACGCCCCCAACAACACTTTTTGCGTTATTTTTCAGAGAGGGTCTCAAGTTTTTGACCTCAGATTGTCCTGTCTACGGCCTCTCAAGTAGCTGGAATGATAGGTGTGAACCACCATGCCCAGCTTGTTGGTTGAGATAGGGTCTGACTAACTTTTTTGCTGAGGCTCTTTCTGAACCATGATCCTCCCAATCTCCGTCTCCCGAGTAGCTAAGATTCCAGGCATGATCCACCATGTTCACCTCCCTCCCCTTCTCTTCTTGCTGCTTCACCTCCATCCTACAGCCAGCCCTCCCTGTGTAGACTCAGCTCCCGTCTGGAGTAATTAATAAGTTTAATTTATCATTAACTGATCTGAGTTAGGGCAGAGTGTCTGGGGAGAGTGTGTGACCAATTATTGGGTGAGCAGAACTCTATGATTACTTATTTCTATTCATTTCATGCCGGAGACATTCAGGATTTGTTTGTTCTCCTGTGGTCTGGCCTCACCTACCTGGATTTGGATGGATAGGACAAGACCAAGAAAGGATGTAGGCTTAGTGCCCAGCATAGGAACACAGAGAGACTGAGCCCACAGCGTCAGAGAGGGATGGAGACAGGAACACGGCCAAAACCAGCCCCCCTGTAGCCTGGGGAAAATGCACAAGACACCCCACAGGCAGCCCCAAGGAGCCCCAAAAGCTGCTCTCTTCCAAAGTGATTTTTGGAAGAGAAACGATGTGGGGTGGTCTCTTGTCGGGGGGCTTCAAGGCTGGAAAGAAACAAAGGCCCTGTGTAATAAAATGCAGACCAGGCAGGCTTGTGTGGACCCCTCAAAGTGACACCATGGCCAGGGGTGCGGGAGAACACCCAGGTTGGGGGTCTCTGGCTCAGAGTGGTAGTTCCCCGGGGACCTGCTAGATGGTTTCAAACCCCCCAGACTCTCCTCCAGCACCCTGGGAAGATAGCACCCGGTCTTCCTAGACCCTAGATTCTGCCACCTGCAACACCAGAGGTCCAACTCCAGGCATAGAGCCAAACACATGGATGCTTGGGTTCCCTGGCTCTGCAGTGCACAGATCATGGTTACTCAGTGCCCCTGGGGTTACACGTATGGCATTAAGACTTAATTAGGGGATTTAATTTGAGGGTGTAGAGCACCCAGCAACTCCAGTCCGTGTTCCTTTTGTTTGTAGGATTACAGCTTCTCATCACCCACTGGCAATGTCCTCACCATGACTTTTCTCCTTAACACGTCCAGAGTTTGCAACCATGACCTGGTGAGTTTTAGAAGCTCTTCATCCCCCCTAAAAAGGAACTGGACCCTTCCTTTAGCTCTCATCCCCTGAATCCCATTACCCTGGCCCTAGCAAACGCTCATCTCTCAATCCCTGTGGATTTGCCTGGTATGAATGCTTCATAGACAGGCCTCCTCCCTCCTGTGCTGGTCTCAGCTGCCTCCCCTCCATCTCCAGCCTCTCCACTCCCGGGCAGCTGGTCCTCAGCCCTCCCAGACTTCAGTGTCCCTGTCTGCTGGAGGGGCTGGTCCCTGATCTGTCCCCACTGAATTGCAAGGGTTATGTGAAATACAGGGTCTGTTACTTGCAAGTGCAGAGTTAACAGGGTCTGGCCATTGCCGTCATGGTCTGTGCTGGGTTTGCTCACAGTGGGCCGCACAGGAATCTCCTGATGGTAACAGACAAGGTGCTGGGGTTCCAGGAAGATCAAAGTTCTCCCAGGTACACGGAGGGCTTCCCAGAGCCTGCCCAGGAAAGAGCAGCGTTGCTGTGTAGGCTCTGGAGGTGGATACCAGTTGTCCTAATGGTCAGCAACATGGTCAGGGCCCCTTGTCACCCAGAGCCTGCCCAGGCTAGGCAAGCACCACACAACAGTCTGGGGCCTAATGGCTCTGGCAGGCCAGCCTAGCAGCTGGCAGCTGAGGGGTCCCAGGAGGTGGCCGCATGACGCTCCAGGCTCCTGGGCCAGGAGGGGCAGGAGTGATGGGCTCCATGCTCCAGAGACAGGCTGCTCTTGGCAGGGCCACAAATTGAGTTTGAATGAGTCACCTGGAGCCAACCTGCTGTGCTGTGAACAAGGCCTGGCTGCCAGGTTTCCTCTACCTCCTCCTTCTCTGAATGTGCAGCCCAGATCCCAGAAGGACTGGCAGGACAGCTCCAAGCCAGGGGAGGTGAGGGAACCAGCTTCCCATGGGGTTGGGGATGTGGAGGAATGACCCCCAAGGTGGTGGGGAAGGGGGGAGGGAGGGGGAGGGAGAGGGCGGGAGGGAGGGAGGAAAGAAGGAAATTTCTATGAAATGTCCAGAACAGTAAATCCATACAGACAGAATGTGGATGAGCTGCAGGGGAAGCGGGAGGAAGGGATGGGGTTCCTTGCTGTAAGGAAAATATTCTTGAATCGGTGATGACCACAGTGTGAACACACGCAAAACCGTTGTCTTGTGCATGTGAAATGGGTAAATTATGCCATATGCCAATCATCTCTCAATAAAGCTGCTGAGAGACAGACAGACAGACGAGACACAGAAACAGACAGAGAGAGAGAGACAGGCAGACAGAGAGAAGAGCAAGACCTCCAAGAAAGTTCAGAAGCTAAAATGATTTCTCATTGCCACAACTCTGTCCACAGAACTGCAGGTTTCCTTGGGTCCTCCCATAAGAATGAAAACAAGTGCAAAGATAAATGAGTCTTCACAAAGGAGGAGAGGCAGCACAGAGAGGTCAGTCCTCCTGCCTGATGTCACACAGCAGTAAACAGCAGAACGAGGGCTCCGTCCCAGCCTTGTACTCCCAGAGCCTGAGCTCTAACTGGCCTGTATTTGCCCTTGACCCATAAGCAGTAGAAACACCTGCTCGGTCACCTGCAAAGCACCCAGAAGGAAGAGCAGCTATCTGGTGGTGGGGGGGGTGAGATCAGAACTTCACCTGCACAGGGGAGCCCACCTTCCCCAAAGCTAGGTCTGTGCTCTGTCTGTTTCCCAGGTCCCCTGAGGCAGGACAGGGTTTGGAACCACAGAGTGGGTCTGATACAGATCTGATAGGCAGGGGAGGCTCCAGCCACCTCACTCTCAGACAGATGTCTGCAGACCATCTGTAACTCAATAGAGAAGCCCACTAATAGGGCTGCTGCCTGCTCTTGGCCTCAGAGATAACAGGCAGAGCCCCAGGGTCCTGACTCCTTCTCCTCCCCTCCACTGCCCTGCAAAGAAGGGCTTTGTCCGGCCTCTGCTGCCACCTACAGTGCAGACACAAAAGGCAGGTCCCCAGCCTACCTGGAGGAAGGAGCAGGGAGCTTCCAGGGACGTGAGTCTGGGGGTTAAGGAATCTCCACCTCACCCTGCCCACCCACTGGGACACAGCAGCATGAAGGGCACTCGTGGAAGGTCCCTGTCTGTTCTCTGTCCTATAATGCTGGACAGCATCTAAGCCTTTCTTCCCGAGGTCACCCTGAGGATGACCCCATCCCTCCACTTGCACCTGCTGTCCCTGTCCACCTCAGCTTGCTCACCCCCTACACCAAGAAGCCCTTTGTGACTCCTTCCCCTGGGTTAGTTGACCCCAGCCGCAACCCTGGTCTCACTGGTCAACAGACATGGCAACCACTCTCTCACCTTCTGTCTCTCTCAACAGCAACAATTGCAATGGTTTGAATGTCTCCTTCAAAACTGTCATTGAAATTTACTTTAAGAGGTAATCAGCCTAACACGGCAGTGCACACTTGTAATCCCAGATACTTTGGGGGCTAAGGGAAGAGGATCATGGTCCAAGGCTGGCCGCGTCAAAAGCCAGACACCATATCTGCAGAACTAGAAAAGCAAAAGAGCTGGGGGAGGGGCTCAAGTGGAAGAGCACCTGCCCCAAGTGAGGCCCTGAGTTCAAACCCCAGTACTGCCAATAAAAATGGTGGCTGGATCAGGAGGTCTCCACTCTTGTGCACAGATCAGAGCCAGGAAACCCCTATGGCTTAGCTACCAAGAGGAGTGGTTTGTTAGGAAATGTTCTCACTCCCACATAGTCTGTGGATAGCTGGCTCTTTCTTTCTCTCTCTCTCTCTCTTCTGCTCTCTTGCCATGTAACACCCCCCACCATGTTGTAACAAAGCAAGAAGCCCCCACTAGCTTCAGTTCCTTGATCTCAGACTCCCAGAACTGTGAGGAATAAAGCCCCATTCTTTACAAATGGTCCACTGTGTGTAGACTGAGGCAGCGATAATAACCAGGCTTGCCTTCACGGGGCCCTGTGCACACCCCACAGGCTGAACAGAACTTCTAGTGCAATGTGTTGCAGAGTATTTTGGGCAGCCCAGGAGGAAGGTGCTTTACTGTCTTTATTTTACAGACAAGCAACCCGAGGCCCCAAGGTGTTCAGAAATGTACAAAGCCAGCCTGGAGTTTGCGCCTGGCCTCATATCCAACCCAGACCAGTCCTCCTCACCCAGGACTTCCACCTTCTCCAACCTTGAACCCACTGGACAGGGTGAAAGAGTCATAAAGTCATCTGCTTCACTGATTTAGGAACTAGAGGTGGGCATGGTGGCTCTCGCTTGTAATCCCAGCACTTGGGGGGTTGAGGCGGGAGGATTACAAGCACAAGGCCAGCCTGGGCTACATAGGATACTCTGTGTCAAAAAAAAAAAAAAAGAGGAGGAAGAGAGGAGGGAGGGAGGGGAGGAGAGAGGAAAGACCATAAAGGAGCAAGGAGAGCTGCTGTCCCACCCCTCCCAAATCTCTGCCCATTCCTACAAGCATGGAAGCTGGGTTGGTTGGGAAATGGGCTAGAGTATTTTTGCCTTACAAGATTCATGCTAAATGCCACAGTTGTCAAAGTAAGTTTCAAGTGATGACCAGACTCCCATGGTGGCCCACACCTGTAATCCTACTTACTGAGGAGGCTGAAATTGGGAAGATTTGAGTTTGAGGCCAGCCTAAGGCAAATAGTTCTTCAGACCCCATCTCCAAAATAACCAGTCCAAAATGGACTGGAGATGTGGCTCAAGCAGTATAGCACAAAGCCCTGAGTTCAAACCCCAGTCCCACCAAAAAACAAAATTTCTTTTATGACATCTGGTCATCAAGGGGCACTGCTGGGTGTGACTTCCCCCAGTTGCACACTCCCATCCTCACAGGCTGTTCCCCAGGGACAATGCAGAGCAGAATGGCTTCCCTGTGATGGGCAGCTCTTACCCACACAATGGACGTCAGCTTTAGGGGGACCTGCAAGCCCATCAGCCGGCTGCTGATGAAGAAGTTACCATGCAAAGATCCTGGGGCATGACAGGTGACACCGTCTGATGTTGGCAGGGCCACTTTGCCCACAGGACCAGACATGGACCCCCAGGGCGGGTGGACGCTCTGAGGATTGCTGGCTGAGGCAGGTGTGTGTGTCTGGGCACTAAGTCATAGCAAAGTGTGACATTGTTGGGGACACTTCATGTGCCACCTGCACACATCTGAAGACCTCACACTAGGGCAGTAGTAGAACTAGTCTGTTCCCCAAGGCAAGCATGAGAACGGGAAGGAGGAGGCTGGAGAGCATGAAGGCCTGGCAGGAAGTGAGGAGGCATGCAGAAGACATGTCCAGAATGAAGTGACAAGTGACCTTAGGACTGCAGATTCTGCACACAGGAAACCCCAGGTTTAAGCTCTGTAATGGTGGGGAGGGCCTCAGCCATGTGATCCAGCCCCTCTAGGCCTCTCTTTATCCATCTGTAAAGTGGGAGCATCAGCAGGGAGAATGGGGGCCTAAATCAGACCAGGACAGGCCACCACAGCTGCTCGTTCCTCTGGGGATTTCTACCCCAGGTAAGACAGATTCATCTTCTCTTCTGTGCAGAGCATGGGAGCCTGCAGTGGGAACTGCCAGCAAGAAATGGGGTACCGATGCTCCAGCACAGGGTTTACAAACTGAAATCAGAGACAAAATATAAAGTGATGAGTGTGAAGAAGGGAAACGGGAGCCTGTTGGACAGGAAGGCCAGATGGCAGCACCCTGAAGCCCTGTAGAGAAAGAACCTCGCAGGATGGAGCCTGGATCGCATCTGCTGGAGCTGCCTATGCTCCCGGCATACAGCAGTCATGAGTTTGGCTCTTCTGAGAGGCCTGCAGGGCCATGCAGCCAAAGTGTCCAGGAGATCATGGGGTGGGGTCAGCTGGGAGCAAGTGACAGGCAGCAGAGAGTGCCAGGCATGAGGATATAGAGACAGAAGCACATCGAAGTACAATGGCCAGAGTGTGTCTGAGCACCTTCCAGTGTCTGCTGGGAAGCTGGAGAGCCTGGGCAGGGGGGTGGCCCATCTGTCCAGCTATCCCCTTGTCCCATCTCTTCTCCTGAAGCCTGTCCTAGGTCCTCTCTGCTCTTCTGAGTAGCAGCCACACCCTCTGTTCTTCTCCCAGCAACTACTCTGAACTTCCAGAAACACAAATTAAACAAAGTGAACAATGACCAACACTCAGCCACCATCGCCACCAACTAACTGTCCCCAGCCTCTGCTTTCAGTGCCCATGGGAGTTTAGGCATCCTCTAGGGCCTGGCCTCTGCCTCCTCTTTCTCTTGCTCACTCACTCCAGCTACTCTGGACTCTTCTCTGGACCCTGAGGATGCCAGCTGTCCCCTCTCCAGCCCTTGCAAAGACCATTCCCTCTGCCAGGGAGTCTCACTCCCCAAATCTCAGTGGCAGGCTCTGCCTCTTCTTTCAGGTGTCAGTTCAAAGGTCACCTACAATAACCAACCTAGAGCAGCTCCCACACTGTTGCCACAGTGCTATGTCACTATTTTTGGTTGCTATAACAAAATACCCAAGTCTGGGTAATATATAAAGAATGGAGTTTAATTGACTCATGATTCTGGAAGCTGGAAACCCTAAGAGTGTGGTGCCCACACCTGTCGGGGGACTTCCTGCTGTATTTTAACATGGCAGAAGGTGTTACATGACATGACACAGCAATGCTGGCTGGAGTCCCTCCATCTTCTTAGGAAACAACAAATGCCATCAGGGTCAGGGGAATCCCCACCCTCACGACCTCATCTAACTTAATTCTCTCCCAAAGGCTTCTCCTCCAAACACCCTTAACACATGAATTTAGGGTTTTCCAGCTCCTGAGTTTTGGGGTATGCACTCAAACCATAACGAGCTGTTTTTCTTGGGACAAGTATGAGAATCTGCAAACCCTCTTGGGCCTCAATTTGCCACCCTATGGTTTCTGTCCCCTCCAGATTGCAAGCTCCAGGAGGGGAGAAGGAAATGGTCTCAGACGCCATGAAACACGTCGCAGTGCCTGGTCAGGGCTCAGCAGCACCATGGGACTGAGGAAAGATGGGCGAGTCGGCTGAGCTAAAGGAGGGGCAATTTGTTAAGTTCACAGTCAAGTCAACGCCCAGCACGACAGGAAAAAAACACCTGCCGTTATCGTGAGGGGAAGAAAAACATCCTGAAGGATTTCAAAGATAATAACAGCAGGATAAATTTCAACAGCAGATCTAAACTCACCAATCCTGGAGAAGCCTGCAAATTACCGCCCCAGCTAGTGGAAATGTCAATTCAAACTTCATTTAGACAACGATTTCAGGCTCTGATTGCTAATATTATTTCATATGAGAAAAGAGCATTGTCTAGATTTAAAAAAAAAAAGAGAGAGAGAGAGAGAAAGAGAGTGAAAGTAAAAAAATTCAATTTATTCAGCATCCACCTCCTTCCCTGGGGGGAACAAGTTGACATTAAAAGTTCTTCCAGCTAATTGCTGATATAAATATCACTTAGTGTAGATGTCGTGTATAAAATGTAATTATTACTCATGGAAAATCAATGGTGGAAATGAGAAAATCCATGATCAGGGGCTTTCACCTGAGCAGAACTGCATCCCTGCCCTGTGTGTGGTTCACACACTTTTTAATGGAACATGGTCTCTAAGGAGAAACGAATGTCCCCAGCAGGAGGAGGGGAGTGGCCAAGTGCACGTGAAGATGTCACAGCAGCCAAACCCTCTGCAGTGCTGGGCGTCCCGAGTAGGAAAGCCTCCCCCACCCCAAACATGTCCCCTGGTCCCCCAAGTGCTTACCGAGTCCTGCTTCTACCCCTTCCCACACACAGGTGCAGGGGATCAGGTAAATGACAGGATAATGACAGGTCCTGATGCTCATGGAAATGAGCAAGGTGGGACCTGACAGGACACTAAAGATGTGGGAAGGACCTCTGAGGTGGGGACAGTGGAGATGAGGCTGGATGGCCTGTAGCAGCCAGGCAGGGAGAGATGGCAAAGGCCACATGGAAGGGAAGGGGCACGTGTGGAGCCTGCTGTGTCCCCTTGGAAACCCAGCTGCAATTGGATCACCTCTTGGTGGCTTTGGGAGGGTGGCCCTTCACAAAGTGATTCTGTGGAAGTAAGTGTGTCCTCGCAGGAGTGGGTTGTGACTAGGCAAGTCCACCTCTCCTGCCTCGCTCTTCTGCATGCCTGTTTGTCCTTCCATGGTTCTGCCATATTGGACCGCAGTGAGAGGCCTCGCTGGCTGTGGCGCCAGGCTCTGGGGCTGCCCAGACTCCAAAGCCATGAGCTTCAGGTGCTCTGACACAGCAACAGAAAACTGACAAAGAGCATAATGCAGAGGGGTAGAAAGGGGTCGTCCTAGAGCCACGTCTGCTACTGTGACTTCTGTCACCTGAATCCACCATCTTCAGGTCTGACATCCGCATTTGTTCCACCCTAGACCCCCAGCCTGGGAAAGCTATTGCATGGTCATAATCAATTACAAACAAACCATCAGCTGCTGAACTGTCACACTGGCCCCTCCCCCACCCATCTGTCCTCTCCAGTGGCCCCGTGGCACCACTCTGAGCAAGCCCACAAACAACCCAGTGAGTGTGGCTCTTGTACATTGGTGCCAGTCCCAGGAACACTCTGAGAGGGTTTGGAGGAGAGGGAAGAGCACAGCCTTCCCACTGCCTCCCCCCGCCCTGTGGACCCCAGGACTCACCTGCTGCCCTCCCATCCCCCCACACAGTGGTCAGACCAGAGCTTGGGGCACATATCATTGCCCCAAAACAATTCATCCTCACCAAGTTCTCACACTTGTACAAGAAGCCAGCCTCCAGCTCCCTCCGAATTAGTGTTCTCGCTCTTCCCTGCACGCACAGGTCCTTCAGATGGCTCTCCTTGACCCCCAGATCTGGCACCTGTCTCCAGGTCACACATGCTGCAGGTTTTAGAGGCAGAACTGGAATCCAAATGTCTGCACTTCAGAAACGAGGCATTTGGATGAGGGTGGCTTCCCCAAGCAGACGGCAGAGGCGTGTCTGGGAAGAACACATATTAAGAATTCCCACGGAGCATGGACAGGATCCAGCCCAGGCCTCTCGAAGCCATCACCAAGGAGAGAGGAGACAAGAACGCGGTGTTGCTGAACTGGGCCCCATTCCTGCTCCATCACGAGGTAGATCACTGACTCATCTTCAAGAAGCCCCCGGGAGACAACTGCTTATCTCTGCCCTCCTGAAATGCCTTCCGTTCCTTCCCTTTTCTATTTTGTGTTTTCCTTCCTCCTTCCCTTGTGTGCTTTGGAACAGCTCCAAATGACACAGGGTGATACGTTTCATATTTTGGCTATGATTGCAAAAACACCTTCCCTCCACTCTGGTGTAAAAAGGGAGCGGATTAATCAGTGTGCAGCATGTCTATGTCTGGGATCTCTGTCAGGGGTGATGAAGTTCTCAGACCTTAAACTTTAATGAGCAGAATCGAAAAAACACATTGCTGGGTCGACTCTCAGCTTAGCCCCGCTGGGGAGAGACCTGGGGCACCCCATCAATCCTGCAGGATTGGTACTGTCACTCACTTCCCACTCCTAATGCACCTGCCCAGCCCGATGAGCACAGAAAACCTTCTATCAAACGGCACTGGGGAAAAAGCAGCCAGCCAGGGGCGACTTAGCCAGGCTGATGGAGGCAGTGTTTTCTGTGCTCCAAGGTAGAAGTTTATTCTTTGTACAGGCTGAGAATCTCCAGTGCCCCAAATCCAAAACCCAAGAGGCCTGAAAATCCAAAATTTACAGGCACTGACATCAAGCCACAAATAGAAAATTCTGTACCTGGTCTCGTGTGACATCTCAGTCAAATGCACACCACACTAAAGCTATTTTGCAAAATGACCTTCAGGCTACCTGCGTGAGGTGTGCACGAGTTTAGACTTGGGTCCCGCTCCCAAGATACTTCTTGTTAGATATATGCAAATGTTCCAAAATTTGGAACCTCCCCAATCCACAACACTCTAGTCCCAGACATTCTGGAAGATGGATCTACCTGGGATCTCAGGTGGGCTTGGTCACAAGGGGAAATTCCCAGATTGATTGATGGGCTTGCTTTCAAGAAGAAAATTAAGACAGTGGTGAAAGCCAGGTCTTGTGGATCTGAGGGTCAAAGGTCATCTACGCTGGAAGTCAGCACACATTGTCTGTACTGGGCAATATGGTCTCTGTCACACCTATTTATCCCTGCTGTCATAGCTTGAAAGCAGCCATGACAGTATGTAAACAAACAGGCATGGCTGTGTGCCAATAAAACTTTATTAACAAAACAGGCAGTAGACCAGATTAGCTCCACGAGGCATAATTTTCCAACCCCAGGCTGTGCTCCAGGGTCAGAAGAAGTGAATAGGAGGATCGTGTGGTGAAGATGAAGAAAGTCAAGGCCAGCCTTGCTCTCCCGTAGAAGTCACTCCTTGAAGGTCAGAAGGAAAGGGTCAAGTCCCTGGGCTACTTTGATCCAGAGGACTCACCTATTAAGTTAAGAAAGGCACAGGTGTGTCCCTCCAGCCAAGGACCTTTGCAGATGCTATGCTGCCTCTGCTTACAACGTTCTCTGCTCTACTTAATTCTCAGTTAAATCTCCTTCATCCTCAGGTCCCAGCTCAGGAAAGACCTGCCTGGTGCCTCCTGCCCCCAGGAGGTCTACTCCCTCTCACTGCGTTCATCTCAGTTTGCGATGGTCGCCATGAGGTCCCCCTTAACTGAGAGACCACATAGCACAGGGCCTGGTGTCCAGGACGTGCTAAACCCATGTTCACAAAGTAAACAGGCAGGAAAGCTTTTAGTCCCAATCACAAAATGCAATCCTACAGCCAAATACTCACTGACAACCCCACAACCTGCAGAGAGAGAAGAGGGATGCTGGGCAGGGGTTGGGGGGCAGCAGTTCTCACAGGTTGAGCGTGCACCAGCGCCCTGTGGAGGGCTCAGGGAAACAGCTCCAGGCTCCAGGCCGAGAGTGCCTGAGTCACTGGGCCTGGGGGACAGAGCCCGGAGTTTGAAATTCTAGGCAGCTCCCAGTGATACCAGCTGGTACCCCTGGCCCAGGACCACACTTGCCAATCCCCCCGCCCCACCACACACACACCTCACTGCACATGAGAGCCCCAGGGAGGCTCTGCAGAACACCAGCCACAGGTGGTCTGGGTGGGGCTGGACACGGGTGTTTTCTCACAGCTTCCTACAGTTCAGACGCTGCTGTCTGTTTGCCATCCGTTGTGTGATGCTGGTTTGTCCTCAAAGATTCCTGTGTGGTTCTAACTCAGCCAGCCTTGAGACCAGATCTCTATGATGTCTGGGTGCCCATGGCTCATGCCTGTAATCCTAGCTACTCAGGAGACAGAGATCAAAAGGATCTAAGTTCGAAGCCAGCCTGGGCAAATAGTTCATGAGACCATATCTCAAAGAATACTTCATAAAAAAGGGGCAGGCAGAGTGGCTCAAGGTGTAGGCCCTGAGTTCAAGCCCTAGCACCACACACACAAAAAAATCTCTATAGTCAAGCCCAGTCCTTTCTTCCACGGGCTCTAGGACTACCTGTCACTGGTTCTTTAGCAGCAGTAGGAGAACCTTCTGGAGCCTCTCCCTAGCTGCTGGGGAAGCAGGGGACACCTCTAAAACACTGGAAAACTCAGCCAGGAGGGTCCCTCAGCAGGGTGCACACAGCAGGTGCCAATCTACTGCACTGCTGAACAGCTCCCACTGTATAACACACCAGCAGCCTCCATGGGTGGATGTTTGGGGCGATGAGAACAGGGCTTCCATATCATTCTGATGCAGATCACTAGGTGAGCACACGTGTGCATCCCTTGTGGACCACAGCAGCCCAGGAGGAAAGGACACATGCTCCCGGTGACCCCATGGACACCCTGGCGTCAGGAATGCTTGGGAGGGTGGGGATGGGGTTGTGTGGCCTCTGGATCTCCAGCTCTGCAAGGTTCCCTAGGGCTGGCAGATTCAGCCCACCATGGGTGGGAAGCACATTAATTGTATGCACTTATAAATGGCTGGTGCTCCCTAAGCGACACCTGTAACAACTGCTTATAGGGCATTTCCATTGTGGAGTTGTTAGGCATAATCCAGAGGTGCCGTGACCAATGAGGGTGGCGTGGGTAGGTTACATGTAATATAATATAAATTATAGAAGGGACGTGAGCATCCTCAAATCGTGGTATCCATGGGGTCCCAGGACCAACTCCTCACGGACACCAACAGATGACTGTTCCATTCTTTTTCTTTTTTTCTTTTTAATTCCTACTGGTCCCCCCACACCCACACCCCACACCCCACACACCCTACAAAAATAGTCTCCTTGTTATGGTCCTGTCCGTTCTTTCTCTCCATTTCCTGGTCTGCATGGAGACCAGGAGTCTCCCCATGGAGTCCACTCCGTGGCAATCCATCAAGCTGTACCCTCGGGATGCTTACTAAACTTCAATTTAAAAGAAAAAAGTTTTCTAAAGCAAAATCTCCCAATGCAGAGGTAGATGTACTTTCAACCTAGGCCTGCAGGGGGCGCAGCGGCCTCATGAACTCCGCTCACCGGGCTGCTGCCCTGCTCCAGGGAACCAGGCTGGCCAGCCCTGGATGAGGGGACACTCAGAGCTCTCAGGAAGGAAGCAGGGCCAGCCACTGTCACTTCCCAGCCCTGGGCTCAGCACCTTGGCAGGCTGCAGGTCCCTCTCTCAATAGCTCTTTGCATCCCAGACAGAGCTGTGAGTAGCAATGCTGTGTTCCCAGCCTTTCCTCCCCTCTGCCTCACCAAGGTCCAGCACACAGAGAGGGACACTGTGACAGTGATTCTAAGAGTCAGGGCAACCTGGGTTCAGGTTCTGGCTATGGCTCTGGCTCTGGTGACCTTGAGCAAAGCTCTTTTTTTCTTTTGGCAGTACTGGAATTTGAACTCAGGGCCTCATGCTTGCTAGACAGGCACTCGACCACTGGAGCCACTCCTCCATCCCTGTTTTGTGTTGAGTATTATCAAGATAGGGTCTCATGAGCTATTTACCCTGGCTGGCTTTGAACTATGATCCATTCCTGATCTCTGCCTCCCAAGTAGCTGGGATTATAGATGTGAGCCACCAGCACCCGGCTTGAGCAAAGTTCTTCACCTTAACTTCCTGTTTGACGGGGGAGGTGACCCCCCCCCACCTTGTGGGTTGTGGTGAAGACTTCATGAGGTCGAGCACGCCTGTCACATAGCAGTGAAGCAGGCCAGCCCAGCGCAGATGCCCCCCACCTCTCCCATCTCCACATAGCACTGCACAGCCATGGAGAGGAGGCAACAATAAAAGTCACCTTCTCCATCTCCTTAGATCCCTAACCCTGTCACACAAGGAGCTGTGGTGGTTCAGAATGGTTCTTCTGGCCCCAGAGACAGCACCGAGGTCAGCCTCCTGACAGCAGTGAGAGTGACCACAGTAGGAAGCAATAGGTCTGGCCTGGGCCTGACCTCCTTCCAGATGCTCCAGGCTAAGACATCTCTGGATTCAGCACTTCAGGTGCCAAGAAGGCTGGCGGGTCTGGAACACCCAGGTCTTGCAGAGGAAGGAAAACTGCTCAGGATCCCAGGCTGACTTCCACATCAACACCAGTAGTTCATTAGCTACGTGACCTTGGGAAAGCACCTTCACCTCTCAGAGAGCCATGTATCCACGTTAAGATTGCCGTGAGAGCAAAGGGAGGTCACTGAGTCTTGCATCTGGGGCAAATCACTGCTCGGGCACATTGACTGCCCTTCCTTTGGGTGGCTCCAAGGTTCAGAATAATAACCATAGATCCGATCATAATACCAGCCAACACACAAGGACTTACCCCACGGCCCCCAGCACCATGAGGAGGCACCATTTTACCTCTTTGTCAGACAAGGACACCGAGTTCTAAGATAAAGAAAGACAGGACTTCATCTTGCCCAAGGTCACAAAGGGCTAAAGGTTGAACTTGAACCCTAGTCCATTTTCTTTCAGAGCTGCTCTTTTAACCTACCTGCCTGAATTAGAACTTAAACCCTGTCTCAGAGCCCAGCCTTGGGGGCAGGCTCTGAACATCAAGGACGTCCTCTGCCTCCCCCCAAGCAAGCTCTCAATCCATCCCATATCTGTGGCTCAGGTGTGGGCACAATCGGGGGCCCCAGAACTGAATGAAGCCATGTGCACCCCTGAAGTCCCACAATGCAGAAGCACCCAAACACCTCTTTGTCCTGAGGAGCCGCAGTGTCGGGCAGAGCTGGACATCAGGCTTGGTCCCGCTGCCTACTAGCAGTGTGACTGTGGGTGAGTTCCATCACCCTTCTGTGCCTTAGCACGAGTGTGGGTAATGCCAGAAGGGGATCTGCCAGAAAATGGCCTTGCAGGAGTGCCAGGAGATGTGGCTGAAGCACTTAGCTGAAAATTGACATGGAAGTCAGCACTCAGGCTCCAGCTATTGTCTCCTGGTCTTTGTCACCATCACCTTCTATCACCAACATCTTCACCAAACTCCTTCCTCTTCACCACCTTCATCTACACCACCATCATCATCACCATCACCACTGCCAGAGCCAGCACTGCTGTCACCTCCACCATCATCGCCATCACAACCATCCTCACCTCACCACCACCACCATCATCACCACAGCCTCATCATAACCATCACCAGTGTCACTGTCAACATTACCATTGCCATCATTGTCACCATCAGCAGCATTGTCACTGTCACTATCATCACCACCATTATTTCATTTCAAGGACACAGTGCATGCCAAGGGCACAGCACTGGGAGTGAGGAGAGTGTGACAAAGGTTGCCATGCCTAGCAGGTGGCCGTGAGTCCCAGCATGTTGGAAGCCATAACTCTCATCCCATCTTGCCCCTCAGACTCCAGGCGCCCTGATCTCCAGCCCAGCAGGGCCGCCCAGACACAGTCACCCAGGTGGTAATGCTCCCATCCCCCACAGCCCAGCCTCTGGCCCTCCAGGACAGACCAAGACTCGAATTCCTGGGAGAGAGAAAGGACCCCAGTCTACCTCACCTCCAGGCTCCATGCAATAATCCATGGTGGCCCAGAGCCAGTCCTGCTGCCAGGTCCTGCAAGGTCTATGACTCTCATATCATCTTGGCTCCTACCTCTCCTCTCCATTTTCCTCCTTATTCCCTCCCTCCCTGGAATACTCCAGCCTCTTCTCCATCCCAGGCCCTGTATAAAGAGCTCAAGCAAAAGCAAAATCAAGGAACCCCTCTCCCTGTGCTCAGGGTCCTCCAGTACAGACAGCTGAACACTGAGTAGGGATGCAGCTGCAAAGGGCATCCCAGAAGGAAGAAACACAGGGAACTTGGGTGGCATGTGATAGGGGTCTGGCATAGTCCAGAGAATTCCAGGAAGGCTTCCTTGAGGAAGTGACACCCAAGCTGAGCCCTGAAAGCTAAGAAGGACTCCTCATACTGAAGGGACAGGAAGAAGTTGGGCAAATGCATTCTGGGATGAACAAGCTTGTGCAAAGGCCCTGTGAATTTTAGGGGACCTGAAAAATCAGAGTTTCCGATGAAGCAAGTCAATGTGGAAATGAAGGGAAAGAGGTCTCACAACAGCCAAGGTGAATGGGTTCTGACTTTGCCGGGTCTCGTGGGCTAAGGAAAGGAGTCTGTAATTTTTATTCATAAATCCTTGGAAAGCCATTGAAGGACAATTTAGGTAAAAAGAATAAAAAATGCCTGACTTTTACCAGTGCTTGCTTCATGCTCACAGTGCAGAGGTCATGGAGTCTCAGCCGGGTTTTCCTCCTCCCCTGGGCTGATCCAAGTGAACCTAGAAGTGGACTTGCATTCCCAGAGAAGAAAGAGACATTGCAAGCACCACCCCTAGGCTGCATGTCATTTTCCCCAAAGCAAGAAGAGTTGTCCGACAGCTGGCAGCAGGGCATCCAGTGCACCTGCTGCTATGTGCACAGATCTCCCCCTTCTGCCCACGTTGGGGAGCCCATGATTACCCATTCTGAACAAGGATGGAGTTGAACACCATGTCTGCTGGGGACCAGGTTCTCATTGGTCCCCTCTGCTCCTCTCTCCTGCTCAAAAGATAAGACACCCAACTGGAAGTCAGATGGAGACCCAGGAGCTACGTGCAGCCCCTTATCCTTCCCTCCAAATGCCCTGTCTGTCACAGGCAGCTTCAGGATGAAAGATGACCCTGAACGGAACCCAGACTTCATCATCCTCCACCAGCAGCCATGCAGTCACAGTTCCCAACCTGCACCCCTGGGAGGCCGAGCATTTAAGTGAGAGTTTTAAGTGTTACTACATTAAAGAATGACAGGTATCGGGCAGTTCCCAGATGAAGTGTTTCAGGGGAGAGAAAAGAAGTGTCCAAATTAGAGTGAATGACAAGGAAGCCAGCCAGGAGAGGGGGATGCAGCTGGTAAGAGATTCCCACAAGAAGCTGCACGTGGACCCTGTGAATTCTCACAATAATCCTGTGATGTCAGAACCATTATCACCTCCATTTTGCCCAGAGAAAAAAGGCCCACAAGAAGAGTGTGGTGTCAAGAAACACAGAGAGAACCTGACTGTGAACTTGAGCTCAGTCCCACCCACGTCCACTCTCGGGCTCCTGCATAGGGGCTCGCTCACCAGCACTTCTGAAGTTCTTGATGGTGTTTAAGGAGACTCGGTGGACAAGCCTGAGGTGACAGAGTCTGGTGATGAAGAGCCTGGGATCCCCACTCTGGCTGCTGGGAGACTGACGTCAGTCAGTCTAGTTCTCGTGTCTGTGAACTGAGACTGAAGGTACCTTCCTGTTGAGTTACAATGAGGAACGCACTTTAAAAGGCCCAAGTCCTCCCAGTTACAGCACCTGGCACTCAGTGCGCATGTCCAATACATCAGCCATTGTCACTGGTGCTAGGCATGTCATCACATATCTCACTGTGGCAGACAGAGCTTCCAGATGGTACCCATGGCCCTGCCTCCTGGCCACACCCCATCCAATCCCCTGCATCTGAGTGCAGGCTGAACTTAGACACCTGCTTCTAAGGAAACTTACAAAGCAAAATGAACAGATGTCACTTCCGAGATTAAGTGACAAAAAAACATCTTGTGATTTCCATCTTGGGTGCCTGCACTCACTTTTAATAAAGGAAGCCATTTGCTAGATGTGAGCCCTAGGGACAGGGCTGTGTAGCAAAGAACTGGTGCCCTTCAGGAAGACAAGGTGTACTCCTTGTACACCTACTCAGCCTCATGCAGGAGAGCCCCAACAAGCCTTGAGCTGCCCACAGCTCTCTGGTGGCATCACGTTGACAGCCCCTGAGAGATCTTGAGGCAGGGCACCCCACTAAACCACAGCACAGTTCACCACCATAGGAGCCAAGAGGTGATAAATGTCTGTTGTTTTAAGCTACGAAGCTTGGGGATATTTGTTACACAGCAACAGATAACTGATACACTCATCCATGGTGTTATTCAATCAATAGGCCTTTGCTCTATGAGATCAGAAGTTGAATTTCAGCCCGAGTTCTTTCCAGAGCATTGTGAAAAACAAATTTGATCGTCCTGAAATAACAAATTCATTGTATCTCACACTTCAGAACACGGAGTCCAACAGCCATGGCAACTACACAGATGGGAAGTTGTCAGTCTACAATGTGCGATTAGAAGGGTGTGGAGACCAGACGTGATTTGTAAGGAGTCTTAGAAATCTATGAAGCAACTCAATTTCTGTCTCACAAGGTGGGGGTGGCTGCTGGGATTAGTCAACAGCACTTCCGCTGGGGACATTTGGAGCTGGACCTGGGGAAGAGCAGTTACGGCAGATGAGCAGAGATGGAGTGTATCTCGATCCACTTAGAACATCTGCCAGGAGTGCAGAACAGCGCGTGGCACTCCGCACGTTCCCCGGCCCTGCTGGTGGTGCTTCTCCAGGGGCTCCAGAACAGGAGGTTAAACCCTGTTGTGGGGTGGGGTCACAGGCCACAAAGGACTCCGAACTCTGAGGACGACAGTGTTTGCACTGCTCCCCGCTAAGCCTGCTGGGTAAGTGTGGGAAGGGGCCCCTAGGCCGGGCCACAGACCTGAAGGCAGTTTCTGGGGGTAGGACCCCATGACGTTTATGTGTGACCTACACCATTGACTGTGATAGATGACAGGTCGTATCTGCGCTGTGACGTCCCTTGTTCAAAAAGACTTGAAATCAAGGCTAGGAAGGACTTCTGCCCACAGGCTGCTCACATGGAACACTCTGGTTCTTTGCTTTTCATTTGCCCAGCAAGACCTTGAAAATGTCTCTGCCCAGAGCCTGGCCTTCTCCACTGCTGCTTGACTTGCTCCCCTACAACAGCCCTGGGCGCAGAGGCCTCTGGGAGTGTGTGACTCGCGGGGACAAAGGGGACGTGGCCTGCGGGAGCCTCTTCCTTGTGTACAGCAGTGGCAGGCCTGGAAGCAAGACAGTACATGTGGGACTACCCACCCCAACCTCTGCCCCGTGTGCTTGGCCTTTGGATCCCTGCACACAGGCATGGAAAATTAGACTGGAACCGGGAGCTCTGGTGTCTCTCCAGGCCCTGCACTGAGTCTTCCTGAGCAGCCACAGGCACCTGCCCCCTTCTCCCGGGGCCAGGAGGTGAAGTCCTGGCCGCCAGGTGTGGAGTGGTGTGCACACAGGCTCCTCCCGCAGGCACCGTGACCGTGCAGTCATGACCACTCACAGCTGGAGAAGCGAGAGGCCCAGTCCGGCCTGCTCCAGGCGCCCTGGTGCATGGTAAGCAAGCAACTTACCACTGAGCCACATCCAGACCTTGATGTTTTGAGACAGGGTCTGGCCATGTAACCCGGCCTGGCCTTGAACTCGCCATCCTCCTGCCTCTGCCTCCCCAGTGCTCATTCTTGGGTCATGGGACGACAGTTAAATGAATGCCAAGTCATGGAAAGAGGTCAGAAAGGTATTGGGCTGGTGTTGGATGGTCCTTGCTTCCTGTGTAATCCACAGCAATGTCACCAGTGTGGGCACTTACATGGAAAGGGCCCCTATTGTCACTACCTAAGAAGACAGCTACTATCTGGGTGCTGGTGGCTCACCCCTTTAATCCTAGATACTCGGGAGGCTGAGATTGGGAGGATTGTGGTTCAAGACCAGCCCAGGCACATGGTTCACAAGGCCCATCTCCAAAGTAACCAAAGCAAAAATGGACTGGAGGTGTGGCTCAAGCGGTAGAGCACCTGCTTTGCAAGCATAAGGCTCTGAGTTCAAACTCCAATACTGCCAAAACAAAAGATGGCTACTATGGGCTGAACTATGTTCCACTTCCCAAAATTCATTCATGGACGGCCTAACCCCCAGCACCTTGGAATGTGCTTGTATTTGGAGACAGGGTCTTAAATAATACTCTTGGTAAAATGAGGTCATGTTAGTGAGTCCTAGTCTAATCTCAGTGGTGTTCTTGTAAGCAGAGGAGACTGGGACACAGACACTCAAAGGAAAGACCATGTGAGGACACAGGACACAGGGACTTCTCCCTGTCGCCATCTGCAAGCCATGGTCAGAGGTCTCAGAAGAAACCAACCCTGCAACACATCGACCTCAGACTTCCAGCCTCCACACCTGTGCAAACATAAATTGTTCTCATTGAAGCTGCCCGGTCTGTGGCACTGGTATGGTGGCCCTAGCCATAAACAAGCCAGCTGACCAAGAAATTCCTGTCTAGCTGGACATGGCAGCACATGCCTGTAATCTCCGCTTAGCACCTGAGAGGTGGAAGTCAGAGGAGCTTGCGTACTACATGGTAAGACCCTGTCTCTAAAAGAACCAAGAGCTGGGGTGTAGCTCAGTGGTAGAGCACTTGCCTTGTCTGTGCAAGGCTCTGAGTTCAATCCCCAGCAACACACACACACACACAAAAATTCAGCCAGTGTGAGTTACATGGTATCTCCTTCCTCATGAGGAAAGGCTATAATAGAGAACACACCCACAGTTGGTGATTCGCCCCCGGGAGCTGAGACTGTGTCTCCGTGCCGGGTGTCACATGGAACAAGCAGTTGAGTTGAGGACACATGTGTGGCCACGTGTGACAGTTGGTCTTGACATCAACTCAAATGGATTGAGAGTCGCCTAGGAGGTTAGTGATGGACACTTCTGGGGGGATTGTAAGGACATCTCCAGAGATGAGACCTGGATGGCCCTCAGCTGAACTGTTCAGTCCCTTGATGGCTTCAGAATACAATGGCGCTATTGGAGGTGGTGAAGGCGGGGGGCGGGGCCTGCTTGGAGGAAGGCGGTTTACTGGGACTGAGAGGCGTGTCCTTGGGGACTCACTTGTCCCGGCCACTTCCTGCAGTCCCTGCCTTCTGCTTCCTGTCTACCATCATGTGAACGTCTCTGTCTGCCATGCCCTCCCCGCCATGATGGACTGACACCCAAAACCATGACTAAAATAAATCCTTCCCCCTTTAAGTTGTTTCTGTCAGATATTTGGTCACAGTGACACAGTGCAGGTGTCAAACTGTAAACCAGGCACCTATGGTGGGAGAAGACCTGAACCAAGACTCAAAGCCTGCATTAAAAGACACTTAGTGAGGTGAGCCAGGCGTGAGAAGAGAAACCCACTCACCATTCAGAGCTACCCACTGGTCCCTCTCCGGCCACCGGCCTTCGAGTTTACAGGATTAACAGCTTGATAGGACTGCGGGCACACACAGTCAGTATCCCAGTTTGTGTGTCACTGCAAGCCCAAGAAGGAAAATTTAGCAATGTCTGATAGAATCTCACAACTGAGGCTGTGACCAAGCAGTTCCACTGTGTTCTCTGCTCAGCTCTACTCGTCGTTACTGTTTCTGAGAATAAATCAGTGAGACAGTCTCGCTGCCGAGATCAAACAAATCCAAGAACGTCTGTCTGGTGACATACCATGCAGCCACCAAGAAGAAAGGGATGGAAGAGCCCTGAGAGTCAGCGCAGGAGAGTCGAGCTGCAGGAGAGGACGTCATGTGCTACCTCACCACCAGCATCAGTGTTTAAGGCTGGACGCCCACACCCGCCTGGACTCTAACACAGCATGGGTGAATTTTCAAGAAGGAATTCTGGAGGGTGCTGGGACATGGAACAGGCCAGGCCAGGGATGAGGGCATGGCTTGATGCTAGAGTGCCTGCCTAGCAAGCAGGAGACCTTAAGTTCAACCCCAGTGAGCCAAAACAAAGCCAAAAAGTGGAAATTAAGAGAAACTCTCTCTTTGGTGGGCATCTGACTCTGTCACACATGTCATCAGCAATGTGATGACACTGTGACACCAGATCCCAGGCAACCCCATCTCTGCGGAGGCCCCCACCTGAGCCTGACCCTGGAGATGACTGGGTTGGAGGATATGGAGAGAGGCAGGGAGGCAGGGGACCAGGGACCCTGAGGACCCATCTCTGCCTCTGCTCTGAACAGAATGCCTGGGGAACAGAGGAGGACACTTTGTACCCAAGAAATGTTTTAGGAAGACCAAGGTGTCTCTGTCCGCTGTGAACAAGGGAACAGGCAGGACTCTCAGGAAAGGAACACTCCCACCCACAGCTCAGCCTCCCCATGCTCAGTACGGAGGCCTTTGCAATCAGAAAGACACAGGTTCAAATCGCACCTCCCTTTCTCCTAGCTGCGTGGCCTTGGGTAAGTCACCTTACTTCTCTGTGCTCAGAGTCCTTGTTCTGGGGAAGAAAATGAGCAATACAGAGGCTGAGATGGGCCAATCAAATTGTGGTAACAAAATGTGACAAGAGCCCTAAGGAGAGTCAATAGAGGCTGAGAGTGGTGACAAGGTGGGGAAGTCTTGCTTCAGCAAGGCTCCATTTTTATGGCATATCCATTGTGGGAGCCAGAATCCCAGCAGGGGGCAGCTGGCATGCTTCCGTTTGGATATTTTAATAAAGGAAGTATTTACAAAGCGGGGAGTAGGTGGACTGTGAAAGAATAACAAAGGGCCCTAGTAGTAGGGGCTGCAGCTCTCCCACCATCTCTGAGCCAATTACAGACAGAGGGACGCCTGGGAGCAGCAGAGATCTTAGCTCGGGAATATGACAGCCCATAGAGAGCACAGGCCCTGCTCTCTCTTCCCTCCTTATTACTTGCTGTGGTTCCCTGTTGCCCAAACCCAACCAGAAGCCAGCCTGGTGATATGGTCGAGACAGAGAACTCTCTCAGGAAACAAGGGAAGGTAGAAAAGAGCAGAGAATGGATCTGGAGGAGCTAGCAGATGCCATCTATTCATCTACCCATCAAGCCATCCATCCACCCATCCACCCATCCACCCACCCATCCACCCACCCACCCATCCACCCATCCATCTATCCATCCATCCATCCAACCACCCATACATCTACCCATCCACCCATCCACCTATCCACCCATCCATCCACCTATCCATCTACTCATCCATCCACCCATCAACCCATCCATCCACCCATCCACCCACCCACCCATCCATCTACCCACCCACCCATCCATCTACCCATCCACCTACCCATCTACTCATCCATCCACCCATCTACCCATCCATCCACCCATACACCACCCACCCATCCACCTACCTACCCATCTACTAATCCATCCACCCATTCACCTACCCATCTGCCCATTCACCTACCCATCCATCCAAACACCCACCCACCCAACTACCATCTATCCATCCAAACACCCACCCATCCACCTACCTACCTCCTCATCCATCCATCCAACCATCTACCCACCACCCATCCATCTACTCTCTGCACATGGGAATCCTGAGCTGACATCTGAGAGCTGAGCCACTCTTCTCATCCTGTATTCCCAAGGCAAGGAGAATTCCCAGGTGTGTGTTTTGTAAGTGTGTTTAATCCTAAATGCTGGCTGGTTTTCTGTACACGCACTTCTTCATGCAAGAGGCCCCACTGTTTCCAGCTTTGGATGTTCAGGCAATCAATACACTGCAGCTCAGTCTCCAAATTAAATCACTGCATGTTTATCCCCCATTACTGGAAGGCAAACCAGGAACCCTGTTCCAGGAACATGGTCCCCACATGCACTCAGAGCCCTCCCTCTTCTCCTTGACCCCCTCCAGCCTTCTGGCAGTTTGGATGGGACCCTGAGAGTATCATTCAACCCCTCCATTAGTCTCACCTAAATGGGGATGAAAAATGCCAAGGCTTAGGAATTCTCTCTGCCACACTGAAGCCCTGGAGAGGAGGTAACATTTGGTTATGGAATCAGGCAACATCTCACTGCCTCTTCTGTCACCTGCTCCTCCCAAGAAAGTAGAGGACACGGAATTTCACCTCTGTGGTGAGTGGGTCCCTTACTCCTCCCTGCTGGGCTGCTGAAATGCACGTTGGGGTCATCAGCAAGTGGGCAGCCAGGAGGAAGTGCTGTGAGGGGAAGGGAGCCCCGCTCAGGTAAACTGAGCTCTGTGCCCAAGTCAAGTTTTTTCTGCCTTTCACCAGGAAGCACTGAGGAAGGCCAAGAGCACCTGAGCCAGAAACTCCCTGCAATGACACAGCCTATCATTTTGCAAACTCATTTCTCCAGGGAGCCCTTTTGGAATCAGAAAGCTATGCACACCCACCCAGGACTCAGATGGGAGAGGCTAGAATCACATGTGCCTAGCTCCAAGAAAACAGGCACCTGGCAATTAGGGTGAGGCACAAACGGCAGTGAGCGCGGAGCAAAACCAACGTAAAAGGTTCATCGCCATGGCCCTACTCAGCAGCATAGAGATGGAGAAAAACAGCACAAAATTGCCTCAATCACAATGTAAAAAGTCAAATTGGTTCCCAAATTGGAAGTGACATCCAGGCCACCTGGTAGGAAAGACAGCCTGGCCTTAGGGTATTTGCTTGGTCATGACGTAATCATAACCAGTCATCGCCTCCTTCCCCAGCCACATCATCACCCACCAATGTAGTGAAGGGATGAGCAGAACTTTTCAAATTCTCTTTAAAACCCTCAAAAGCTAGACAGCAAATATCCCAGGGCACTGAGAGATGTTCCTCCATAGCTAAAAACATTTGGACAGCTGTATCCACTACCCACGGCCGTGTCTGGGAGGTCAGAAATGTTACCATATTAAAGGTGCTGATGAGTCCTCCCGTGAGAACTCCAATTGGCTTTATTTCCAAATTTTCGTGCCAAAAAGTCATTAGCATTACAAAAAAACCTAGGAGCTGATAGTTTAGGCTAGTGGGCCTAGAGCAGACTCATGGAATCTGATTCTGCACTTTTTTAACATTGGATTTATTTTCTGATCGACAAGTAAAATTTGTATCTATTTATGGTCACGATGAACCACGTGGTGTTTGGATGCGCATGTACAGTGTATATGGCTAAATCAAGACATTTCATACATTCATTACGTGATTCTGCCTCTTAACAAGAGTCCCCAGGGCTTCCCACACGCTAGATGAGCGTGGTGCTGATCTAGAAGTCCAGTCAGTGATGTCAATCTAATACCAGCTGAGAAGCTCTGATTTGCCTTTGAATATGCTCACAAACTCAGAAAATTCAGCCAGACTACCACTCATTCATTTGTCAATCCATCTACCCTTCCATCCATCCATCCATCCATCCATCCACCCATCCACCCACCCATCCACCAATTCACCCACCCACCTGTCCATCCATCCATCCAACCACATCCATCCATTTATCCATCCATCTACTCATCCACTCATCCATCTACACACTCATCTGTTTATCTGTTCATCCATCCATCCATTCATCCATCCGCCCACCTATCCATCTGTCCATCTACCCATCCACCTATCTATCCATCCATCTCTCTGTCCGTTCATCCATATAATGTATGCTAAGCATCTTCTTCCCCTGGTGCCAACAGAGCAGGTACTAACCTCAATGAGCCATTTGGTGTGAATTTATCTGGCAAAGTCACACACACATGGCAGCAGTCTCCCAACAGGGGACCAGAACCATCGTGGTTCAGAGCCAGCGGGAAGGCCAGGTCCTACCTGTGGCCCCACACTTACTCCCACACATGGCCTTGGGTGAGCTGCGGAGCCTCCTAGGTTCAGTTTCGCCATCTCAACAGTGGAGTCCACAGATGACTTCCCACTGGGTGGTGACAAACACAAAGTGAAAAAGTCTGTTTGATGTTTAGTGCAATGCCTGGCAAATTTTACCAATACTACCTGTTCCCATGCGTAGGCCAAAATTAGAGCTTCGTGGTATTTAGATGGCTCTAAAGTCCTACTAACAAGGAGGGGGATGGGGAAAGATGAGGAAATGTAAACAGCAGGCGAGCTTCCCGCCACCTCCTGCCTGGGCCAAGTTCAAAGGCATCACTTCGCTGCTGACTGTGACATTAGAGAAACCAAAGTTACCGCAGCCTCTTCAGGCCAAGTTCAAGGCAGTTGTGTGTAGAATTAGTAACGAGATCCCTACCTTCCACATCCTAGGGAAAGACAGGCACACTGGCCCACGAACTCTCTGCAGAGCCAGGAGCAGACAGAGCAATTGGAACACTGAGAACATCTCTGTAGGGAATCATTTTTCATGTTACAGATAAAACGTGTCCATTAGGGCAAATCCACTGCACAAAACTCCTCTATTAAAAACTGATCCTCAGCCCACGTGAATAAAAATCCATCATCTAGCTTCCTGCAGAAGCTAGAGAGTGACAATGAGGAGAGGTGCCCAGGCACCCCAAAGAAAGGGAGTAATGTCGCAGTCAGGAAAGCACCCAGGCCGGAAGCACAACCCCAGCCCCAGACGGTCCCTTCTTATCTCAGAGGTCCGATCCATAACCCTTGCCGTCAGTAAGTAGCTCTGCAAGTCACAGGGACAGGCTTGAAATGTGTAAAGCCCAATGCTGAGTAGTCCCAAGGGGAGCTGACAGAAGCAGGGCCACCGTGGGAGACGCTAACTACCCGTGTCACCAAACATAAAGGACCCCAAGCTCCTGAACTGGGAAACTGACATACACACAGGTGGCTCCCCTTTCGTTGTGCACAGAGGTTTGATCTCCTTCTAGTGCACAAATTAAGCCGTGATGATGCATCTTCCTAGGTTCTCCACAAGCTCCATTCTCAGCCCACAGGATTTATAAGTGCAAATGAATCCATTTCTGTCTTTGTGCTGGGAATTAAACTTAGGTGCTCAGGGCACTCTACCATTGAGCCAAACGCCAGCCCTGAATTCATAAGAAGCAATGCTGTGACAACAAAGTCCTAATCCTTAAAAATGTCTGAGCACTTTGCCAAGTGCTGTTGTTGGAGAACTTGAACAATTCCAGATGGAGAAACACCAAAGTCCTTATCTGCTTTGAAACATGGTCATCAACTCAGGAAAATATAGCCAGGCTGGCCCACTCTTCCATCCACCCATCCATCTACCCATCTGCCCACCCATTCATCCAGCCAGTCATTTATCTGTTTATCTATCTGTATATCTACCTGTCCATCCATCCATCTATCCATTCAGCCAGCCAGCCAGTCATGCATCCATATGTCTATCCATCCATCCATCCAACCATCCATCTGTCCACCCACCCACCTATCCATTCATCCACACATCTATCTGTCCATCCATCTATCCATCTGTCCATCCAACCATCCATCCACCAACCCATCCACCAGTCCATCCACCCATCCTTTTGTCCGTCCCTCCATGCATCCATCCACATAGTGTGCCCTGAGTGCTCCCTACCAAGATGCTTGGGATTCAATGAATAAAAGGTAAGGTGTAAAATTAGAAATTTTATGGACCTCCATCACGTAAAAAATGTTAAGTAGACAAAGTTAGGAAACGTTAAGGGGAAGGCATGGCTTAAGTGGTAGACTTACACCCCAGTACCACCAAAAATAAATACAAGGAAGATTGTGCCAGAAACACGACGACAAGGGCACCAGAGGAGCAGGTCTGAGGTGGACGTCCTTGGAGAGGTGACATTGGGTGTGAGAGCCCAGGCACCAGGGAAGTAACAGAAGCAAGGTCAGAAGGTGACTGGGACCAGCAGTGTCAGTCACTATTCTTACAGCCAGGGGAAGCTCCAGGGGAGAGACAGGCTCTGAGCAGGTCGCCCAGGTGGCTCTGCTGGAGCCCAATACCACCACAGTTCCTCGGGTTCTTTATGGAGCCAGACGCCATCCCCACCGGAGGCAGCCCAGCTGCCAAGAGGATCAGGTGGCAAATCCTGCTCTAATTGTACTGCTAATTACGAGCTGGCAGGGTGAACAAGAAAGGGCCTTCGTTCTGCAGGGGAGGATCCAATCACTGGAAGCCAGTCTCGGCCTCACACAAGGAGTGCCTAGAAGTTGACCAACGCCAATGGATGACACGAAGCAGACCCAGCCCCTGTGAGGGGAGCAGACATGGCTCTAATAAGTCACAGAGGAGTCTGGACGCAGGGAATGAGGTCCACCCAGCATGCACAGCTGACCCCTGTTTCCCAAGGAAACATTAGAAAGTTCCCCATAGTCCTTCACATCTGGATCTCCATCCTTGTCCTTCCTGAGTGACCTTGGAGCCCTGGGACTGCCACATGCAAATGGGTTTAATAGTGACCTTTCTCACAGGAATATTGGGAGGACTGCCCACAAGATGACTTTTGAAGGCACCCAGCGCATAGCAGGTGGTCAGAAACACAGGACCCTGCCCCATTTTCCCAATGGTCCCACTCATGAGGCTGAGGAGGGAAGATGGTGAAAGGAAGGGAGCTGCCAGCCACAGAGGTTATTATGCAAACCAGGATGCTGGGAGGGAGAGAGAACCATCATAATAAGATTTTTTACCCATTTCCACATGATGGTAAATAACAGAGCGTCCATCAGAGCTTACGGAGAGGCAGACAGAGGCAACGGATCAAAGGAGTAAATCCACAGGCTGAGAAACAGCATCTGCTTTCATCCTCCCAGAAGGTGACATGGGGACATGCACTCCAGCCCCACAAAACAACACTTTTTTCTTTCCAAACTGTCCCAATCAGGATCAGGGGCATGGCAGCTTTCTGAGGCAGACCCAAAGAGGATGATAAATCTCCCCCCTGTGTCTGGCTACACCTCACCACGGCCCAGTTCCCCACTCCAGGCCAAGCTTTGGAAATACACCCTGCCAAGGAGATTTATCCATTTTAAAAGGTCAGAGAATTATTGCTTAAGAGCCCAGTGCAGGGAGCAGGTGGCGTGGTCCCCAGGTCCCCTGCCTGTTCGATCGCACTTGAGAAAAGCCACCTGGGGGAATCACTACAGGCAAAGCAGGTAACCAATGCCCAGGCAGACAGGGGACTCAGGTGGGGACCTACCTGCCAGTACCACCATCACCACCCACTCTGGCTACCTGAGACAGTTCCTGCCCCCAGGGTCCTGAGATGCCAGTGGGGTTGGGGGCCTCAACCATCCCTATCCAGCCCCATGGAGACTCCTCCCAAGGGACCAGGTGAGCAATGCCATACCACCCTCAGTTCAGTGACAGAGACACTGAGGAGCAAGAGTACAGGAGCAGCTAAAAGACAACAGTCACCTTGACCATGACCTCAACCATGGACTCGAGAGCAGGCATTCTGAGTCCCACTGGTTCCAGGCCCTGGAAAGAGAAGCAGGGAAGGTGCCCCACCACCACCAGGAGGCCCCATTCCTGCCCCGGCACTGATGCCTGGCACCTCGTGTCCTTCTCCAGGCTGTAGACATCCCATGGGGGGCTGGAACTGCAGTGAGGTTTTAGAAACTCCATCACTGGTATGAAAAACGCTGACACCTGGGAGCCCAGAGAAGCAGGTGGCTTTGGGACTGCGGAGGGTGCAGATCCAGGTTCAAATCCCAGCACTGCCACAGACAGGCTGTGTGACTGCGAGGAAGTTAGCTCAGCTCTCTGGGCTTCTGCCCCAGGGTGGGAAAAGGGAGGTGAGGAGACCCCGGCTGTCCACGTGCTGTAGTCAGCTCAGGTAAGTGGGGTCTTGAGGCTCCAGGACTAAGGCCTACAGAACACTTATTACTAGTTTGTCAGAGAGAGAGAAAGAGACAGAGAGAGAGAAACTGGGTCAAACAAGACCCACTCAATCAACAAACCAACTCAACCAAGTAACCCAGTGCCCACACAGATCCTCCAAACTTGGAGGTTAAGGGGCCACCCTGGAAAGGATGGCATCCAGGCTAGGCACCTGCGGGGGACATTGTCCAGAACTGTTTGTTTTGGTCCTTCTGATAGGAGGAGCCTCCTGCCTTCTCTCTCCCTCCTGACGAATGCACAGAAAAGAACATGCCCCACCCTGGGGGATGACACCCCACATACAGGATGCCAAGGTCTTGAACCCCAGCTCTGCTCCTCACCGTGGAGACCTTGGAGAAACTTGGGGGTCTCAGTTTTCCCCAGTAAGTTAACCTCAAAATTACCCCAGGACTCCACGTTGCCAGGTGTGGTGGTGCACGCCTGCAATCCCAGCTACTTAAGAGGTGGAGGCAGAAAGATAGCAGGAGGAAATAATCACTGAGAATTTCATGGAGATGATACTAGACACGGTTAACCAAAATGTACAAGATGTACTCAAGAAATTCCAAGACACCAAAAGTAAAGAATATGAGAAGACACAGAAACAAATAAATGAACTCATAGGAGTCCTAAATAAACACCAAAGTGAAACAGAGAACACTATAGACTGAATTGAAGAAAACAGAAAATATTAAAGAGAAAGTGACCCATGAAACAGAAACACAAAACATAGTGGAGGGCCGCTCCAGCAGACTAGATCAAGTGGAAGACAGAATCTCAGAACTCCAAGATAAAATAGAAATTAAAGGAAAAACTGAAGAGCTGTTAGTCAAACAACTCAAACCTGTGAAAGGAATATGCAAGAACTCACCTACTCCATCAAAGGACCAAATCTGAGAATCATGGGCATTGAAGAAGAGGTGCAAGCAAAAGGAATTCATAATATATTCAACAAAATAGTAACAGAAAATTTCCCAAATCTAGGGAAAGTTATGCCCATTCAGGTACAGGAAGCCTGCAGGCCACCAAACAGACTTGACCAAAATAGACCTACCCCTTGACATACTATCATTAAAACAACTAGCACAGAGAACAGAGAAAGAATATCGAAGGCTGTAAGAAAGAAAAAACAAATAACATACAAAGGTAAACCCATCAAAATCACAGCAGATTTCTCAATGGAAACATTAAAAGCAAGAAGAGCATGGAGTGAGGTCTTCCAAGCACTGAATGAAAATAATGTCAACCCCAGGATACTCTACCCAGCAAAGCTATCATTCAAAATAGATGGAGCAATAAAAGTCTTCCATGATAAGCAGAAACTAAAACAATATGAGACCACAAAGCCACCACTACAAAAGATTCTGCAAGGGATTCTGCACACAGAAAGTGAAAGCCAGCATAACCATGAAAGGACAGGCAGCACCAAACCACAGGAGACGAAAAGACAAGGAATTAGAAAGTAACATTGATTCACCTGCACACAATCAAACCCTTAAACAACAAAAGCAGCTAAATGACAGGAATTATCACATACCTATCAATATTAACACTGAATGTCAATGGACTTAACTCCCCCATCAAAAGACACTGTTTGGCAAACTGGATTAAAAAGGAAGATCCAACAATCTGTTGTTTGCAGGAGACCCATCTCACTGACAGAAACCAGCACTGGCCTAGGGTGAAAGGCTGGAAGAAGATTTACCAAGCCAATGGCCCTGAAAACAGGAAGGGGTAGTAATACTTATCTCTGACAAAGTAGACTTCAAACCTACATTGATCAAATGGGATAAAGAAGGACATTCCATACTGATAAAAGGGGAAATAGACCAAAAGGAAATAATAATTATCAACCTATATGCAACCAACGTCAGTGCACCCAATTTCATCAAACATACTCGGAAGGACCTAAAAACATATACTAACTCCAACACAGTGGTAGTGGAAGACATTAATACTCTCCTATCACCAATAGATAGGTCATCCAAACAAAAAAATCAATAAAGAAATCCTAGAACTAAATCACACCATAGATCAAATGGACCTAGCTGATGTTGACAGAACATTTCATCCAACTTCTGCACAATACACATTCTTCTCGGCAGCCCATGGAACCTTCCCCAAAAGGTTCCACGAAGCAAGCCTCAGCAAATATAAGAAAATAGAAATAATCCCATGCATTCTATCTGATCACAATGCATTAAAACTAGAACTCAACAACAAAAACAACAGCAGAAAACATGCAAACAACTGGAAGCTGAACAACACATTGCTCAATGATCAGTGGTTCATCGATGAAATAAAAGAGGAAATTAAAAGGTTCCTGGAAGACAATGAAAATGAAAACACAACCTACCAGAACCTATGGGACACAGCAAAGGCAGTCCTAAAAGGAAAGCTTATAGCCATGAGTGCTTATGTTAAAAGGACAGAAAAATCTCAAATAAATGACCTAATGCTACATCTCAAACTCCTAGAAAAACAAGAACAAGCAAACCCCAAAACAAACAGAAGGAGAAAAAAAATAAAAATAAGGGCCGAAATTAATGAAATAGAAATAAACAAACAAAAACAACAACAACAAAGAATCAATGATACAAAAAGCCAGTTCTTTGAAAAAATAAACAGGATTGAGAGAACCCTGGCAAATCTGACTAAAATGAGGAGAGAAAAAACCCAAATTAGTAAAATCAGAAATGCAAAAGGGGAGATAACAACAAACACCAAGGAAATCATCAGAGACTACTTTGAGAACCTATATCCCAATAAATTTGAAAATCTTAAAGAAATGGACAGATTTCTAGATATATATGATCATCCAAAATTGAGCCAAAAGGATATTAATCACCTGAATAGATCTATAACACAAAATGAAATTGAAGCAGCAATCAAGAGTCTCCCAAAAAAGAAAAGTCCAGGACCTGATGGATTCTCTAGGCCAATCTCCTTAATGAACATTGATGCAAAAATCCTCAATAAAATAATGGCAAACCGAATTCAACAACACATCAAAAAGATTATTCACCACGACCAAGGAGGCTTCATCCCAGGGATGCAGGGGTGGTTCAACATACAAAAATCAATAAACGTAATAAACCACATTAACAGAAGCAAAGACAAAAACCACTTGATCATCTCAATAGATGCAGAAAAAGCCTTTGATAAGATCCAACACCATTTCATGATAAAAGCTCTAAGAAAACTAGGAATAGAAGGAAAGTTCCTCAACATTATAAAGCTATATATGACAAGCCTACAGCCAGCATTATACTTAACGGAGAAAAATTAAAACCATTCCCTCTAAAATCAGGAATTAGACAAGGATGCCCACTATCTCCACTCCTATTCAACATAGTACTGGAATTCCTAGCCAGAGCAATTAGGCAAGAAGAAGGAATAAAAGGAATACAAATAGGTAAAGAAACTGTCAAAATATCCCTATTTGCAGATGATATGATCCTATACCTTAAAGACCAAAAAACTCTATCCAAAAACTCTTAGACACCATAAACAGCTACAGCAAGGTGGCAGGATACAAAATCAACCTACAAAAATCTTTAGCTTTTCTATACACCAACAATGAACAAACTGAGAAGGAACACATGGGAACAATTCCATTCACAATAGCCTCAAAAAAAAAATCAAATACCTAGGAGTAAATTTAACAAAAGATGTGAATGACCTCTACAAGAAGAATTATAAACTCCTAAAGAAAGAGATTGAGGAAAACTACAGAAGATGGAAAGATCTCCCATGCTCATGGATTGGTAGAATCAACATAGTAAAAATGGCCATACTACCAAAAGTAATCTACATGTTTAATGCAATTCCCATCAAAATCCCAATGACTTTCATCACAGAGATTGATAAATTTACCCTAAACTTCATTTGGAAACACAAGAGACCACAAATAACCAAGGCAATACTCAGCAAAAAGAACAATGCTGGAGGTATCACCACACCCGACTTCAAACTATATTACAAATCAATAGCAATAAAAACAGCATGGTACTGGCACAAAAACAGACATGAAGACCAGTGGAACAGAACAGAGGACCTGGATATGAATCCACACAGCTATGCCCACCTTATTTCTGACAAAGGTGCCAAAAATATACAATGGAGAAAAGACAGCCTCTTCAACAAATGTTGCTGGGAAAAGTGGTTATCTGCCTGCAGAAAACTGAAACTAGATCCATGTCTATCACCCTGTACTAGTATCAACTCATAATGGATCAAGGACCTTAATATTGGACCCGAAACTCTGAAGTTAGTACAGGAAGGAACAGGAAATATTCTGGAAGTAATAGGTATAGGCAAGGACTTCCTCAATAGAACTCCAGCAGCCCAGCAACTAAGAGAAAGGATGGACAAATGGGACTACATAAAATTAAAAAGATTCTGCACAACAAAAGAAATGTTCTCTAAACTGAAAAGACCACTCAAAGTGGGAGAAAATGTTTGCCCGCTATATATCAGACAAGGGACTGATAACCAGAATGTACAGGGCACACAAAAAACTAAACTCCCCTAAAATCAATGAACCAACAAAGAAATGAACTTAACGGAACTTTCTCAAAAGAAGAAATTCAAATGGCCAAAAACACATGAAAAATGTTCACCATCTCTGGCCATAAAGGAAATGCAAATCAAAACCACACTAAGATTCCACCTCACCCCTGTTAGAATAGCCATCATCAAAAACACTACCAACAACATGTGTTGGTGAGGATGTGGGGAAAAAGGAACCCTCTTACACTGCTGGTGGGAATGCAAGCTAGTGCAACCACTCTGAAAAACAATATGGAAGCTTCTTAAAAATCTAAACATTGATCTACCATTTGATCCACCAATACCACTCTTGGGGGTATCCCCAAAGGAATGTGACACAGGTTACTCCACATTTGCACACCCATGTTTATTGCGGCACTATTCACAATAGCCAAGTTATGGAAACAGCCAAGATGCCCACCACTGACGAATGGATTAAGAAAATGTGGTATCTATACACAATGGAATTTTATGTAGCCATGAAGAAGAATGAAATCTTATCATTCGCTGGTAAATGGATGGAATTGGAGAACATCATTCTGAGTGAGGTTAGCCTGGCCCAAAAGACCAAAAATCCTATGTTCTCCCTCACATGCGGACTTTCAATCTAGGGCAAATGCAGCAATGTGGTTGGACTTGGGTCACATATAAGGGGAGAGCACATATGGGAGGTATGGGGATAGGGAGGAAACCCAAAACTTGAAAGTGTTTGATGTCCCCACTGCAGACGAGCTAATACAGTAACCTCCAAGTGACAGAGGTCACTATGGGAAGGTGACCGGGAAGTAGTGAAGAGGTCAGGTAGAGATGATTCAGTTCGGGTTGTAACACATTTGTACATGGAAGCAATGCTGGGAATCTCTCTGTGTAGCTGTCCTTATCTCAACTAGCAAAAATGCTTTGTCTTTCTTATCATGCTTATGTCTTCTCCTCAACAAAATTGGGGAAAAGGGCAGAACAGGTTCTGCCTGGAAGTGAGGGGGGTGGGGGCAAGGGGGAGAGAAGGCCCAAACGTTGTATGCACATGTGAATAAATGAATAAAGAAAAAATAAAAAATAAGTAAAATTTCTATAGCAAAATGAAAAAAAAAAAAGATTGCAGGAAGGAGGACGGGTGGCACCACCGCTCAAGAGCTGGCAGAAGCCACACACGCGTGTGAGCACATAGCAAGCCCTGCACTCTGCAGGAGGTGCCGCCTTCCTGGGCGACCTTCCCACAGAGCCCCTGCCCTCACACACCAGCCTTCCCCACCTGGTGGTTCTGGGGCCAGCACAGGCGCTGTGTTCAGAAAGACAGGACACGCCCAGGCTATAGAATCACCTGGAGGAGCCAAGTCCTCCACCATCTGTGACAACCCCTCCAGTGACCACCTCCCCAGGGAAGCTTCCTGGGGCAAATCCAGCCTCCATCCCTAGCTTTGCAGAAAGCAGCGTCACTGCAGCTGACCAGGTCACAGGCAGACACCTTCAGAGGACAGGTGATGGGTGGTAAGAGAGCTTTCTACCCTCAGTTCATGAAGAAGCAGCAACCTCCATCCTGCTCAGATCCAGCCTCCCAGGATCTCACAGCCCCAGCCGTGCCTTTGAGACACAGCTGAGTCAACACAGAGAGGATCCTGGCTGAGTAAAGGCACAATGTTTCTTGTAGCTTGTGCTGGAGTTTCATTCATTTTCATGGCTACGTAATACTCCACTACATGGATGGCCAACATGTGGTCAACATCCAGCTGTTGTCAGACACTGGGCTGACTCCCCCTCTTGGAGTCACAGAGCTGTGAGCTGCACAACATGAGCCTGTTGGAGTCTCTGTTTTCAGCTGGGGGCAGAACTACTGGGCCATGTGGTCATCCTACATTTAACTTGTACACTGTTTTCTACATGAAAGAAACCAGACACAAAGGTCACCCACTCTGATTCCACTTGTGTGGAGTATGCAGAGAGGGAGTCACAGATGGGGGTGGCCAGGACCAGAGCGGGAGGGAGAGGGGAGCAGGTGCTGAATGGTTGGGGACTTGGCTCTGGAGTGACAGAAATATTTCAGATGTAAATAGTGGGGACAGTGGCCCAGCTCTGTGAATGTCCAAATGTCCCTAAAGTGCTCATTTTCAAACAGTTAATGCTACAGTATGTGTATTTCATCTCTATAAAAACATTTTGAAAAACGATCACTGGAATTCTTCCACCCATGACGGGTGACACTGGCGGGAGGAGCAGGGACGGGAGGGCACTGAACACAATGGGACCCCCCACAATGAGGTGACCCCCTCGTGAAGGCTCCCACAGTTAAACAGGCCGAGCGCCTCCCCGATCGATCCCATTTTGCAGGAAATTTACACAAGTAATAAAAAGCCACTAATCTTGAGGAAGAAATTCTTACATTTGCATTAATTTCCCTCCCAGGTTTTAATTGCAGAGAGGCCAGGGCATCACGGGGGAAATAAAATTGCTCTTCCTCTTTCCGAGTCCACGGCTTCATCAGGAGTCACATCAGCTCCTCATCAAGCAGTGATCATAACTGAGTCACCCCCGATCGATAGGAAGAAACACGCGGCCCGGGGTGTGGACCCATTTGGCTTGTTTGGCTCAATTACACTCTCACAAGGCCGGGCCCTGGTGGTGACAACCACCCGTGTGACACAAAGCCAGGAGGTGGGGCCAGACAGTAAAAGAGGCAGGCGAGGGTCCTCATTTTTTTCTTCTTTTTGGCAGTACTGGGGCTTGAACTCAGGGTCTCACCCTTGCTAGGCAGGCGCTCTGCCACTTGAGCCACTCCACCAGCCCTTTTTTGTGAAGGGTTTTTTTCAAGACAGGATCTCACAAACCTGCCCAGGCTGGTCTCAAACCTCAATCCTCCTGATCTCTGCCTCCCAACTGGTTGGGATTACAGGCGTGACCCACCAGCACCAAGCTTGATAGTCCCCATTTGAGAGCCACCCTTCTACCCCAACACTAGCAAAACCAACTCCATTTTTAGAGGTGACACTGTGCAGAGAGCAAGGTGGCCTCCTCTCTTGAGCCCGCCCCAATCTATCAGTCGTGACTGTTCTGTCTGAGGGTGAGTGGTGCGGTCAATTACAGATGCCTGCCCTGGGCAGCCGGACTGCAGTGCCATGTGAAAGCAACATGGCACCAGGCGGGGTTCAGAGGGCCTCGGGCTATCAGCCATGCCCCGACCCGGCTGTGCGGGGTCACCACGCAAGAAAGGGATGAGACATTTCTACCTCCTCCACTTCCCAGGAGGGAAACACTGAAGATCAGCATAAAGGAGCTAAGGCCAGCGCTCTCCTGTCCCTCCTCCAGGCGAGAAGGGGCAGTGGCACACCCAAAAGCCACCTGTGCTTCGTTTTCCTCTTAGACCTAAGAACTTCATTCCTTGGAAGGGAATTTTTTTTGGCAGTACTAGGGTTTGAACTCAATGTCTTGCAAGTGTGCTAAAACATAAGCCATACCCCCAGCCCCTTTGCCTTTAGTTTTTCAGATAGGGTCTCGCACCTTTGCCCAGGACTACCTCAGACCGTGATCCTCCTACCTCCACCTCCTAAGTCGCTGGGATTATAGATTTGTGCCACTAGGCCTAGCTTGTTTGCTAAGATGGAAGCTCACTAACTTTTTTTTGCCCGGGCTTTCCTGCAACCTCAATTCTTCCACCTCCCCTGTCGCTGGGATTACAAGCACGTACCTCCGTGCCCAGGTGAAAAGAAGTATTTTATTCATTCCTTCCAAAGATGTATGTTGAATGCCTAACACACAGCAGGTTCTGTGGGAGGCTTTGGGTCTTTAACAACAAAGGTGAGAAGTCCCTTCCATGGGGTAGGAGGAACAGGTAAGGGGATGACTCAAGTAAGACAGATAATAATTAATAAATGGAGGTCCTATAAGATAGTGGGAAGTCCTATTAGGACAACTAAAAGGGCACAGGGTAGAGAATGACCGGATGCTACTGTAGACTGTGGGTCAGGGAGCACTGAAGGTGGAATGACAAGAAGGAGTCAGACAGGTGGAGGGTGACAGGTGCAAAGGCCCTGGGGCAGGCAGCAGTAGGTGAGGACCAGCAGGAACTCCAGCGCCAGGAGTCATCAGTAAGGAGGAGAGAGAGGGTGACATCAGGGACCATGCCCGGTGTGATGGTTACACTCAGGTTTAGAGGGTCTTCTGAGGAAGTTGGGGAGCACAGAGAGAACTTACTCCTTCCTAAAACACCCGATTTCCCAGCTAGGATTTCCAGGGGGCATCCAGTGAGACCCTCACTGACTCCCAGAAGATGTCACTCCATGAACGTGCTCACATTTCAGACTCTCAAAAGGTGACATGCCCTGTCCCCTTCTCTAAGACCTGCACCTGGCCAGGCACCTCAGCCAGGCCAGGCCCCTGACTCCTTCACTCAAGGTGCAGCCCCAGAAACCTGAGTCAGCGCCCCACAGGGAGGCCTGGCTAAGCCATCAGGGAACCAGATGATGTGTCACATGGACACTGTGTCACTGTGACAGGCAAGTCTGAGGACCACCTGCCCTGGCCTTGGACACCAGTCCTCAGAGAGAGAGCACCATGAGGTGGCTTTTAAAACTTCTGTTGCAGCTGGGCGCCAGTGGCTCATGCCTGTAATCCTAGCTAATCAGGAGGCAGAAATCAGGAGGATCCTGGTTCAAAGCCAACCCCAGCAAACAGTCCGTGAGATCCTATCTCAAAAAACCCTTCACCAAGTGGAGGGGTGCTGTTCTCTCGCTCCCTCCCTTGTTAGAGCGAGCTTTCTCTCTCACTCCTTGTTATTACTGAACCTAACTGGGGCTTTTCAAGATTCAGAAAAGACACAGGATAGACAGACAGACAGTGGGATCAGGTGTGTTGTACACTCGGCTGGAGACTCACAACCTTCATTGTTTCTTTTTCTTTATCTTGATTCTTTAAGGCCCTGCTCCTTGCAGTTCTTTAAACCTTGCTTAAAACCTCTTTCCTTAGGCTCGCTCTGTCCCATGTTTGCTCTCAGCTTATCTTTAGCTTAATCGCTCTGAAAGTCTTTTGCCCCCAGGCTTGCACTGTCCCATCTCTGTTTAGCTCTCTTAAAGCCTCGGTGCTCAAACTTGCAAAGTCTCCTCCTCTATCTTGCACTGTCCCATGTTCTCTATGGCTTTTCTTCAGCTTCGTTTTGTTTTTTTTTTTTTTTTTTATTCATATGTGCATACAAGGCTTGGGTCATTTCTCCCCCCTGCCCCCACCCCCTCCCTTACCACCCACTCTGCCCCCTCCCTCTCCCCCCCCCAATACCCAGCAGAAACTATTTTGCCCTTATCTCTAATTTTGTTGTAGAGAGAGTATAAGCAATAATAGGAAGGAACAAGGGTTTTTGCTGGTTGAGATAAGGATAGCTATACAGGGCATTGACTCACATTGATTTCCTGTGCGTGGGTGTTACCTTCTAGGTTAATTCTTTTTGATCTAACCTTTTCTCTAGTTCCTGGTCCCCTTTTCCTATTGGCCTCAGTTGCTTTAAGGTATCTGCTTTAGTTTCTCTGCGTTAAGGGCAACAAATGCTAGCTAGTTTTTTAGGTGTCTTACCTATCCTCACCCCTCCCTTGTGTGCTCTCGCTTTTATCATGTGATCATAGTCCAATCCCCTTGTTGTGTTTGCCCTTGATCTAATGTCCACATATGAGGGAGAACATACGATTTTTGGTCTTTTGGGCCAGGCTAACCTCACTCAGAATGATGTTCTCCAATTCCATCCATTTACCAGCGAATGATAACATTTCGTTCTTCTTCATGTTCAGCTTCATTTTTCTATGGCCTGTGTTAAAGTTCTCAGTGCAGACTCTATGATCCCCTCTTTAGCCATTCTTTTCCCTGCAGTAATTCTTTTCCCTTCCAAAAGCTTCCCACAAGCAAAAGCCCAAAGTGAAAGTCAAAGGTAAAAATCCCCTCTTCCTCCTTCAGGGGTCTTTTATAAACAGCCGTAAACAGGGTGGAGCTGCAGTTCTCGGGGAGGGGCTTGACATTGTAACAGGAGAAACCTGCATTCCTGCTGCTCTGAACAGAAGACGCAGCTGTTCCGCTTTTTTCTGTTTTGTGGCCAGGGCTGTGCCTGTCTCAGCCTACAGGTAAAAGCAATTAAGCCGCATCTCGCCTTGCTCACATCCAGTTCTCATAAGCTTTTCATAATCCGCTCCCCACAACCAAGAAGAGCTGGTGGAGTGGTTCAAGTGGCAGAGCACTTGTCTAGCAAGCGTGAAGTCCTGAGTTCAAACCCTGGTGCTACCAGAGAAAAAAAACTTCTGTCACCTTTACCCACCATGATCTGTCTGTTTCCTGATGAGGGTGAATGTTTGTGTCCCCTAAAACGTAACCCACAGAGGCTCCACCTTCAGGATGGGACCCCTACCTTTTGAAAAGGGGCCCAGGACACAGTTAGGGGCACCGTCTATGAAGCTGAGAGGAAGTCCTACCAGACACAGAATCTACCTTGGCCTTCCCAGCCTCCAAAGCTATGAGCAAAAAATTCCTGTGGCTTATAAATTACCCAGCATGAAGTCTTGTTTTAGCAGCTCGCATAAATTAAGATATCGCCTCATATTATTTTCATTTTATTTTGTCTGCTTTAAGAAAGCAAAACCTAGCTGGAGGCCAAGCATGGTGACACATCACAAAATCCCAGCTATTCAAGAGGGCAGAGGAAGGAACAGCTCAAGCTCCAAGCCAGCCAGAGTGAAGTTAGCGAGACCCTGTCTCAGAAACAAAGCACAAAATGAGAGTGCAGGTGTGACTTGAGGGGCAGAGCACTTGCCTTGCATGCTCGAAGCCCTGGGTTCAATCCCCAGTACTGCCAGAAGGAGAAAGAGAGGGAGAGAGAGAGAGAGAGAAGAACTAGTATTGCCGGGCTCGGCTGCAACCACAGCAGACACAGGGAAGAGGAAAGTTCTCCTCATTGTCCTTGGCATCCCTGGACCTCGGCTCGTAGGACCGTCCTTCAGCATTTAACACATCAGCTCTGTGCCCTGGGCAGCCCATCCTGAGCATGTGGAAGGTTGGTGGATGTAAGTCGATCACGATCCAAGCGCCCAGCTCCCAGTCAATCGGATTTTGACTCCGATTTCTGGCTTGCCCACTTTACAGTCTGATTTAGGGTTTTGAGTGAGAAAGCTACAGAGACTGTTCCGTACCTTTGCTTTCTGTACACTTACCAGTTTAGCACAATATTTACTTCATCTAGAAAATGCATGGATAACTGAGTTTCTCAACTTCACCATGACTAGAAATTCGGGTCATTCTTCGTTGTGGGGCCGACCTGAGCACAGTGGGATATTTAGTGTCGTCCCGATCCTGACTCCACCAGATGGCAGGAGCATATCCCACCCATGGGTATGACAACCACAAGGATTTCCAAATATAATCAGATGTCCCCGTGGTCAGCAGAGACCCGGGTGCAGGGCCAACTCTTCCTTGACGGCTTTGCTACGATACACAGTCATTTATTTTACGATCCCAGATTGATCAACACGCAAGACCTATTTAAATGCATGGGTTGGGTGTGTTGATGTTTAAAAAATGCCACAATACATAAGAAAAGGGTCGTTCTACTTCACCTCCAGGTAAAATGTGAATTGTGGCATGCTGTGTTTGTTTAGAGCCGACAGGTGCTGTGTGCATGAGGCTGATCTGACTTTCTGGTTTGCTTGTTGATAGGATGTGAGCAGTGACTCTGTCCCACCTTGTGTCAGGAAGAGATGGGGACTTTTTGTTTGGGTGACAGATGGCAAGGGGAGGTGGTTCTCTCATACGCTGTGGGTGAGAGTGGAAATCAGTTGGACCTCTGTGGTGGGTGATCAAGCCAAAGAGATCCACACCCCTGTGTCCCTTGTGTGACATTAGCCAGGTCTCTGCAGTGGGTCCTTCCCATTGCCCCGAGGTCTGGTACTCAGTCAAGCTCCATGGCCGTCCTGGATAAATGCCAGGCCCTGCTCTTCTCAGAGAGAGAGGATTAATGAACTCTGAGGCTGCTTAAACCGAGATGAAATGTGAAATTAACAGACACGCAGCCATCCAGCCACCCCGCCGGCCACCCGGCTCTCCCGCCTCGCCCTGCCTCATTTGACACCGTCAAGAAAACCCACCAAGTGCACAGCGGCATCGGGTCTATTTGAGATGACTACGAGGCCAGGCTCAGAGTCACTTAAAGGCAGAGCAATGGCCAGGGAGGACTAAGAGCAACTCCACAGCTCTCTCCTCTGCCACCAAGGTCCCACAGGCTTGAGAGCACTGTGCTCACACAGGAGCTGGGGGCCCTGGGGTTCTCATTCTGAACAATGCCCAGAGCAGTAATTAGCCACCTGTCCTCTCTGTCCACTGTTGGCCACCTCACCTCCACTTTCAATGTCTGGAAGCCCGAGTGTCTTACGGGAGAGGGGACAGCAGGAAAGGCAAGGCACAGAAGAGGAAAGGGAGTGAGGAGCCTGCTGCAGGAGCTCCCTGCAAGCTCTGTGTGGCCACTCTGTTCAGACACACCTGTCCTCTACCACCTTGACCTTGCAAACAGATGGCCACGGGAGATTAAGTCCCTTTTGCGACCTGGGGCTGGTTTTCTCTTTTTGCCATCCAGCCTGTGATCTCCTGAAAGGCCACCCAGAGTGCAAACCTGACACACTTGCTCAGATGTGACCTGGTGGGAAGGGCATGCAACTTCCCCTTGGGTCCCTCTCCAGACAGAGAAAAGCAGAGAACGTCCCTTGTGAGTAGAATTTCAATCTTGATATCTGAGCGTGTCACCTCACCCCCATGACAAGTCTATAGCACTTGGAGATCAAGCCACAGTGTTCACAATGGCTTCTCTGTGGTGCCCAAATAGCATGAGAGGCAGGCTTGGCCCCTGTGCTGAGATTAGAGTGAGGCTGTGTCTGCATTTTTCCTTTGTGATCTTCCCGCAGGAGGCTCTATCATGCGGGCCTTCCCCTGGCTTGGGGGAGGATTAGGATAACTTTAGCAGCAGTGGAAAGAGAAAGAAGCAGGGCTCTGTTTGATATGCAAAAATCTAAACCCCAAGAACATCCAGTCCTTGTCACCATGATGGGATCCTCGTTGTCCCCATCCCACCTGCCTCTTTCTCTGCCACAGCTGCCCAAGGGCTGTAGAAGGTCTGGAAGACCCCCATGGAGCCCCATCTAAACTTCCCTACTGCCCCCCATCCAATGGTACCTCTCCTTCACAGGAGACTTACAGACCGGGAGGGGGTTGTGATAGCATAGCCAAGGTGGTAGTGACCTTCACTTGTCCTTGTGTTTGGGTTAAAATGTTTAGCCCCGCAACAGAACCACAAGAGAGGGCTTTCCTATGAGTCCTGCTTGGCAGATCTCAAAGACAGAGGGAAGGTGCTCAGGGCCCCAGATGCTGGGATGCAACCTTTCCCCAGCCCCCCACTCAGCGGACTGCTGACCCCAAGTCTCTGCCTCATCCACCCATTCTCTCTCACAAACCAAGGCTCCAGCTGGGCTCTGTGCAGAAATTGAGTTCCCTCGCCCTCCGCCCTCTGGGAGCTTGAGGGGACTCAGGGACTCAGAGGCAAAAGGCAGGAAGGACCTGCAGAGTGCCGAGTGCCCTAAAATGCTTCCGGACAAGAGAGGAACGCAGAGCAGCAAAGGGGTGAAGAGCGGCTAGCGGGAGAGGGTGAGCAGGACGTGGGCGGGAGCAGGAAGGAAGACCCCGCTATGGTGGTGCAAGCAGAGTCCCAGGCCAGACGCTGACTCCACGGTTCCAACAGAGCAGGTCTGTCCCCTCACCCTGATATACCAATTAAGGAGTGGTGGCGTAGGCCGGTGGTACACACCTAGGACTCCAGCTATCTGGGAGGCAGAAGTAGGAAGGTCACAGACCAGGCTGACCCCAGGAAAAACTGACAAATAACTAAAGCAAAAAAGGCTGGGGGTGTGTCTCAAGTGGTGGAACACTCGCCTAGCAAGCACAAGGCCCTGAGTTCAAACCCCTGTATGGCCAAAAAAAAAAGTAGTGGTGAAGGGGAGAGAAAGGAGGTTTATTAATGTACTAGCATTTCGGGGACTGACATGAGTTTTAGGTTTAAATAGAGGAGGAGTTGGGGCAGAGCATAGGAGGTGTGCGTAATTAAGCAGTCCCATCCAGAGTGCGGCCTGGTTGATCATGCCCTGGGTTTTGGAGAATTTCTCATCACTTGAGGGGAGCAATGTGGCACCCATGAGATGATTGCTCCTGCCCCTGGGTGCTCCAGGGTGCAGCCTCCTCACCATAGGTCATCATCCTCATTTGAACGATGGTCTGTCCTGCAAGCTTCTGCTGTTCCTTGGGGTATTTGGTCCCTTGTCATAAAGATGTTAGTGATCACTCCTGTCCTTCCTAGAACCCAGGATGACTGCAGGCGAGGGCCTTGGGAGACAGGTGCCAAATGGAGGCAGGGAGGTCAGATTTCCATCTTGCTTGTAGTCACCTTTTAGACCCAGGTGAAAAGCAGTTGCTTTTCGGCAAATGAAGTTCTAAGTACCTGTTACAGCCTCAGGAGAGGACAGGGGATAGCGTGTGAGGAGCCCAGCCATGGCACAAAGCCCCCGTGCCCACCTGCCCTGCTGCCCCTCGAAGAAGGAGTTCACTCAAAGCCACCACCGACTGTTGGGAAACAGGATCAGAGAGCAAGGGGGAACACAGAGCACAGGAGCCAGGAAGGAGGGTAGGGAGAGCCTTCTCAGGTATGGCTGAATCCAACATCTGCAGCAGCCCTGGGGGAGGCGGGAGGAAGAGGACGCAAATCTGGAGACCAAAGGGGCAGTGAGATGGAGGTGCTGGTGGTGGGGAGAAATAAAAGGAGAAAAATTTGAGAAATGTGGTGGAGCTGGAATCAAGAGGATTCGCTGGTAGGCCGTGGGCTTGTGTTTCGGGGACCACAGGGAGGGGGAAATTATGATCCCTTGTCTCTCCGACTTGCTTTTCTGGCAGAAGATGATGCTGGTTATTGAGTGCGGAAGATGGGGGGAGGGGGAACTGGGAGACAGAAAACGCTTCCCAGACATGTGACAAGTGGGCATGTAACATTAGAGATGCCCCCAAGATCACCATTTACGGAGATCAAGAAAGAAGCAGGGTGGAGAAAGAAGCCCCAGGAGTCTGGGGCTCGGATGGCAGTCCTGAACTGGAGCACAACTCCGTCACACTGCACGAGGACAGGATGAGGCCCTGTGACCCACCTGAACAGGGGGGCTGTATCAGCCATGCAGGTGAGAGGGGAGCCTCTGGCCAGAGATGCAGGTGACATCCTTATCACAGGGGACAGGATCCTACTGAAGAGCCAGGGTCCTGTCTCACTTAGATGCAATGAACACGTGGCCCTGACCCCTGGGCACAACAGGTCCTACGGCACTGCTGCCCAGCATGTGGGGACCCAGTCATCAGGGAAAGATGATGTTGAGAAAGTCACCAGGAGGTCAGGGCCAGGTCAACACCAGGGAGAAGTGATCTCTGGCAGGGGACACCTCCTAGTCCTGGCTCTTCGGAGACTGGGGCATTGCTGTGGGCAAAGGGTGGACAGAGATGGAAGCATGGCGGCAGAGGGGTCCAGGATGGAGGAATTAAATCTGCCTCATTCTGCGCTGCATCCCCAAGCACAGGCCAGTTACCCATCAGGAGCACAATAACACCAACAGGATGGATGGATGGATAAATGGAAGGAAAGAAGGAAGACAGACAGATGAGCGGATGTGTGGGTGGGTGGGTGGATAAATGTATAGATGGATGGATGGATGGGTGGATGGACGGGTGGATGGATGGAAGGAAGACAGATAGATGAGTAGACATGTAGGTGGGTGGATGGACGATGAAAGGAATGAAGAGAGGCAGATGAAGCAGATGTGTGGGTGAAGGAAGAATGGATGGATGGACAGATGGATGAACAGTTCTAAACTCTATCTTATCCCCCTTTCGTTAGGAACACAGACAGCCAGAATTCAAAAGAGCTGTCGGGGGTCCTAGTTAAGAATGTGGTCACACGCCTCCTAACACCCCCAACTTAGCACTCACCAAGCAGAGAGAGCTCTCACCAACCAAACCGGTTCCATCAGTCTCTACCGAGAATTAAAGGGGGCGCTCCATGTAAACCACGCAGAACAATATACAGCAGACACTGAGCCCCATAATATATGCCTTCTCCCTCTTCTCCCCTCCTCCTCCCACCAGGTAGCAGCTCCCTGTGCCACCCATCCCGGACCCCATCACGTGCCCCTATCCCCTTACTCCAGTGTACGCTGATAAACTGATGACAGAGGAAACAGCTACACTACACACAGCTAGCGCACACTGGGAGCCCCAAGGAAGAACAGCCAGCACTTAATTTTTAAAATGCAATATGTATTTAATGCAATATGAATATTTAACTCACTTAATGCAATATTTAATCTGATAACCAATGCAAATAAAAATAGTAAACAGATTTATTAATGATTTACACAAGTGCTCTTCTGCTCTCTTCTTGAAGTATTTTGCAGTCAGAAGACAGTTTTCTCCCCCGTAGAAAGTAAACACGGGAGGAGAGACAGGCTGGTTCTCATAAGTGGGCTGGAGTTGTGGCGTGGGGAGTGGGCCTGGCCGAAAAGCAGCAGCCTTGGTTTTCACATGTCCAGAGACTTAATGAAGTCATATTTCAAAATGGGCACTGGGCTAAGACCCGGCGGGAAGTGAGATCCAATTCTGTGACAACTAGAAAGGAATCCACAGGGACAGCCACACTGAATGTTGTCAGAACACCTAACAAGGGCACAGGAGGGAGAAGATCAGGGGAGGTGGCATCTGAATTGAGGCCTGTGGGGAAATAGAGAGGTCCAGGCAGAGAGAGAAGTTAGAACAAAGGCGGCCATGGGCTGAGTGTGTGCTTCCCCAAATCCAAGTGGGCCCTGGTCCAACCCCAATGTCCTAGTCTTCTGAGGCAAGTCCTAGGGGGTGGGACTGCTCTCCTGATGAGGGACATCTCCTCTCTCCACCTTGTCTGCAAGCCAGGAAGCGTGACACACCAGGGACGGAATCAGCCTTGACGTTGGACTTCCCAACCTCCAGACCAGATCTGTGGGCAATACAGGGCCATCATTTAAGCCATGTGACTATGATGTTCATGAGCGCGGTCCAAAGGCCAGCAAACAGAGATGTGCAAAAGACAGGAGGAGTTCACATGACTGCAGAAGAGAGAAAGGAACAGGCTTGAGATGAGGCCAGGCGTCCCGGGCCATGTAAAAGAGTTATTGAAGCAATGCCGAGAAGAGCAGTGTCCCAGGGGGCAGAAGGAAAATGAACAGATTAAATAAGTATTTAGGACACTGAACTGACAGGTCTTGGTGACTGGCTGTCACAAGGGAGATTGAAGAACAAAGCCCAGATGATGCATCGGTTTTTAACGCAGACAGTGGAGCAAGCCTTTCAAATTTGTCCCCCAAAATGAATGTCACCGGTAGGGGCTGTCACTCATGATGACTGACAGCTGGATCTCTCTTGACTTTACTGTGGTGAGTCAACAGCTCAACACAACTTTGCAACAGGAGATCAGCCACCTGAATAATGCAGGTCTGTGACTTTAGGCATCGGTGCTCTGAGGTTGTAAAAGGCCTGTGAAAGCAGGCGTCATGTATTGTACGTCTTGTGGGCATAGCTAGAATCTCATTTTAAGCCTGTTTGGCTTTCTTTCTATTATTATTAAAAGAATGATCTACCCCACAATATTAACACTAGGTATCTTTTAATTTATTTCTTCTTCTGGATTTTCTATGCTTTGCTGGGTTTTTTTCTACAGAGCACATGTATTACTTTGATATTCATTATATTATAAAAGTAAACAAAACTCATGATATTTATTCAAAAAAATGCCTGACAAAAACATTGGGAGCCTTAGGCCAATGCTATGCATTGTCCCCCAACACAAGGGACATAGGCAAAGGCTAATTATGTTCCAAGACCGGTAGCCTTGGTGTGGAGAAGTTATTTCTCAAGACCAGGGTTCTCTGGCCAATCACCTTGACCCCTACGTCTCACCTCTCCAGCACGGCATCAGCCTCCCACCATCGTTCTACAGCTCCATTGAGAGAACGGGCTGTGACAATGAATGAATGCGAACGACTGCTCTCTGTGCTGCTGAGTGAGACTGAGGACCGTGGAGAGGCCAACAGTGACAAAGGCATCCAGATGGCCAAAAAGCACAGGAACCTAAGGCAGAGAGAAGAAAAATTGAAAATCTACCACCCTAGAGCAGGATGAGAGGGAACTGTGAACACTCTGCCAGGCCTCTTCTTGTGGTGTTCCAAAAATTCCTCCTCAATTATTTGCTGCCATCCCATGGAGAGGTAAGGCCACTGTCCCTTCCCTTGAGTGTGGGTGGGCTTGTAGCCATAACAACCAATGGATGGCACAAGTGATGGGCAAATCAGGAAGGCCACACAGCTTCCACCTATCTGTCTCTCAGGAAATTCACTCTCTGGGCACCACCAGCCAACCAGAGTGAGATTTGCACCCATACTTGGGCACTGTGGTCCCTCTAGACTGAAATAAAATGAGCTATGACACCTGTCCAAACTTGTGACACAGAGATTATTGCATGAGCTGACTGAGATGGCTGTGACTTTCTGCCTCTACACCAAGAGTGGCTTGTCATGCAGCAAGGTGACATCAGGACACCCAACAGAAGCTCCTCCAGGGAAGCATGCAGGGCTCTGTGCAGGACCTCCACACCTGGAGGACTAGAAGTGCTTGTTCTCTCAGTGAGGAAACCTTGTCTCACCTGGAGTCATCAAGAGCAAAGAAGAGTGGCACACACATGTAACTACAGACATTCAGGAGGCAGAGGTAGGAGAACCATGGCCCAGGCAAAGTTAACGTGAGAACCTATCTGAAAAATAACTAAAGCAAAAGAGCATAGCTCAAGTGGTAGAGCACCTTTCTACCAGGCAGAAGGTCCTGAGTTCAATCCCCAGTACAGCCCAAAAAAAAAAAAAAAAGAACAAAGAATAAAGTCTAAACTTCAAATAAAACCCAAATCCTCACACAGACTTGCAGGACTATCACAGCCCACACCCTGGTCTCATCTTCCACGATGTCATCTCCTCTCCCTCCACTTCAGCCTGCATCCTGGGCACACCAAGCTCTCTCTTGCCCTTTTCCTATCATGCCCTTCCCCGCCCTTCTCCTTCCTGGGGACTGAGCTGCAGTGCCTTCCCTGAGCTCCTAAGAAAGTTCCCCAGGTCCTTCTGCGGGAGAACTTAATCTTCAGTCCACTCCCTCCCACTCGCTCCCTGGTGACTGGCTAGTTGGGATGTCAATCATGTTACTAGGCAACACAGCTTCCAATAAAACAGACCTTTCACCAGGGCCTTGCATGTGCTGTAGGGAGAGCTGCAGGAAGTGTCTGATGGTGCCACACTTTCGATGTGCTCGCTCTGGAGCGGGGGATCCACGCAGAGATCCTAAGGTTCCACCTACGGGATAGTGACCGCAGACATCGGTTCCTAGGATGCCCAGAGCACCTGAGCCAGGAGATGAAGGCAGGAGGCTCATGAGCTCAAGGCCAGCCTCAGCTATGTAGTGAGACCCTGTCTCAAAAACCCAAGGGCAGGGATGTGACTCAGTGGTAGAGCACTTCCTTGATATGCACAAGGCCCCGAGTTCCATCCCAGCTCCAGAAAAGAGGAAAAACAGCTGCAGCCCAGCAGAACCAGGCTGCAGGCCTTCCAGGGAGACCTGGGGAATGTCACCACACCCCCAGCTTCCTTGCATGGGCAGTGGGCAGTAGGTGAGCCACAGATCCTGCCTCCACCAGGGCCCTTCCTGACTCCAGGGCCTGGCAAACAGCGAGCCCTCAGTGAATGTTAGCTGCTGATTGTTTTGTCAGCCAACTGCTAGTAGAGAGAGCTTTAGAGAGAGCCGTCCAGCTTTAGAGAGAGCGGGAGGGGAGCTGACAGAGCTAGGGGTGGAGCTCAGGGCTCTGATCTCCATCTCAGCATTTGACGGCCAGATGAGTATGGAGCCAGATGGACACGGGAACAGAGCACGTTACTGAGTTAACTTCTCTGACCACTGTGGCATTTCGGCTCTGGTGCAAAACAAAGGTATTGCAGAATCACACCCAGATATTAATGCACACCCAGAAACTGAGACTTGTGTTGCTATGAAGAAAACAAGCACAATTCTGAGAGAGCCAAATCAAAAAACAACCTGAGGTGAACTGCAGGGATGCAGAGGGGCAGGAGAAGAAACGTCAGCAAAGAAGCTGAGATAAGTCAGAGTGATTAGGGAAAGAGAGGCAAGAGGAGAATCTCAGGTAGAGGAATGGCACATGCAAAGGCCCTGGGGTAGGAAGAAAGATGGTCTAGTAACAGTAGTCAAAGGGTCTGTAGCACAGAGAGGGAGGAAACCCACTCCAGGCTGAAACTGGAGAACAGAGGGGACATGCTGCCTTTAGGAATAAATGTGTAAAGAGGACGGAGGTTTCTGTCTGCTCTGCTCCAGAGGCCAAGAGCGATGTCACCATGCAGTTTCTGCTCAAAACAATCCTTGCTGAACTTTTGGAACGGGAGTTCAGGTCATACATTATTAGCGAGTCAGAAACGTGGGGTGGGTGCACAGTTGCGGCTGAGCCATGCCAAGGGACAGCTGCAGGTCCTTGGCCTTCAGGCTGCTGCCCCAGGACGCCTACTCAGTGCAGCTCCACAGGGCATCACCCAGGTGGCTGTCTGCACCAGACACAAGGAAAACAGGGCGTGGCCGGCTTCAGGAGGGAACTTGCAGTGGGGGAAATGGAGGCTTAGCTCCCAGAATCTCTGAACAGTAGGCTGTCCCCTTTTGCAACCTGAAGACCCCCAATGTAGGAACTGGAGTTCAAAGGCCATAGGGTCCAGCCCCTGGTCTGACCTCTAGTCATTCCTCAGGGCAGTGATTCAAGCCAGCTGGCCACCAGCTGCAGAGCAAAGCAGGAGGGTAATGAAAGAAGCAGATGAGAGACCACAGGGCACAGAGAAGGAAAGAAACAGGCTTAAGAGCACACAGCTTAGAAGTGGCAGAGCCGGGATTTGAACCCATGGCTAACTCCAGGCTCTGAGTTCTGTCAGCCCCACACACAGCTCTTGGCAAAAAGGTGAAAGCACAAAGATGCTTTTGGGAGAAAGACCAGCCACGAGGAGCGTGCTGCAGAGGCGGTGTTGCTGTCTGTCTTGCTGAGGCTTGCAGTGCTTGAGAGCCTCAGAGAGATCCGGCTACTTCTTGGTGGAGGTGCCATGTGATCCCAGGTCTGTGTGACAGCGCACCCCATACCAAGCCCAGCAGCAGGGACAGGCGAGCATCCTGGCCAGGGGACACAGAAGATGAGGGACCCCAAAGGACAATTCCGGGAATGAAGAACCAGGGCACCACAGGGCCACTGGGGAGGCACCCAGGGTTGGCCAATGGGCTGAAAGCATCGTACCTTCCAAGCTTCTTAGCAATGGACAAGGGCCAAAAAACAGGGAAGAGACATTTTCAGGGAGCACTGCTGATTCTAGAAGTTTCCTGCACTTTCCTGTGGGGGTTCCCACCTCCCATGAGGGTTCTGAGAGTCGTGAGTTGATGCTTGGCCCACAACGACCAGCCCAAGGTCCCCATGGCTTCCGCCTGACAAATGGCTCCATATGAGTGTCAGCCACTTGACTTCCGCGGGCCCTTTGCTGCCATTCATCACTATGAATGTGACTTCCGTGCCCGAATTTGTCTTCCTTAATTCCCCACTAATGCCGCAGGAGGACATGGCAAGAAGCTGGCATCTCCAAGCGGGTCTTGCCCAGGGCAGGGAGTTGCTTTCAGAGCCCATTGCATCCATCGTGGAAAAGCGATGTGATTATTTGAGTCTCTCACTTAGGGTGACAAAGACTTCACACTAAATGTTCTTCCTCCTCCTCTCATCCCGCTCCAAACCCACCTGGAGAGAGAAAAGAGAGAGAACCGTCCCCAAAGAGAGATACTTTACTTAGCAGACGATAGAATTTTCCTCGTTTAAAAGCAATTTAGCACAGTACTGGTCAGCGTGTCCCTCTTTAAATGGTCTTGAAAATTTCCTGGCCATGGTCCAAATTAGCAGAGAAAGACATGTCACCCTATAAGTGTGGGCACTGAATGACAGGCTGCTGTGTTCAACACAGTCCCACCAGGGCGACCAGGACGCTACTGTGGAGGTGGGAGATGGGTGAGATGGAACTGCCGGGTCATTTGTCCCCTGCAACTGTCTCCATGGAAGGAAATCCAAGTCTGAGGAAACAGAGGTCCCACGTGACCGATGGGATCCAAGCTGGTTCTTCTGTTTTACGGTTTTCTTTGGTTTTGCTTTTGTATGGGTTGTGTTTGCTTGGGTTTGGGGGAGTTGTTTGTTTTGTGGGTTTTGTTTTTGAGACAGAATCTCCCTAGGTAGCCCACGCTGGTCTGGAACTCATGATCCTCCTGCCTCCACCTCCTGATTGCTGGGATTACAGGCATGTACCATCAAACCTAGCCACCAGTTGGGTTTAATCAATTGCTTGTCCTGAAGTCTTTGGTTTATCTAACAAACATTGGTTGCCTACTATGTATTGGGTCCTCCGAGGGAATAAGATGCTTGACCCCTATCTTCCGGGTGTGCGGATATGCATGCAGCGGACAGAAAGCACAGGTGTTCTGAGCACGTGTGGCACAGGGATGCAGAAGGAAGGACTGGAAGGGTGAGGAGGGAAGGGCCACTTCCACCAACTCTGATGGCCTATTGACTGTCCCCACTAAAGGCATCTCAAAGTGGCCCCCGGTCCCCTCTCCTGCAGCATCACCCTAGTCTAAGCCACCACGTCACTCTGCTTGGGCTATTCCAACTGTTTCCCTAGGGTCTCCCAGGATCCACTCTCACCCCTGTGCACCCATCCCAACACCCCCACATCCCCCTCTGTGGGAAGACCGCCAGAGGGGTCTTCCAAGTGAAAATTTGATCATATCCCCCCCACTGCCATTAATGCTGAGTAGGAGAGGAGGGGGGAGAGGAGGGGGACAATTTGACCCAGACAAGATAAGCAGGAAGAAGAGGGGAGGGGTTGGTCTCTCCAGAGCTAGCCCAGCATCACCGCCATGGTCCCCACCCGTGATCTTGGACAAGTGTGTTAAATTGGACTGTCCTCACTGCCGAGCAGAGCTAGTGACAGCTGAGCCATACAGATGGAGCCAACTGCCCCGCTCCTCCATCAGGGCACTATTGTGAGCTGAAGTGACATTCGCACGGGGGCCTGCCATACAGGAGCACGCTGCGCGGGAATGGTGGCTTCCCTCCACCTGTTCCTCCCACTGCTCAGTCCTGCCTTCCTGCTTTGCAAAACTCCCCTGGGCCGTGTGTGCAGGGAGCCCCTGCAGCACCTGGGGCTGGCAACAGGTAGCAGCATCCTCTGCCTGTCACGGCCCATTGCTGAGCCATCTTGATTCCCAGCCAGTTCTGCAGGAGTGACATCCGCCTGGCACAGAGGAAAATTGCTCTGCCACGTCTTCGAGAAAGGTAACAGACTTCATGCTCCATTTGTCCACGACTGTCTTCCCGACCATTTTCACGGCTCGCACAAGGTCTGCACAGTAGAAATGCAGCCAGAGGACCTGGGCGAAATTTCTGAGCCACTGACTGCTCTCTGATTTGAACGTAATATTAGAGTGAGGTCACCAGAAGCAACAGGTAGCCAGATGGCCATCGGCAATCTGCTGCCGTCGGAAAACATCAGCCAGACAACCGATGTTAATTAACAGAACATGCAAAGTTTTCCAGCCTCTTGCTTTGACATTATCATTTTTGATGGAGTTTCAAGCGCTTTGCTGTCACTATTAACATCAGGGTTTTGCCGGTAACGCGCCATGCACACAGAACAATTCATTAGTGCTCAAACCAATTTACTGTAATGGGCTGAGAATCGCTGTGGTTTTCTGTTAATGTGTTACAAGACAAAATATTTCATAAGTCTCTGGGTGACAAGTGGGACACTGCCTCTCCCCCTGCTTAGCTCTCTCAAGGTGAAAAATCTCCCCAAATAGTCTCCACTCCCCCCCAAGTGGAGACAGCTCCCATTACATTTGCAAGTGAATTTCTCTCTTGCAAGATAACCCTCAAAATTAATGAACTGATCAAAGCAAAATGCTTAAGCTGAGCATGGTGGATCATACCTGTAATCCCAGCTACTCAGGAAGTGGAAATAGGAGAACTGCAGTTGGGGACCAGCACAGGCAAAATGTTAGTGAGACCCCATCTCAAAAACAAGCTGAGTGTGGTGGTATATGCCTGTGATCCTAGCTACATGGGAGGCACAGGTAGAAGGATCACAGTCTGAGGACACCTTGGGAAAAGTAGCTAAAAGCGAAAAGAACTGTGCATGGCTCAAGTGGTAGGACACCTGCCTAGGAAACACAAGACCCTGAGTTCAAACCCCAGTACTGCCAAAAAAAAAAAGTAAAATGCTTATGATATCTGACCCAGAAAAAGTGCTCAATCCATGCTAGTTGTATGGCATGTGTGAGCCAGTCAGCAAACTCAGTGACACAAAGACCTCTAACCCAGCTCTACCATCCCTAGCAGGTGGCCAGGCTCAGAGCAAGCCCCGTCGCTCTTCAGCTTGTTCCCATCTACCAAATGGGCAGGTGTCTGTTTCCTACGGCTGTCCTAACCAGTCACCACGTGCCCGAAGGCTTACAACCAAGGAAACATATTGTCCCCCAGGTCTGGTGGCCAGAAACCCAAACTCAAGGTGTCACAGGGACACTCCCTTCCGAGAGACTCTTCTAGCTTCTGGTGGCTCCAGGGGTTCCTTGGCTTGTGGCCACATCACTCCCTGTCTGCCTCTGCCTTCCCTCAGTCACAATTCCTCTGTGTTTATGTGCACCCTCCTCCCTTCTTAAAAGGACACTGGTCATTGGATCTAGGGTCCACCCCAAATTCAAGATAACGCCATCTCAAAATCCTAAACAATTTCCCTCTGCAAGATCCTGTGTCCCCAAGATGCCAGGAATGTCTGCTGAGGAAAAATAAATAAGTAAACCCAGGCAACGAGTGGAGCCAGCCAGGAGGGAGCCATGTGGACTCCAAATGACAAGGCCACCCGAGGTGAAGCTGCCCACGGCCTTGGGAGCTCACACCACCACACCAGGTGCCCAGATGCAGGGTGTGGAGCCAAAGGGTTTGATGTCTGCCCTGCTGGGCTTCTGGGTCTTGGTTTGGGTCCCATCCTTCCTTCCTAAGCCCCAGGCCCTCCCTCTTGGAACAAAAACGCTAACTCTGTGCCACTGAATCCTGAAAATATGTCACTTGATTTTGATTTTAGGGTTATGAGTTTGCCTTGAGTCTCAGGGGAGACTTTGAACAATGCAGCAGCTGGTAAGACTTTGGGGACCCTTGGAGTTGGACTAAGTGCATTCTGCGTTATGAGGTGTCCATGAACCTTTGGGGGCTGGAGGCAGGATGTTAAGGTTTGATATGAAACATCCCTCACAGCCTCACGTGTTGAACGCTTGGTCCCCAGTTGGTGACACTATTTTGGGAGGCTCTGGACACTAGAAGGTGGGGCCTGGCTGGAGGAATGGGTCAGTGGGGGATGGTTGCTGCGTTACCTTGTCTCTGCTTCCTGTCCTCCATGAGGACCTCCGGCTTCTCCCCTCCGGCTGCCATGATGCTCTGCCCGAGCCCATGGGGCCCAGTGACCATGGGCTGAACCTCTGAAGTGGGAGCCACAACAAACCCTCCCTCCCTTCAGTCCTTCCTGCTGGGTGTTTTGGTCACAGTGACACAGGCTGACGCATTTAGTTCTTTGCTCACTGTTGTCCCAGTTGAAGCATGACTGTCCCCGACAGCTACACATCAACAGCCTGATCACCTCCCGACTCCACTCTGAGTGCTTGGCAGCTGTCCCACGGGGCTGCCCTGTGTGGAGACTGGATCCCACCCTGTGGATCTCAGAGCACTTGGGACCTTGACCTTGTGGTCTGGCCCTGCCTCTCTCTCCAGGTCCACCCAAATGGGCAGCAGCTCCCTCACCAGGCCATGCCCTTTGCAGTGTTAGTTCCACTGAACACACACACATATACACCCTTCAATGTGTCCCCACCAAATCATGTTCTACTGTCCAGTCTCAGAAAAGGCACTGCCTCCTCCAGGAAGCCTTCCTGCTCTGAACAAGCTGTTCTCTGCCCACCTCTATCATAGCCTCCCTCTGTCTGTATGGTGTCTTCTATGCTGTGTCCGTCTCTCAAGGTCACAGATGGCGTCTAAACTCACTGTTGTGCCCCCAGCACCAACCTAGAGCCAGACCCGTTGTGAAATATCCAGTAAACAATGAATAAATCTTCACGGCTGTACCTAAAATAGCCTGGAAATATTTAACTGAATTTACACACATCGTTTAATTAGGGACCCCCTGCCTGATTTCCCTGTGGTCCCGAACACACTCAGAAAAGTCCACAATGGTATCATAGGCCAGAGCTATGGGCCGGCTCCAGGCACTGTGACCTTGGAGACAGACCCTGTCCAAGTTCCTTTTGTCCTTGAAATATACATATGGAGCGGCGTGGGAGGAGAGCAGGGAAGTGAGTCAGGGACAGGTGGCTCTAGCCAGCTGTGTGACTTTTGGAAAATCACCTCGCCTCTTTGGACCTTGATAGCCTCTGATACTGAAAAAGACAGAACGGAGTGAATCTCGAAGGCTAACACGTGAGCATGCCCTTGGTCTTTGAAGTTCAAGTACCTCCCTCCCCTTCGTCCCCATCCCGCAGCACAACCTTACCCAGCATAAGCCTTGCTTCCTGGAGAGGACCCAGGGCTGGGTGGGGCACAGCCTCAGCAGGATTTGCTTCTAAATCAAAAAGTCCAGATGGGAAGGAATAAAGGGGAATAAAGGGCCACGGAGGACTCCGCCCTGGCCTCTGCCACCCTCCTCCTGGAAAACCTCACCATGACCACCAGCCCACTCCCCAAACTCCCTGCAGGTCAGCAAAGTCCTAGAGACTTCAGCCCTTCCAGGCTGAAATAACTCGGGAAGTTTTGTTCAACTACACAAAAGATCACCAGTAGCTTCTTCTCTGTTCTGCAAACTTTAATCTTTGATAAAAATTCCCCATGAAGCCCTCATCCAAGTTGGAGGGCAAGTGTACTCAGCACGGGGCTTTGTGACTGGGATGATACTCTGAAGACCTGAAGGTCCCAGAAGTACCAGGGCTGTGGGGGACCCTGGCATCACAGGCCCGGTTGGGACAAATTTCCATTAATGCGGTCAGACTTTGATCTAACATGACACTCATTTTATGAAGTTTTATCCTCATTTTCTGAGTGTTTTATCTTTGTCCATATTGCGAATTTAAATACTATGGAGTGGCAATGGCCAAACTCCTATCTCCAACGCGGGCATTTATTCGGTGATGCCCAGCATTCTGTCCGGTGGCCAGCTACACATCACCACCTGAATACATGCCCTGGTAGCACAAAGTCCGTCCCATATGCCCCTCCCCAAACTCATCCCCTTCCCGTCCTTCTCCACCTGTGAGTGGTCCCACCATCCGCCCAGCCACGCCAACCAAAGCGTTGAAATGTCTTCTCTCTGTGTCCCTTGTTCTTTAGGTCCAATTTCTCCATAAGTCCTCCTGGTCCCACCTCCCAGGTGCCTGCTGTGGACTTGACCCCCCTCCCCCCGCTGCACACCCATTCCCACCCAACCTAGTCCACCACTCTTTCCCCATGGAACCACAGCAGGAGCCTCCAAGCCAAACGGGGGCGGGGGGCCCTCTTCAGTCCCCTCCCCACTTCCTACCCAGGTATCAAAATCTTTTTTTGAGACAGGGTCTTCTATGTAGCCCAGGGTGGCCTTGAACTCAAAATCCTCCTGCCTATGCCTCCCAAATGCTGGGATTACAGTCAGGCACGACTACACCTGGCTTCCAAAATCACCTTTTAGAAACATAAACCATGTCATCTTCTCTGTTTAAAAGCTCTGTCACCTGTGAAATAAAGTCCAGCCTCTCCTCATGGGCCCCAAAGCCACATGGACTAGCCCTTATCTACCTTTCCCAGGTCATAGGACTTCATTGACTCAACAGGACCCAGCCTGTGACACCAGTCAGCTTTCCCCACCCCTGGCTCCCCTGCCCAATGCCCCCCAGGCTGGTTCCTTTTTGGACTCCCAGTGCCACCTCCCCAACCACCTCTGCAAAGCAGACCTTCTGTTGCCCTTTCTCTCCCCATCACCTGCCTGCTTCCTTCTCAAAACTTAACACACCACACACCCACCAGAACCCGAGCTCAGGAGAAAGAGACTCCCTCCCTCGCCTCTCTGTTGTCCTGACCAGCCCCTCCCCACCCGGCTGGACCCATTCACACAGTCACACCCAGGGAGGAGGACGCCACTGCCATGCAGGACCACACAAGGATGGCACTCGGGAGAGGAGGGGGTCAGAGGTGTGCTGTGGTGACAAGGGGGGAGGGGCCGTTTCCCACAGGATGGGATTAGCTCACTTGTATACATCCAGGACCAGAAGAAGGTAAAACCCAGCAGGTTGATGACTGAATCAGGTGGGTCTGGATCAGGTGACAGGGAAGTAGGTGAGAGGGGCCCTTTCCCCCAGGAGGCAAAGCTGGTGAAGTCGAGGTAACCCATGGCAGATTTCTAGGGCCCAGGGAGGATCAAAGCCATCAGGGCAGTACTCGGAATTTGAGGCCTCACGACACCCTTGTCCCCTGGCTGACCTCTGGTCACTCTAACAGTGATGCTCAGCAGGCACTCAGAACACACTACAGTGAGTAAATGAACCAAGCAACAGAGCCTCCCCACCTCCGACCTTGGCCTGGACTGTCTAGACGTGACCACAACTCTGAAGGAGACACAGATGACTGGATGGGCAATGCATGTGACCTCACCATCTCCGGGTTCTCTCATCACCTGATCAGGTGTCTTCGTCTTCCCCTGTGGACTGGAAGTGTGGCCATGTTTTATTCAAGGCCATGAACACGGGGTCTCCTACGCAGGTCCCTGCGTGGCACCTTCATTCAGGTTTACCGCTTTACCCACAGTCCACCCTGGACCTTGGCACAGGGGACCCAGCCAGACCCTTCCCATGGATGAGTAGAGCTTGGTGCCCAGGGGTCTCTCATTCCAAGGCGATGCCGTTGAGGAAACTGCACGCGCTCAGGACGCAGAGTTCACTGCTGAACCGCGGATGCTGATTCATTTTCCCAAAGCGCCATCCAACTTCTGCTGGACAAGCTGCCTTTCACCCAACCTCAAATTCCCACTTTATCACTTCAGTTAGGCGCATTTGCTTTGACCTTGCTTGTTGGGCACCGTGTGCTTTTTGGGAGGCAAATTTCCACAAAATGAAGGGCAGGGAAACCCTCAGATCACACAGTGATTGAAACACAACCAATGACCACGTGGGACTGACTGACAACCCTGCTGGGAACGCGTGTGCAGGAATTTAAACTGTTTCTTTGGAATTTCTTTTGATTCCTAAAAAGTATGTTTGACCCTGCTTGGTAAAAACCACGTGTAACACATCTGGGAATAAGGCAGTTTGCACTAAAAGGAAAAGTACCTGTGAAAGGAATTTCAACAGTCCGTGCAAAAGCACATCTTCGTGAGCGCCTGGTGGGGCCTGCCCGTCATCCTTTCAATCCTGGTTTTTAATATGAAAGAGGCCAGATCAGTAATGAAGATTTGAGAAATCACAGGCCTGAGAAACAACAGAATAAGGCGGCACACACCTGAAATCCCAGCTACTCGGGAGGCAGAGATCAGGAGGATCATAGTTCGAGGCCAGCTCAGGCAAATAGTGCATGAGACTCTATCTCAAAAAACCCATCACACAAAAGGGATGGTGGATTGGCTCAAGGTGTAGGCCCTGAGTTCAAATTCCAGTACCACAGAGGAAGGAAAGAAGGGAGGGAGGGAGGGAGGGAGAGAAGGAGGGATTCCTTCCACACCCGCCATCAGGAGCCGGCTCCTTCCATGTTTGTTGCTCTGCAGTGACATGTCCCCACTGTGCACGCAACATGGGCCTTACTGACACACTTCCCATGTTGTCTCTGACCCTTGTCACAGAATTTGTGATGTGACTTTTCAAATTCCATCAGGTGGAGGTACCCTAAGTCTCTTAGCTACTTGCTGGTGGTGGATATCCACCCAGCCTCACAGCCCTTCCAGAGCTCGAACGGCAGTATTGCAATATCACAACAGCACAGGGCACACCTTTGTCACTTGCTTGTCTGTTTGTTCCTTTATTTGAGACAAAGTCTCACTGTGTAGCCCAGGCTGGCCTCCAATTTGTAATCCTTCACCTCCACCTCCTGAATGCTGGGATTACAGGTTTGTGTCACCTTGCCCGGCTTCCACGTTTTTGTTCTTAAGTCTTCTGTGACTTACAATGATTTTTATGAGATTTTCTCATAATCTTTGAATTAATATTTAAGTTGGGGGGGGGCTTAGGGTGTGGTTCACATAGTAGAGCATCTGCCTAGCTGAGTTCAAACCCCAGTACCACCACCACCAAAAAAAATAATAATAATAATACATTTAAGGTTTTGGTATATATTATCAAGTTGTTTCTTAAAAGAGATGTATAAAATTACCTTTACCAAAAATAATAATAAAGCGGGTTTTCTTTTAAGCAGAGTGACAATGACAATGACCTCATCTCTCTGTCCCTAAGTATTTGCTAGTCTTATTCAAGAGAGTGTCCCAACATCTCACCTTCCATTTCCTTCCTATGACATTCCCACTCCCTGAATTTCCCTGTCACAGTTTGTAAGAGTTTGCCTCTTGATCGTATTGCAGTCTATACCCTGGACACCGGGAGTGGCCCATCAGAAAGCCCTTACAGACAGGTCTCAGCACCAAACAGCCTTCCTGCCAATAACCAGAGCAGGTGCAAATCGGAGGCAGCCTCCCCAGGAGGAAAGACTCGGGACAGCTACAGCCTGGGCTGGAATTAAAAATTCAACGTAGCAAGCATAAGCAAGCTGGAAGATCTCGGGTAATTCCAGCACAGCCTTGTCTCAGACATAGCACAGATGACTTCTGGGGATTCCTTTCTCTCTAAAAGAAGCGCTTCTCACTAACACAGCCAGAACTCGAAGAGTTGCAGAGCGGACACAGCTGAGCCGGGATATCTGTGGGGGCTTCCAATCCGCCCAAGCTGGTGGGCACAGGCACCCAAGGGGCTCCTCTGTCCTCCTCATTGTTGGTCTGCTGCCACTCTCCCTCAGGTGTCCCCTCCCCTGGGGACAGGAGTTGAAGGACTTGGGCCTCATACACTCCCCTCCGAGGGATCTCTGGAGTCATGGCTGACAGCCCTCCGGGGAAAGCGCACACTTGTGCCCTGACTGTGGCTCTGGCATTGCTCACCGTAGCTGTTCATGGTGAGGATGACAGAAGTGACCAGAAAGGCAGGGAGGGGGGATGAGTGAGAAGCCATGCACAGCCTCCTAAATGGTGGAAGACTCGGGGTCTAGAGAAATTATGTGACCGGGAATGTGGAGTGACATGGGAAAGGCAGGTCCCCCGGCAATGGGGTGTTGCTCCGGTCGCAGGCAAAGGGGATTCCTCAGAACACAGGGGCAGCTTGAAGACCTGATTACCTTCCCAGACTCCCACATTCCTCAGAGGCAAAAGCAAGGGGCCTGTGAGAAAGCCTCAAGGTAGATGAGGGATGGGCTCCTGGATCCTAACTGTATCCCAGCTGGTAGTGATGGAGCTCTCCTCACTCTGAAACCGGGAAGCTGTTTATGAAAGCCATGCTGGGCGTGGTGGTGCACACCTATAATCCCAGCTACTTGGGAGGCAGAGGCCAGAGGAGGTCAGACTGGGCAAAGGTACCAAGACCCTGTCTCAAAAACAAAATACAAACAAAAGGGACGGGGTGCTGCTCAAGTGGTAGAGCACAAGGCCATGGCTTCAATGCCTAGAAGAAAGAGAAAGAAAGAAAGAAAAGAGAGAACGCGAGAGGGAGGGGAGAAGAGAGAAAGAAGGGAAGAGAAGGAAGGCTCCATTGCTTCAGGCCCTCAGGATGACCTGCTCTTGGTGGCCTTGAGGAGGTGGCTTGCCAGGCCTGGGCCCCAGCTCCACTTGTCCACATCCTAAGCAGAAGCTGACAGATGGCAGCCTCCAGTGCCCACACGCCCCACACAAGTGGCACATGGCTGCCTGACATCAATTCCGTCTTTGCCTCCAGATGTGCGGGGAGAACAAGGACGGCCGGACATGCGAAGACCACCAAGAGCACACGCGGGATCACAGGGGAAGAACGCACCAAGAGTCCGCTGAGGGAGTAGGTGCAGGGACGCTCTTCCTGAGACCAACTGTGTTCTTCCTTCTACAGCAAATAACGTCTCAAGTTTTACAATCAACGTATTGGCAACTCCAGAATGACCAGGACAGTTACAGGAGAAAGTAGAAAGGCTCCGGCCTTGACCTTGACCTTGACCGAAGAAAGGTATCCACAAGAGAACAATGAAGGGGGGAATCAAGACATAGTACACAGAGTCGTCGATAAAACAGGGGCTTGAGATCATTATTTAAGGTTGAAAAGAATGGTCAGTTACAATAAACCAGCACCCGGGGGTGTAGCCCAGGGGTCAAGACTTGTCTACCTTGCACAAGGCCCTGGGTTCCATCCCCAGCACTGCAAGAAAAACACAGAAGCCAATAGAATAATAATATTAATAAATATTATTAATATTAGTGATATTAATTACACAACTGTCCAAAATGAGAGTAAGGAGAAAGAGGAAGGTGCTGAGGGCGCAAGTGAGCTAAACTCCTTACACATCCGGCAGAGACAACCAAAAGTGGGGTGACTGTGCCTATGCGGCAGTACAGAGGTGATCTCGTAACACAGATGGCTGCAAGCGGCCACCTGGGGTTGGCGGGACTGGGGTGCCGGGAGAGTTCTGCTTCTCGGTCCACGCCCCCCACAGTCCTGTCTCCTCCAGCAAGGGCATCTGACTCTTAGAGCCACAGCACACGGGTAAGACCAGCCACGGTCACAGCCACAGCCACGACGCACAACATCACAGCCTCTCTGCCCTCTGCAGGCTACAGACACCAGGCCACAGCCCCAACCCAGATTTCAGATTGGGTTGATCTGGGGTGGACTGGGACAGTTAACAGCTCCCCCAGTGACCCTGATGTCCAGCTGGGCTGAACACTTCAGGCTCCGGAGCACAACTAAAGCAAGTCTTCTGTGGATATGTCATTCTGGACACGTTCTGGCTCATATGTGGAATCTAGACCCCTCCCCCTGGAAAAAAACCCCACAGGGAGTGGAAGCAGTGCGGGGGGGGAATAGAGCAATGGGGGTGAATAGATCAAAGCACCTTGTACACATGTATGAACATAGAATAATGGAACCCATGGTTAAGCAGGGCAGCAGAGGGCAGTTTCGATTCAAGTGCCCTCCGTGCATGTGTGGAAATTACACCTCGAACTATTCGTGCAATTACCACGTGGTAATAAAAAGATATAACAGCAGGCAAGCCATCTGTCTTCTTTCCCAAGTTGTCCATCTATGTTTTCCCTCCATCCGTGCAGGACACTGGGGAGCCAAAGTGACGAGGGGTGGGCAGTCATTTAGAGTCACTTGGACTCATTCACCCCTGAGAACTGCAGCAAACTCCACGTGCAGGGAGAGGGCTTTGCGACAAAAGCCTAAACCATCTTCCTAACTGGGAGGAAATGCACCCATGCTGTTTTTAAAAGGCTCACTGTCCCTTGTCCTGCCATTGCTCTGCCCCTCCCTTGTGCCAGAGGGTGGAGGTCACGGTCTCTGTGATGACAGAGACCTCCTCACAGCCTATAGTGCCGCCCCCTAGCGCGGCTGGAATCCTGCTACCAAGAGCCACAACCATAAGCCCTGCATCCTGAAGCCCTGGGAACTGGCACACAGGTGGCTTCAGAGTCTCACCCCCTGCAAACAGGGCAAAGAACAGGAGTAAGGAGTCCCCAAACCTGTGCGCCTGCGTGTTCAGGGCTAGCTGCCACCCTCCAAGCCAAAAAAGAGGACCCGGAAAAATGTGGGCATTGTCAATGTGGGCAGGAGGACAGGAACATCAGGTGACAGCTGAGACTGGGCTGGGGACACCCAGGGTCATCACTCTGACCAGCGTGTCTTCCCAGGGAACACAAAAAAGCAGTGATTTTTTTTTTTTTAAGGACTTTTATTTTTGCTACAAGGAGAACAAAGTTAAAAAAAAAAAAAGGGAAGGGGAGGGGAGAGGAGGGGAGGGAGGAAGGGAGGGGAGGGAAGGGAGGGGAAGGGGGAGGGAGGAGGGAAGTGAGGGACAAAGGGAGGAGGGAAGGGAGGAGGGAGGGATCCTCCCCACTCCTCCCCACTCCTCCCCACTCCTCCCCAGTAAGCTGAGAGTCTGAATTGGTATCCAGGGAAAATCAGAGCTCTTAACTTAATCAGCTCCAATACAGAGCTCTGAGCCCAGGGTAACGACAGGCTCTGAACACGGTGCGTGCTAAAGTTAAGTTCCAGGGACAATGGAGGCTCGAGGTGGCCAAGGGAGGGCTTCATGCCCGGGCAATTATGGTGACTAACTTGGTTAGTGGTGGCGACAGGTTCCTAGCAGAGAAAGCCTGTGACTCACTCGTCTCATTGCTACCAACCGTGTTTTACTTTTATAGGCAATTTGATTCTGCACCAGGCATTCAGAATTGACTTTTCCAAATTCACGGCACAAAAGCTGTCCAGCGGCTGTGACATGCGGCGTCCAGGCATCCCTGAGCAAATCCCTGTGTCCTAATCCACACAAGAGACCCCCTAGCCCTACCAGGCGCCCCCCTGGCTTGAACCCCAAAGTCTCAAGGATGTGCTGCCTCTGAAAGAAACCTCGTCACCACCTCTAAGAGAGAGTCAAACTGTGGCCACCACGTACATCCTTCTGTCCTCACCAGGACTAAGGTTACCTGTCCCCTCCACTGCAGTCCCAAGTCAGACCAAGTCCAGCCAGCACTTCAGACTTCAGTGGGGGAGATGCTGCCCCCAGAGCAAGCTCTGGAAATCTGTGGGGACAGTTTTGGGTGTCACAGTGACCCTAGAGGCACAAGTGGCACCAGGAGCATTAGGCAGAGCATCCTGCAGGATCATCCTGGGGACAGAGCCACAGGCATCTGATTCTTCTCTCTCTCTGGGACTGGGGTTGACCTCACGACCTCTTATTAGTCAAGTGCTCTCCCACTTGAGCCACGGCCCCAGCCCTGTTTACTTTAGCTATTTTTCAGATAGGGTCTCACATTTTTGACCAGGGTGGGCCTGGACCTTGATTCTCCTACCTCTGAATCATGAGTAGCTGGGATTACAGGTGTGAAACACCCACTCAGCCCAGGTGATTCTTAGTAGCCCTGCCAGACGCTTGGTGGCAATGAGTGAGACGGTCTCATTTTGCTGTCTCCTCCTCTGACAAGGCTGTCTTCACGGCCCCTGTCGCGAGAGTGGCAGGTTTTACCTTCTTCCAATGGCCTCCTGGATTTTGTCTATTTATTTGTTTTTTGGTGGAGCTGGAATTTGAACTCAGGGCTTCTCTCTTGCAAAACAGCCCTCTCCAGCTTGAGCCACACCTCCAGTCTGTTTTGCCCTGAATATTTTGTAATCCTGGCACTGGGGTGGCTGAGGCAGGAGAACTGTGAGTTCCAGGCCAGCCTGGGCTGCAGATCGAGACCCTGTCTCAAAAAACCTACAACAAACCAAAGCAAGCAAAAACAAAACCCGTAACAAAGAACCACGGCCCCATGGCCCTGGGCTCTGCCTCTCACAAGGATGGAAGGAAAAGTCTAAGGCAGCCTCATGATGGCTTCCATGCCTCTCCTGTGCCTGCTCAGTGGCTCCGGGCATAGCGAGCAAATTCACCTCCTGATGAAAATGACGACAACGTCCCCTGAGAATCAGTGACAGTCCCAGTTCCCCCAAAATCCCACGTCCTTACAAACAGCTATGGCTCAGTCGTGACCAGCTGCTTGAACTCAGAACCTTCCTGCCTTGCTCTCCATGTGACGGAGGGGCCAGCTGAGAACTGTCCTCCCCTCATGGCCATAGGTCACATGTCCTCACCCACTACATGCCCATTCTAGCACACCCATGATCCCAGCACTCAGGAGACAGAGGCAGGAAGATAGAAAGTTCAAAGCCAGCCCGGGCAAAACCAGCAAGACCCTGTCTCAAGAACAAAATTAGAAAAAAAAAAGAAAATCCCAAAAGGGTTGGGGGATGGCTCCAGTGACACAGCTCCTGCCTAGCATGCCTGAGGCCCTGGGTTCAAACCCCAGTGCTGCAAGATGAAACGGGGGAGGCTCTGTTTGCATCATGTCCTTGTACCCGTGAGCACACATGCAGTGCACACAGACTCGTTGCTACCCCCAGGGCTCTGCTGCTCTCTGCTCCCCTGTGAGACAAGGTCCACAAGGCAAAGCCACCCACACGGTGTCACAGTGGACCCCACAGCCTCCAAGCCCCACGAAGTCAGAGGTCATGGATCCCCAACTTCAGCTGCCTCTATGTAGAAGGCCTAATTGTATGAGTCCACTTGGCCATGGTGCCCAGATATGTAACTAGACATTATTCTGGATGTTTCTCTGTCAGTGGTTTGGGATGAGGTTAACATCCAAGTCAACGAACTTTGAGTCAAGCTGATTATCCTCCATCCTGCGGGTGGACCTTGTCGAAGGCCTGGGGAGGAAAAGTCTGTCTCTCTGCAGCAAGACAGAATTTTGTAGCAGACAGCTTTTACATTTGAGCTGTCACACTGGCTGCCTCCTGGGTGTCCAGGCTGCTGGACTGTCATTCACATACATACACTATCTGTACCTCAAGAGCCCTAATGCCCCACTCCTGGGCCCCAACCTTCTTTTCAGGGTACAGCCACCCCTGACACTCCAGGAAGACAGGCTGCCCCCCAGCTGCTGTACAAGTAGCCAGGGTGAGAGTCCAGAAAACCTCAAGGGTGCCTGAGGATGGAGCAGTGGGCCCGGGGCCCGTGTCCACAGACATGGATTCAAACCCAGGCCTGGCCACTTTCTGGGCATCTCTTGGGAGGATGACCACAGGGCTGAGCCCTCAGTGCCTGCTGCCCTGTCTGTCACCTGTCATCTGCCCTCTGTGGAACGGGGGCTGTGCGCTGACGCCTGGCCACTCACCCCGGGGGAGTCTGTGCTACGGGAGGGTTGAATGCAGGCAGCACGTGACCAGCAAGTCACATCCCCTGGGGTCAATCAGGAGAAGTTTCTCTCCCTGGAGCAAGAACCAGGAAAAGCCACAGGAAGAGCTCGCTGTCCCTAAGAGCCATCTTGGGAACAAACAGGCTGGCAGAGAACCGGCCCAGGAGCAAGTACCGAGAGGGCTGGCCTCCTCCCCCAGTACTGAAAAGGGGGACCGACCGTGTTTATCCAGTGACAGCAGTGTCCCCAGAGGCCCTGTGCTGACCCTGGGGCGGCTACACAACCCCGGCCATCCACAGACACCCTGGCTGTGCGCCTGGCATCTTGGGCACAATGCAGCAGTGCTTTTAGCTGGTGGTGGTAACTTATTTCCCCCCCACCGCCAAAAAGAACCTTCAGCCATCCTGTATACAGGCTTCCTGACAGATCAGGAGTCTGGGGTGCGGCCATGGGCTCCCCACAAGCTCCCCGACATAGCATCCACAGTCCCACCAAGGCCACATGTGCCCTGCGACCAGACCACGCGGGCTCCAAGCGTCATCTCCTCTTCCGTGTGGATCACCCTTGATTGGGAAACCGGTTTCGAAGAAGCCCGAAGGCCTCTCAGAGCTCCTCCGCTCCCAGACCTCGCACTCTGCTTCCTGTCTCTTTGGTGGTGTTGGCAGTACTGGGGTTTGAACTCAGAGCCTCACACTTGCTAGGCAGGCACTCTGCCTCTTGAATTAGGCCACCAAGGCCTTTTGACTTAGTTACTTTTAAAATAGGGTCTCACATTTTTGCCCAGGCCGATCTCAGACTGCAATCCCTCCACTTATGCCTCCTGTATAGCCGTAATTACAGGCATGAATCACTACCCCCAGTTTATTTGTTGAGCTGGGGTCTTGCTAGCTTTTTTTTTTTGGGTGCGGGGTGGCCTTGAATTGTGATCATCCTGATCTCCACCTCCCCAGTAGCTGGGATTATAGGTGTGAGCCACCGTGCCTGGGCCTCCTGCTTGCTGTCTTCTTCCAGGGTTAAGGGGATGCCAACAGAGCTGCCTTACTCACAGTGGGTCCACAAAAGACACCGTGGTGCCCAGGAGAGGTGCGGACACACTGGGCCTGTTCTCTCCTGACCCCAAGCTATAGTAAGCACAGCCGAGGCCAAGTCTCCCCAAGCCTCCATCCCTTTCCAGGATGCAGGGGACCCCAAGTGAGCTGGGGGCGGTGGGACCCTGCAGACAATGTGAGCCAGATGTGGGGACCTGAGCCACTCTCCTCCCACCATCCCCACACAGACCCCACACCCTGCACATCTCGCCCGGCTCAGCTGGACCTGCTTCCCAGACTCAAAAGAAAGGAGGAGGTCCCCCCTTCTGAGATGTGGGGACCCACAGGAAAGGACAGGAGCCCCACAGCTGACTTGGCACAGGGCCCCAACTTGACAAGGAGTGCCACTGCATCATCTCTTCCTGGGAGACTTGGGGACGGTGGCAGGAAGGGACCCTCATCATTCAGCAGGTCGGGGACCCAGCATAGAAAACAGACATGAACCTGGACTCCCTTTCTTGTCCAAAGCCAGCAGCAGACCCTGACACGGGAAGTCCTGCCCAGTCAGAACAAAGAGGGAAAAGTGACAATGACAGTCTAAGGTGCCAGCCCTGTGGTGTCACGAGCTCCTCATGCTAAGAGCATAGGAAGAAAGTATTGCTCATAAAATCCCAACAGGCGACCTTATAAAAAGACAAGCAACCCAACACAGCACCTTTCACACATTGCACCTCTTCCCCTCAGTAATGAGATTTCATCTCACGCACAGGTACTCAGGAGGCAGAGGCAGGAGGATCACGAGTTTGAGGCCAGCCCTGGCAAAGTTAGTGACAGCCTGTTGTCTCCAAAGAAAAATGCAAACAAGATGGCTGGGGTGTGGCTCAAGCGGTAGAGCCCCTGCTTAGACGTGCAAGGTCCTGGGAAAAAACATTGATCACACACACACACAAGTCTAGTGACTTCAGAGATAAGTATTCAAGGTAGAAGCCAATGTCACTCGGCTGGCAGCATGACATTTGGTTCCCCATTTGTGCGGTGTGCACCATGGGGAACAGGACACGTGGGGAATATGGACACATTTCCTAGGCAGGCGCTCTACCATTTGAGTTATGCCTCCAGTTCTTTGGTTTGTATTTTGTTTTTGAGACAGGGTCTTGCTAACTTTGCCTAGACTGGCTTTGAACTTGTGATCCTCCTGCCTTCACTTTCCAAGTAGCTGGGATTATAGATGTGAACCACCATGCCCAGCTCTCCAGTAACATCTGTTGTGTATTTATTATTCCCAAGAGTGAATCCTACATGAATAAGGCAGAAATCGTCTTGGGGAGACAGGCACCAACCACCTGTTGACAGGCGTAGACAGGTGTCATGGAGGCAGGGGGACATAGTGATTTAAGAGGGGGGTGGCGGGGGTGGGGGCTCCGTGAGGAGATCTCACAGAAGGCAGGAGGTAGTTTTGTAGGGAGTGTGGGCAAATGGGTTCAAGGTGGAGGAAACATGAGGGTGAGGACCCTGGGAGAAGCTGCGAACCTCGGAAGGAGAAGAAACCCTAGCAAGTGGCAGGGCTAGCCCAAAGAGTGCTAGGTGACAGACCAAGACATTTGGTCTGCATGCCCAGATCCCAGCAGGTGATGAGGGCAGGTTCCCCTTCAGGGAATGTTGCTGCCCGGGCACCATATGGGTTGCAAATCCATAGCAAGATTCTGCAGAATATTCTGGGGTCATGGGTGGTGGGACTTTCCCTTGTGTCTGTCTTCTTCTGCCTCCCTGGGTGGCTGGACTGGAGCTTGGTGGGTGAAGCTCACCTGGTGGCTGGTTTGGATGCAGTGAATCAGTGAGTCAGTCAGTGTCTGTCTGTCTCAGGTCCTCTCTGGCCTTCCTTAGGTTCCCTGGCTTGTGTTGGAGAGTGAGAAGGTGGTGCAGTTCCCAGGACGCATGGTGTCGTAATGTGAAGACACGGGTTCCGTAGGGCAGCACTGTGTGGTGATGTGCATGGGAGCTTCCTCTGCCTTCACTGGGCAGAGCCTGAGCTCCGTGGTGGTGAGGGGGGGTCACAAAGGGACCCTAGATTGGAGAGAAGGGGCACTTTGACTCAGCTGACTTCCTGTTATAGGGTGTGATCAATTCCTTCTTTATCCTCAATAAGCAATCAAGCAAACAAACAAACAACAAGAAGCTGGGCTCAGTGGTCATGCCTGTAATCCCAGCTATTCAGGAGGCAGAGACAGGCTTAAGGCCCACCTGGACAAAAAGTTATTGAAACCCCATCTCAACAAACGACTGAGTGCAATGGTGCACACCTGTCATCCAGCTATGTGGAAAGCGTAAACAGGAGGACCACAGTTCAGGTCAACCAGTATGTAAGGGGAGACCCAGTCTCAAAAATAACCAATGCAGGGCTGGGCTTGTGGCTCAAGTGGTAGAGCGACTGCCTAGCAAGCATGAGGCCCTGAGCTCAAGGTCCAGTACTGCAAAAAACAAAACCCTAAAGAATTAAAAAATAATAATAATAATAAAAAGAGGAGCCCACAGCATCTGAAAATGGCCGGGGGCCTTAGGCTGTGGTCTGTCGTGGGTCCCTCTGCCCCATGCCACGCAGGCCTGGCTTCTGGGGTCTCCCACCCTGGACATCAGAGGCTCTGCTTCCGGCTCTGGCTGGGTGGGGAAGGCACGAGTGTCCCCGCTATAGGAACTCGTGCTTCCGGCTCTGGCTGGGTGGGGAAGGCACGAGTGTCCCCGCTATAGGAACTCGTGCTTCCGGCTCTGGCTGGGTGGGGAAGGCACGAGTGTCCCCGCTATAGGAACTCGTGAGGATGGGTGGACATGGCATCGTGCCTCTGGCTCATAGCACATGTGGCAGCTGGGGTGCTCTTCAGTACTGAGGAACGTGTGACAAGTCCATTGAACTGGCCCTGGATGGACAGGAGGCGTGAACCTGACCCAGTGGGTCCTCGGGCAGGGCCCATGCACAGCTGTGTCTCTCTCCGTGTGTCCCCAGGTCTGGTCTCCTTTAGACTCCATTGATGCCCCTCGGGACAGTGTCCTGTCCCCTCAGTCCCCTCCTCTGACCCAGCGACCCTTTCCAATCTGTCTTCATGAACTTTTAAGTCTCAAAAGGCTTTTTCTCTCCATAAAATGTTCTGCAAATGAGAAACTGCACGAAGCACGGAAGAGGCTTCTTTGAAAGTTAAACACTGGAATTTTTTTTTCTCTTGAATTCACTCAAAAAACATTTGCACAGCACTCATCATGGGCCAGGCATGTTTGGGGGGATGTATGTGGGGGTCACGGCTGTGAATTAAGCTCTACACTGAGCCACGCTCCTGGCCCTTCCTACTTTCCCTCCTTTCCAGGTAGGGTCTTGTGCTTTTTGCCTTGGGCCTGCCTCAGATGCTCTTACCTACACCACCCTTGTAGCTGTGATTACAGGCATGAGCCACCATCCCCTGCTTATTGAGATGGGGACTTCCTAACTTTTTGCTGAGACTGGCCTCAAACCATGTTCCTCTTGATTCTACCTCCAGAATAGCTGGGATTACAGACATGTACCACCACATCTGGCTTGAGTCTCTTAAAATTAATGTGCCATTTCTCATTAATCACAGCAGTGGTTTGAGACAGCCTCTTGCTTCATCCTATGAAATACAAAAAGCCAAACATAGCATGAAGAAGGCCAATAGATAAATAATGGACCTGGAGAAGATTCTGCAGGGGTGTGTGAGGGAGCCAGCTTCCTCCAGATGAACTGAAGAGGCACCATGGGAACACAGGGAGTAGGTGTGGGGGAGCCACCCCCACAAAGTCACCAGAGCGCATGACAGGTCACCTGTAGCTGGTGACCCCAAACCCAAGCCCAGGATGGGCTTTTGTCTATCTGTGTTGAGAACGGAAGCAATAGCAATGCCCTCAGCTGTCAGGGACTGGGGAGAGGGGTCACACGGCTGCTGAGTGAGGGTCTTTCTTGAGAAGCATTCTGGCCATGGTTGTTGATTGAAATTAAAGCACAAGAACCTGACTGATAGAAATCTACACAGTGAAATAAGAGGGCCAGTGTGCAGGGGAGCATGGTCTTTCCAGTGTATTTGTCTGTACAGGAAGGAGAGGAGAGGGAGGGAGAGAGAGAAAGAAGGGAAGAGGGAGGGACAACAGGAGGAAGAAAGGAATGAAGGAGTGAGGAAGGGGGAGGAGAACAGAGAGGAAGCACGAGGAGGAACACCGCACAGAAACTTTTCATTTTCAAATGATTATAGTCCCACAGGAAGTTGTGACAACTGTGAACAGAAACCCCAGGACTGCCAAAAACACACACATGAAAACAAAACCAATAACAGAAACCCAAGTCCCCAGAACCTGCCTGCCAGTTTCCCCAATGGGACATGTCACGTGTCTGCAGTGTCACAATGGGAAACAGACATCCATGCAGTCTGGTGACTCCCACAGACCCGCTTAGTTTTGTGTTTCCAGAGGTGAGTGCACATGCACCTGTGTGTCTGGGTCATTTCCTGCCACGTGTAGACTTGGTAACGACCCACTGAACAAAGACACAGCTGTCCTCACCACTGTGACCTTCCAGGTGACACTCTACACCATGGCTTGTGCCCTGTGCCACAGGGAGCAGAAACAGCCTCCCCACCCTCTGCTGCGGCCCCGTGGTGTCACGGTGAAGGTCACTGATCTCAGGTCACAGTATGGAGTTTGGGTCTCTCCTGTTCCTGTCCCGATGGTCTGGCTCCCTGTCTGTGCCCTGGGTGGCTCATCCTGCACTGTGGCAGGGTCTTAGGGACGTAACCTCTTTTACAAATCTGTTCTGTCTGCTCTGTCCCTGTCCCTTGCCAATTGTGCCTTTGAGCAGCTTGGAGACTCGTCTTGGGAAATTGGCTCTTTTCACAAACCCTCCTGGCCCTGCTTCGTGCTGTGCCCAGCCTGGCTTTGGCAGGATGGGCTCTTGTCATCCTGGCCACTCAGCCTGGTGCTGCCTTTTGTTCGGGTGTCTCAGGCTGGCTTAGGAAATAAGAAGCATTTGTCTGACAACTTGAGAAGTTCCTGAGAGCTGTTGCGCAAAGCCAGGGCTTTACTGTCCCCGTTACTCAGGCAATCCAAGGAGAGAAGAAAAATGGACACCGCTCACAGTCCTGGGGACCAAGGTCTTTCTCTTCACTCAGCACTGAGGCCACTGCCACCCTCGCTCGCTCTCTCCGGGGCGCCTCGCTTAGTAGCTAATCAGTGAATATCCACTGATTGCTGGAAACCAGAGAACTGGGGAACCCCCCCTTCCTCTGTCCTCCTTCTCCCCTCTCCACTCCCTCCCCTCCTCCTGTCTCCTGTCTCTGACTTGCATTGAAGGTCAGCGCCCCTCAAGTTCGGCCACATTTGCACAGGCCTTGGTCTCCATTAGGAGGGGCTGCGTCACTGGTCCATACTCAGAGCAGGGACAGGACCACATGACTGTCACCTCTGAAGCCCACCTGTGAAACAGAGACACAGATGCCGTGAGAAGCCCAGGGAAAAGAGCAGGCAGGGCCCAGCACCGAGGTAGGTTTGTGGGACGGAGTGTCTGTCCTCTGTCACTGTGACAAAACATCTGGGAAAACTCGTGGTTCAGAGGTTTCAGTCACGGCCGTGTGGCTTGGCCTGGCACAGGCCCCCGGAGGTCATTCATTTGTCTGTAGGTAAAACCAACCTTGTATCGTCCTTGGAAGTGACCTTCGAGAGACAGAACACAGGGTGTGCTGCCCTGAAGTAGCGATGTAAGCAAAAGATCCCGCTCTTTTATCTACCTCAGGCTGATCCAAGTTCAAGCCACTCCTAGATCTGTCCAGGGTTGCAGAGCAGTTTCCCCGCACGCAGAGACGGCCGGCCTTCGGGATGGCCCCTTAGTCCTCAGAGGAGGGAGAACAACTGCGTCTGAGAGGGGACACCACTCGGGATGATGGCCCACAGCCACTGAACCCAGCCATGGGGTCCTGGTAATGCGCCTTTCACTACCCTGGGTTCAGAAACCCCAAAGTGGCTCTAGAGAGAGCGACTCCTTTCCCTCCTGTCTGTCTAGGCATCTAGGAGTCCTGGAATGTCACCCGAGGGGCCTTAGTGACGTGTGACACCTGCCACAGCTATCTGTGCCTCTTGCCTGACTTTTCTACAGGCTTGGTTAGAATGGTCTCTGAGCACCCTGTGTGTTCTGTGTTGGCTGGGTGCGCCCAGCAGGGTAAGCACGGTGGGTTACAGTGTTGCCATGCATTAATGTAAAATAAGTTACATCGGGAAGTGTTAATTTCCTGTACAGCACCTTAGGATAATAGTTACGGCCCATCAGAACAGTGGCTTACTAAACCTGCCTTAACACCTTCAGCCTTCATAAACAGCGTATCCTCACTGACCAGTAGGAACACTGAAGCTCAGAGAGGTTAAGTAACTTTTCCAAGGTCAAACAGCCAGGTAGTTTTTATTCTAAAGCTTATGTCCTTCCCACTAGTCTCCCAGACTAGTCTTCCTTCCCCGATTCTCAGGGTGGGTCTAAGGAAGCCACAATGAAGGAGGGACAAGAGCTGATGTCCATGGCATGTGCCTAGGGACTGGGCAACTCTGATCTTCTGCTGTTGTGTCTCTGCCCCACGCTGCAGGCCAGGCAAACGCCTCCCTCCTGTTGGAGGCTGGCTGTCCCTTTTTCCTGTCTCCATGATGGGAAACAGCTGCCACAGACAGCTGAGTTGACCTGACTTTTGTTTGAAAGACTGGTTCACTTCCCGGTCCATGGTGCCAGAGCCTGATTGACTCAGTGTGGATCAGGTGACCAACCAGTGATGGCCAGGAAGGTGGCTTTGTGTTGTATAAATATGGCTGGTCCTGCTCCACAGCCGGGGTCCATCCTGTCCTTTAAAAGAGCTTAGGCGAGAAACGGCCCAGTTTAGCTCATGGCCTGGAGAGTGGGGCACCTCACCTTGTGAGGTGACCTTGGAACGTGACCACCCGATGGGTGACAATAGCTGACACTTATGGGGAGGTTTTCCCTCTAGCTTCTTATCTCTGGCCTCCCATTGGTGGTTCTGGGGCTCGGGTTCTCGTTCTATCATCCTCGGCTTACAGATGAGGCTGAGTCACCTGGCCCAGATACCACAGCTACTGGGAGGTGGAGCTAGGATTTGAACTCAGTGAGTCTAACACCAGAGACAGTTCTCTGCCTGCTCCATAGGGTGATGAGGAGGTGTCCCCTGGTCCTCAATGTGGCTGTGACCACCCCTGATCACTCAGCCCAGGAGCAGAACTAAGAGGAGGAGCATGCCCCAGGCAGTGACCCAGGCAGTGACCTGCTACAAACTTCTGCTCTGTCCCTTGTCACATGGCCAGTGGAGCTGGGCATCGAGGGTCCCCTTGGAAGACTCTTCTGGGAATGGCAGCGTGGTCTCAGGTTGGCTCATCTTTCTCTTTCTCCAAAAAATAAAAATAAAATAGCTACCACATGTATTGGGATTCTCCAGAGAAACATAACCAATAAGACATGTGTGTGTGTGTGTGTGTGAGAGAGAGAGAGAGAGAGAGAGAGAGAGAGAGAGAGAGAGAGAGAGAGAGGAGAGAGAAAGGAGAGAGAGAGAAAGAGAGAGAGAGAGAGAGAGATTATAAAGTGTTCACAGACACTGGAAGTCCCAGGAAAGCCCTCAGGTGTAGACGTTACTCTGGATCTGAGACCTGGGACCCAGGAGCCCCAAGGTCAGGAGAAGATCACTTGTCCTAGCTGCAGTTCTCAGGAGTGAGTTCACAGTCCTTGCCTTTTGTTCTACTCAGGCCGTCTATCTGTCCGGGGTCTGTGTGGTGCCACCCACCCTAGGAAGGACCATCTGCCACTCACCTCACCAATTCACTGCTGATCTCTTCTGGAAACAGCCTCACAGATCAGCTATGTGGGCCCTCTGTGATCCAATCAAGTGGCCATGACACAGCCCATCATGCTGGATGGATGGTGGGTGGATGGATGGATGGATAAGGGGATAAACAGATGGAAGGATGGATGGATGAATGAGAGGATGGGTGACAGATGGGTGAGTGGACAGGTGAGGGATGGATGAGTGAGTAGATGGGTGAGTGGATGGATGGATGGATGGATGGGTTAGTGGATGGGTGAGTGGATGGATAGATAGATGGATGATGAGTGGATGGATGGATGGATGGGTGAGTGGATGGGTGAGTGGATGGATGGATGGATGAGTGGATGGGTGAGTGGGTGGATGGATGGATGGATGGACAGATGATGAGTGGATGGATTGATGGACAGATGATGAGTGGATGGATGGATGGGTGAGTGGATGGGTGAGTGGATAGATGGATGATGAGTGGATGGATGGATGGGTGAGTGGATGGGTGAGTGGATGGATGGATGGGTTAGTGGATGGGTGAGTGGATGGATGGATGGATGGATGGACGGATGATGAATGGATGGATGGATGGGTTAGTGGATGGGTGAGTGGATGGATGGATGGATATATGAGTGACGTGAAGTTGTGAGACTGCTTTGGTCTGCAAGTGAAGGGATCCCACACTGATGTGACTTCAACAACAGGCTCCTGACCCATGTAGCCAGGACTCCAGAGAGAGGCAGGGTCTGTACTTCACACTGCTCAATGCTCTCTCTTCCTCAGAACCTCTGCCCTGACCTCTGTACAGTCCTGCTGGGGACAGAACAAGGAGAAACCCAACACTCCCCACCCCCTACTGCCCATCCCATGTGCTCCTAATGCAATCACTGGAAGAAGGAACTGACATTGTAATTGGTTCAAACAATTGTCACTCATCTTTTAAAGCCAGCCCTTGCCTCCCATGAGCCCACTGACACGAGACCCAAGATGAGAGCCACGCTACCCTTCCATCATCACTCGCTCACTCGCTCACTCATTGGCTCACTCTGCTTTGCACATCTCTCAGGGGACACTACGAAGTCCAAAGCCATGTGTGACCCGCCGTCTCACAGCTGGCCCATCAGGACAACGGAGCCCAATGGCACAGACTCAGTACCCAGTTCAAAGACTGACTCTGCCACCTACGAACTGTGCCACAGGGGACAAATTACTCAGCCTCTCCGTACCTCAGTTTCCACATCTGTAAGACTGGGAGAGCACTGCACACGAGACAGTCCCCAGCACAGAGAAAGTTTAAGAAAAGTACTTACTACCATGGTACAAGTCTGAATCCTCCTCAGATGCAGAATCCACTCCTTATCCACCCTGAAGGGTGAGCTGAGCTTCCTTTCCCAGGCTGTGAGGCCTTGGGGCTCGCTCTCGCTCTCTTTTGCTCTCTCTCTCTCTCTCTCTCTCTCTCTCTCTCTCTCCTTTTCTCTCTCTCTCTCCCTCTGCCTCTCCCTCCCTCTCTTTTGCACTACAGCAAGCACTTACCACAAACTCCGTCTCTCTAGATGACATGCCAGATCTTGCCCTGGAAGGTTCTGGAAGGCAAACACCACCTGGTGTCCACATCCTTTCCCCAGGATCCTAGGATGCTGTCCTGAGCACACAGAGGTGCGGGACTCCCTGATCCATCTAGAGATGATACTGCCCGCCCCGGCACCCGAGGTGAGGAAAGGGGAGAGAGAGGGACACGGGGGGACCCAACAAATCCCGGCTATTGTGGGCTTCCAGGTTGGTGGTAATCTGTGGCACAGACATAGAAAACTAACCCTGCTCATGGGATTTATTTTATCTAAGCAACACAGACAGACTCCCTGCCCCTGCTTACAAAAGTCCACATCCTCATCTCTGCCCTGTTTCTTGTGTCCTCTCTGCTGTGACTCAGACAAGCCAGGCTACTGTCCACCTGCTCTTCTACATGGTGGTAACACGCTTGTAATCTCAGCTACAGGGGAGGCAGAGACAGGAGGATCTCAAGTTTGAGGCCAGTGTGGGTGAAGTTAGCAAGGCCCTGTCTCAAAACCAAAATCCAAACAAAAGGGCTGGGGACATGACTCAAGTGGAGAGCGCTTGCCTAGCAGGTGCAAGGCCCTGAGTTCGTCCCCAGTACTGAACACACAAATCATGTCTTCCTGTGGGACAAGTCCTAGAAGCGTGACATACGCTGCACCAACATATTTATTGGGTCTCTGTTTGCTTACTGTCTTCCTTGTTTACCACCAAAATGTCCTAAGGTGGTTGGGATCGAATCCACCCACACTGGACGGATCATTGGAGGAAGGGACACAGAGAGGGGAAGGAGAAGAGTTTCTTCTCCTGGAATTAAAGGTCCCTGTCACAGCACAGGAGGCTTAGGGAGGCTCAGCTCTTAGAACAGAAAAGGAGGAGAAGAAGAGGCAGCACAAGGACAAAATAACTCCATGCAGACCCCATGCCTGAGCTGAGACGTCCCGGGGAATCCATGGAAGATTCTAGAGGAAGCACGTACTCAGGGAAGGCTCGGCAACAGAGCAAAGGTCTAACCATGTCTCTGGGTTTGCAGTGGGGGAAGGGCACAGACGGAGCCCTGATGTCTTACCCACAAGGCCGGGCTGCATGGATGTCACCCCCTCCGCCAAGCGGGCTGCGTCTCAGACAAATGCCATCAGTCCCTCTCCCACCCCATCTGGGTCTGGGCTTTGCTCCCTCCTCTGTCGTCAGCCTAGGGTGGAAAACGTCCCCACGTCCTGAGGTTCTCCAGCGTGAGCAGGTCTCGTGCAGGGGAAAATGGTCCATTTCTAGACTCTCTTTGGATTATCCAAGATGGGTAATTCGAATTTTGTCTTTGAATTATCCAAGATGTCAACATATATTAGGTGGAGGATTCCATCCCCAGCAGCAATAAAAATTCACAAGAGAGAGACAGAGAAGTGACAGAAGAGAGAGAGGAGTGAGAGGGAATGTGCGTGCAAAAGATTACCAATAAGAAATGATAGGACCAGCCAGAAAACCCCTTGAATTAAGAAACAGACAAAATATTTGCCAAAAAGACAAGCAATGGTGAGAGGGGCTCCCTCATGAAGCTTCACCGTCCAGCCATTGCACAGTACAAGACCTGAGGGACAAGTCACCACCTGGACTCCCCAGCCACACAGAGTCACCAAGGAGCACTGACCATGCACCAAAGGTCACACCAGAAGCCAACAGGAAAAGGACAAACACTCACCAAGCCATTCCTAGAAAATTGGGTACTGGTGGGAAAAAATCAAGTTTAAGTTCAATCCTCACACTTGTGTCAAAATGAATTCCAGGTGTACTTAGGATCAAAAATGTGAAAACTGACTGACTGGGACTCTGAGGAAAATACAGACAAGCCCTCAGTCACATTAAGACAGAGAAGGTTTTCTAAACACATAGTCAACAGGGAAAATCACAGAGGAAAGACCAAGATAAACCAATTGCCTGAATGAAAACTTTCTCTCTTTCCAACCACCATGGGAAGAAGTGAAATGCAAAGTCAGATGTTGAAAACATGTGCCCAGACCGACAGATCCAGGGTCACCTTCTTAATATATAAAGAATTCTCCCAAATCAACAGCAAGCCGAGTGGGCTATTCACACCACACACCAACAAAAAAGGGGTTTCAGCCCCCAACAACACTGCCTCTGCCGGTGGGGAGCAGAAGCTGGGGGGGATTGGGCGACACCAGTGGCCGGTTCAGAGCTTTGGTGGCTGAAGGACATGTCCGACAGAGCCCACACGCTGGGCTTCCTGGCCCAAGACATTCAACTGAACCAGACTCCAGTTCCATTCCTCAGAAGGAGACCCAAGGTCTCCAGGGCTCCCCAGAGCCACCCTACATCCTCCCCGTACCCCATCATGGCTCAACTGACTGAGGCTGGGACTCAGCTCAGCTGTCACTGTCCTGGGCCCTCTCACCACATGCACACCAGTTCGTGCATACACACATTCACACACCTGCACAACCTGTGTGCACGTTCACGTCAGGGTGCGTGTGTACACACCTGCCGTGTGCAACGTCACATTCACAAACATCGTGCACTTGTGCACACGTGCACGCTCACGTGCCCGCGTCTGCACAAGCACGCCTGTCCAGCCAAGCCCCCCACGGAAGGTTTCCCTACTGTCGCTCGTCCCCTCACCCCTACCCCATCACCAGCTCTCACTGGACCATGTGCTCATCCCTTCCAGGGGCCAACACCAGGACAGTGAACACTGTGCTGGGCACACACAGTTAAACACATCAGTCCCACTGTCCATGAGCTCTGGGGGGCAGGACCTTGTCCGTCTGGCTCACCACGCAAACAGCACGTGGGATGGTGGCACACAGATGTCGCCACATAAATGCTGGCGACATCTTGTACCCATCTTAAAGACGGCCAAGCTGACCCCACCATGGCCAGCAGTCAGCAGACCTCAGCCTCCTCATCCCCGGGAGGTGACCTGTGTGTCATTTGCTAATATTTATTGTGGGCAGCCGCAGAGGCAGAACCAGCTCCCCTGGGTGCCCACCATCTGGCTTCACAACCTCGCGTGTCGTCCAGCTCTTGCCCCACCCACTCACCCGCCCCGCTCTCGCTTGGTGGCTGGGTTTCTTAGTTTTTTAAAGCACGCAGCAACCAACATTGCTTTCTGCAAGTACCTCGCTCTGTTATCCTCACAGACCAGGGCTTTCAGAAACGTAAGCGCGTTGGCCTCACCCCGACTCAGTTAGCAATGGTGCCTTTGTGGAACCAAATACCCAGAGCCCCTGTGATGAGTCCACATCTCAAAAACACCTGTAGTGGTTGTCCTGGGGACTCGGGGTCCTCAGAGGTCCTGCGATCCAGTCGGCTGTGGAGTCTTTCAGTGTCTGGGACTCACAGAGGGTGGAGGCCATGGTGCAACCCTCCTGAGAGGGGTCCTTGGGGTCCACCCCTCCTGGGGGCTGAAGGGCCGTCCCCTGCAGCTGGACACCTGCTTTTACCCTTGCCTGAGCCAGATGCCCTAGCAGGTCCCTGTCACCAGGTCCTGCTCCACCCAGAGCCAGTGATGGCCTTGGGCAGGGTCAGCCCCCCCCTCCCCCCCCGGGAACCACCCAACCCAAGATGCTGAAAGGCAAGCGGCAAGACTGGGCGTGGGACAGATCAGCATGTCAATGTCCCCTGCAGCTGGGGACCCATGAATCGTGGGACGATCCCAAGGCACCAGTCTGACCTCTCTGCTGTGGGATTCTGACTGCAAGGACATAATACAATGTTGATCTCTGGTCTTTCCAGGTTAGGGCAAGACCCAGCTGAGCCCCGGACCATAAGGATGGCGTCCAGGGTCTACACTGGCAGAGGGTGTCCCTCGTCCCTTCACCTCCACAGCACCTGTCAGCCCGTCCTGGTCATGGAGTTCCATGGAGGTGGAAAGATGGGCCTGTCCTACCAGGACTTGTCACCTTTGACAAGCTTTTCTTCATTCAACCATTGCAGTGGACTTGACCCACTTAGGGTAAGTAGAGTCACACCCATTGTGTTAGGGATTTCTTGCCAAATACACCCAAAGCTTCACACACCACCTCCCTACTCTCTCACTGTATCTGGCCAGTGTGGCATTGCCAGGGTCTCTGCAGCAGGTGACTACAATCCAGGTGTCGACGGCTGCAGTGTCATCTGAGGCTCGACTGGGGATGCCTGCTCCAGGCTCCCATGGACTGTTGGCAGAGTTCATTTCCTGTGGCCGCAGGACCTGGGGTGGGAGGTTTCCATCTCATGCTGGAGTCCACCTCAGCAACCAGAGGCTGCCCACTATCCCTTGCCACACAGGCTTCTCCCACGGCCACCACCTCGTGGTCACTTTCTTCTCTGAGGCCAGAAGGAGAGGGCTGTGTGCAAGGCAACGTGACCATGGGAGGGAGACCCCTTGGCCTTCACCGTTTGTCCTGGTGGGAACAAGTCACGGTCCACACCTGCAAAGTGGATGACACAAGGTGTGAGCCTCAGAAGGCAGGGACCATGAAGACCATCTGCAAGTCTGCCCACTGTACACACACATTACACAGATTAAAAAAGAAACGCTGGCCGGGGGGAGGTGGGGGGTTTGGCTCACGCCTGTAATTCTAGCCACTCAGGAGGTACAGATCAGGAGGATCACTGTTCAAAGCCAGCTTGGGCACAGAATTCCCAAGACCCCCATCTCAAAAATACCCAACACAAAACAGGACTGGAGGTATGGCTCAAATGGTAGAGCGCCTGCCTAACAAACTTGAGGCCCTGAGTTCAAACCCCAGTGCCACAAAAAAAAAAAAAAAAAAAGCCAAGGGGAGAAATTAGGCTATGTGCACAGTTGGGCCATCCCGCTCTCTGGGGCCTTAAGAACAGGTTAGCAGAGGGAGAAGAAGGGCAAGAGGATGCCAGGTGTGGGGGCCACAAAGGTGAGAATGGAGCCGGCTGAGACGCAGCAAGTTCCAAAAGAGAAACTTAGCTTCTTCCCATGGCTGAACCTAAAGGAAACAAAGGAGGCTGGCAGTGGAAACGCTGTCACCTGGTACAGACTTTGAAACTTTGAGCAGAGGAAGCCACTGAAGGTGCAAGACATAGGGCAGTGCCCTCAGCTGGTGTTTCAGGAGAATAACTCTGGCTGACCTAGGCGGCTGGTCAGGGCATCACAGCGTCAGCCCAGGAACAAGCGATGAAGTGGAAACGTCAAGAGAAGAAGAAAAGATGGATTTGAGATCTGTGTCTGGGGAAATCAAAAGATGAGAGTTAAAGCCAGGAGTGGTGGCAGACGCCTGTAATCCCAGCACTCGGGAAGTAGAATCAGTAGGATTGTGAGTTGGAGGCTAGCCTGGGCTACACAGCAGAAGTCTGTCTCAAAAACAAAACAAAACAAAACAAAGAACAAAGGTGTGGGGAGAAGACTGGAGATTCAGAGATAGACACTTCAGAAGGAAGATGAGGTGAAGGTGTGCAGAGAGCACCTGCAGCTGGACTGAGGCCTGGGACAGGTTCTCCTCCCAGCCCCATGAGGAGACGACCGTCTCTGTTGTTTCAGGAGTCAGGCGTGCAGGACTTGGTCACAGCAGCCCAGCAAGGAACCACGTCCATGTCCCAATGCCCTCTGTCTCCAAGTCTACACTCTGCTTCTCCTGGAAAAGCCCCAGCTTCCCCTTATAGTGTCAAGATGGCTACCTCAGCTCCAGCATCACACACTCTCCTGTAAGTCCAAGGAGACAAATGAACATCTGCTTTGGTACAGGTCGTCCCTGGGGAAGTAGGTGGTGGAAGTAACGAAAATAACGGAGACTGCCAGGCGTGGAGCACACGCCTGTAATCCCAGCAGTGGAGAGGTAGAGGCAGGAGGGTCACAGGTACCAGGCCTTCCTGGGCCACACGGAGAGATGAGAGAAGGAAAGAGAAACAAGAGGGAGGCGGGCATGCCGCAGCAATTTTAAAACTCGAGCACATTTCACTCCCATCTACATTTTATAAAACAATGTATTCTGTAAATTATAGAAAGCATTAAAATAAATTGCTGAATAAAAAGTAGGTGAGGGCAATTTTTTATACTGGGTCCCAACTCACTCATAGATTAGTGTGTTAAAGCTCACAGTCAATACCGCTGTCTGTCTGTCTGTCTGTCTGCGTGTTCTCTCGGTGGAGAGGAGGAGGGAGAGGTGAAGCCAGGAGGGGACTACAGACAAAATCAGAGGGACAGACAGCGAGACAGAAAGCTCCCCTGGGGTGACTTTGCCTCCATGATGACACCTGGACACATGGCCAAGTCTGGGGACGTCTGGGATTGTCACAACTGGGGGTGGAGCACCCACAGGGAAAAGGCTCAGCACCGACCGGCCTGGGAGGCCTCCTCCCCCATACAGGGTCTCTGTGACCTTGGGGACAACACCAGACCATCCCTGACAGCTCAGGGCCACCCAGCAAGCCACACGAGAAGGAACTCCCGGGCCCCGAGTTCAAATTCCTCCTCTCCCACTGGCTCTCAGCACACCCTCAGAGACCTTGGTTTGGGGTTTTCCCAGCTGTAGAATGGGCATGAAAGAGTCACACGGTGCCACCAAGAAGTAAACCGCAATGGCGCCATGCATGCTCCATAAATGATCTGCTGCTCGTCCTTCATCTCCCTCCACTAGAAAGACCCCAGCCCTGGCCAACAGATCCTGCTTTACAAATAATCACACAAGTCCACCCTCAGCTTCCCCGGCAGTTTCAGGGGTAATAAAGTGACTTTGTACCAGCTTATCTATTAGAACTGTAAATTAGTCAGACACAGGCAATTTGAGGACGTGGGTCCCTCTTTTTTATGAAGGGTTTTTTTGAGATAGGGTCTTACGGAACTATTTGCCCAGGCTTGGAACTGCAATCCTCCTGATCTCTGCCTCCTGAGTACCTAGGATTACAGGCGTGAGCCACTGGTGCCCAGCCCCAAGCATTTAAAAAAAAAACAGATGTGATTCCCATGGTCACCACCTGGTGACAATTCCACATCCCCATGGTGCCTTGGAAAGAAGGGAGTGGGTCCCGTCAGAGCACCGCGTCCTATGGTCTAAGGCCAGGCTTCTCCATCTGCTGATTCTGCCCTCTGTGCACATGGCCATGGTAGGGACATGTCATCAGAGCTGGGGGACAAGGGTGTCCCTGGCACCTGTCAGGCTCAGGCAAGCACAAGACGGCCCCATGCTGCAGCCATCAACCCCAGGAGTCAGGGGACCCCAGGAAGGAGTCCCCGCTCTGGAGTCAGCCAGGCCACCTTGGGCTGTGTCACCCCCCCCTCCTCGAGGGCACAGGACCCCAGGTCCAGGGCTGCCGAGACACAGTGAAGGAGGAGTAACAGAGTAACAGTTCAAATTAACACCATCAACCGGCTAACACTCTGCACCTCACAAGTGTGGTATTTGATTGAATATCTGTAGTCACCCAAGAGGGGAGGAGCAGGGCTGAGTTCCCAGCAGGAAGCCAAGGGCCTGAGGGACCTGTAGCCACGCCTGTGTCCCTGTGAGACACACAAGCCCCGTCCCCACCCAGGCCGAATTCACTTTGTACCCAGGTCCCCAAGTGACTGGGGTGCACTTTGGAATTCTCAAAGCCACTGGGTAAGTAAACATTAATCTGCGTTTTTACCCATCATGGTTTACAGCTGACAAAGTTGCTAGACTAAATCAGCCTGCGGCTCCCCCCGGCGTCCATATCTTCACCCCACACACTCCTGCCAGGACATCGGGTCTGCCCTGCCTTCTACAAAGTCTCAAGATGGGGACCAGGCTGTCCGAAGGGGATTCCTTCTTGTGATTCCTGGCCCCTCTTCCTCCTCCAACAAGGCTTATCTGTTTCGTACTCTAGTGTAAATGACTCCCGGCCTGTGCCAGCTCCCCCAGGGACACTCACAAAACCCAGGCCATGCCCTGTGTCACCATCTGACCAAAAAACCCAGACCTTTACCACCGATCTGGAGGGCTAGGCAGTGCCCTATTCCCCAAAGCCACCCCAGGAAACGGTGACGTCATAGAGTGCTCTTCCTCCCCGACACTTCCTTCTTCTCTTCCTGTACATATGACGCACAGTGTGTCCTCAGGATGAAATGTTCCACTTACACCCGCGTGGACGGTGTGCAAAGCAAAAGGCCCTTTCCTCAGAGGGGCCCCACAGGGGTCAGAGCAGGGGTCCCCGCCCTTCTTAGCAACTGACATAACAGCTCTGTGATTCAGGGTCCTCACCTGTACCTAAAAGTCAGCTCAAGGATTCAATGGAAGCCGGGCGTGGTGGCTCACACCTATAATCCTAGCTGCTTGGGAGGTTGAGACTTGGAGGACAGTGGTTCCAGGCCACACTGGAGAAAAAGGCGATGAGACCCCATCTCAACCAATGGCTGGGTATGGTGGTGTGCACCTGTTGTCCCAGCGATAGCCAAAGAATGAAATAGGAGAATCACAGTTCGAGGCTAACCTGGGCACAAACACGAGACCCCATCTCCAAAATAACCAGAGCAAAATGGACTGGAGGTGTGGCTCAAGCAGTAGAGCGCCTGCTTTGCAAGCACGAAGTCCTGAGTTCAAATCCCAGTTCCAACAAAAAAAAGGATAACCCTGGTGCCTGCTCAGCTAATGGCCTGACACACAGTAGAATTAGGATCCTGTTGCTCTCAGCCCCAAACCCAAGTCCTCCTGGAAGCCGGTATCAAGACCCAAGTCCTTCACGACAACGGGCCTGAGTGTGCAGCCACAGACGTGAGGGAGGAGACCTCGCCGGGGTCTTGGGGACATTTAACACCCAGATGTGTCACTCTCTACTCTCTATGGGGTCACGCTGGTCATGCAGACCCAGGAAGCTGGCAGCTGGGCACGGAGCCAGGTGGGGACACACTTGTCACGATCCCTGCTGAAGATGGAGAGATGGCAGTGTTGTAGGCCAGTCTAAAAACACGGGACTGTGTCCAGGGGAGGAGTCCCGGCCACCTGACACCCAGGCCACTGTGCTTCTGCTAACAGCTGTGGCTTGTGCTTGTTTAGACTGAGGTGTGAATGGTCATCAGACATGATTACCTCTCTAGTGACACTCTGCAATCGAGCCAGAATTCTCCTCCTGGGTTGGGCCCAGCTCAAGAGTGACCAGAACGACGGACAAAGCAGATCTTCCTGGGCCATGGGTTTCACTGGGAAGTTTGAGTGTGGAAAAGCCAAATCCTAACTCAGAAAAATGATACTGTTTTCATGTTTGAAAATTCACAGAAAATGGAGGCAGATGCGAAATGCACCTGAACTTTTACAGTCGAAAAAGAAAAGTTCAAATACTTCTCCCCATAGGCAGTGCCTTCAGACCAAGGTCTCAAACCACCGCACCCTGACCCGGCCCCTGAAGGCACAAACTCACTCTCCTCTGCCACTGAGCAACCTTGCTGGGAATGTTTGAGAAATTTTCAGCTAAAGGAATGACTCTCTAACGATCAAACAAGAGGCAGAAGAGTAGAGGTTTTCAATGGGGACCAGCCATCCTCAGCCTGAAATTTCTCCCATGTGTATCTGCTCTGCCTCATTCACGATCATCACACCAGCAAGCATTTATTGAGCACTTACTGGGTGCCCCGTGCTCACAGGGGGAGGTGGGCATTGGACTATCTCTGTCCTTCCTGAGGACACAAACTCAGCCCCAGGTTTGAGTAAGTCACTCAAATCCCCAGCTCACCAGCGGTGGGAACGGGGTACGGAAACATGGCAGTCCCAGCAGGGTTACCCATGTCCTGGTTTTAACACCGAGAGAACCACGCCCCAGGATCCCTGCACTCCCAGCAGCACCAGGACAACTGGTCACCCTCGGGGAGGTCAGCTGAGGTCTTCAGAGAATGAGAAAGGTAGTGTTAACATTTCTCTTCTTAGCTGCAGGGTGCACTCAGCAGCCTCTCGTGGCTAATCAGGCCTCTTCTCAGGGAGGGCAAAGACACCAGCTCCTGATTCTGGGCGGGCTGGAGGGACACAGATGAGGGCTGCAAGAGTAAGTAGCAGGCATGGTAGTGCATACCTGTAATCCCAGCTACTTGGGAAGCAGAGGCAGGGGTGGGTTGTGAGTTTGAGGCCCACTGGACAAAGTTAGCGAGACTCTGTCTCAAATACAAGTAAAAACACAACATCTGGACTCGTGGCTCAGTGACAGAGCACTCACCCAGCATGTGGGCTCCATTCCCAGTACCAAAAAACAATTACTGCCTGTAAGCGTGTGAGCCAGCCATGGAGGAGGGCTGTGTGACCTCACAGACAGCAGGTGTGAGCTGTTACTGTGAGCTGGGTGACTAACTGGTTCCAAGTCCCAGGAACTCCGTCAACCACAGGTGGTCAGGAACGTGTGGTCACTGTGGTGGCTTGGACATGGCTCAAGCATGGGTTCCCCAAAGGGTCATGTGCTGGAGGCACATGTGTGTACACATGTGTGTAGTGAAGAAAAAGGCAGTGGGACTTTTAAGAGGCAGAGGCAGGGCCTGGTGGGAGGAGATTAGCTCATTGGGGGCGGGGCCTGGAGGAAGGAGGTTAGGTTATTAGGGGAGGAGCCCAGAGGAGGTTAGGTCATTGGGGGTGGGGCTTGGCAGGAGGTTATAATTGGGGGCAGGGCCTGGAGGGAGGAGTTTAGCTCATTGGGGGAGGAGCCTGGAGGGAGGAGGTTAGGTCATTGGGGGAGGAGCCTGGCAGGAGAAGGTTAGGTCATTGGGGGAGGAGCCTGGCAGGAGAGGTTAGGTCATTGGGGGAGGAGCCTGGCGGGAGAAGGTTAGGTCATTGGGGGAGGAGCCTGGCGGGAGAAGGTTAGGTCATTGGGGGAGGAGCCTGGTGGGAGGAGGTTAGGTCATTGGGGGAGGAGCCTGGCGGGAGGAGGTTAGCTCATTGGGGGAGGAGCCTGGCGGGAGGAGGTTAGCTCATTGGGGGAGGAGCCTGGCGGGAGGAGGTTAGCTCATTGGGGGAGGAGCCTGGCGGGAGGAGGTTAGGTCATTGGGGGAGGAGCCTGGCGGGAGGAGGTTAGGTCATTGGGGGAGGAGCCTGGCGGGAGGAGGTTAGGTCATTGGGGGAGGAGCCTGGCGGGAGGAGGTTAGGTCATTGGGGGAGGAGCCTGGCGGGAGGAGGTTAGGTCATTGGGGGAGGAGCCTGGAGGGAGGAGGTTAGGTCATTGGGGGAGGAGCCTGGAGGGAGGAGGTTAGGTCATTGGGGGAGGAGCCTGGAGGGAGGAGGTTAGGTCATTGGGGGCAGGGCTTCCCCCTAAGGAGAATGAACCTGGTCTTAGGAGTGAGTAACTCAGTTCCCTGGAGAGCGGGTTGTTGTAAAAGAGAACGACTGTCCCTTCCCCAGCACCTGGCTTGCTGCCTCTCTACGTCACCTCCTGCCATGATGTCCTCCATGTTGAAATGGCCAAGGAGCCCCTCACCTGAACATGAGGGGGCCAGCATGCTCTTGAACCTCTTTTCTTTATAAAACACCCAGCATCGGGTACTGTGCTGCAGTAACAGAGACGGGTCCCCTGAGTCTCCCTACTTCCCTACTGGAAGCTGCTGCTGAGCATTCCAGAGAACCAGCCCAATTCCGCGTCTGCAGGCTCTATGTCTGTCTGCTTCTGTGAATTTTTTTCCCTTTGGATCTCTCTTTTCTTCCCCTCAAACTGGCAGGCAGCACAACACTGTGTTGTCTGGTTCCCACCACAGACACAGAGGAGAAAACTAAAGGTCGTTATGCTTAAAAAAGCCAGAGGAGAAGGAAATTGCCTGAAGGGAAACAAGAGAAGGCTCTAAAGGGAAAATCGCTCTCAGCAGGAAGCATGTTGACCCAGTGCTTCCACAACCTTTTCTGTGTGTGCATGTGTGCGTGTGTGTGTGTCCCCTCCCCTGCTCAGAGGTGGAGTCATCAGCGCTGGTTGACAAGGGGGAGACCCAGGCCTGTTGTGGCCCCCCGCGAGTGACACCCTGGGACCTCCCTGTGCAAGTTCAGCCTCATCTCTCTCTGTCTCTGTCCCCAACCTTCCCTCCCTCCCACCTTCTTCTCGCTCTGTCCCTCCCACGCCTGCCTCTCCCTCTTCCTTCCCCCCCATCTTACTCTGCTGGTGTCCCTGCCCTCTCTTTGTCCCCTGCTCCACACTCTTTTCTTGGCTGTCTGCCTCACTGGCTCCTTCTCCACTTATGTGACTCCACATCAGGGGACTGAGACCACAGCTCCCCCACCCCCTGTGAGGCGTGACCCCAACTCCCTGTGCTCTGTCAGGGACTCGGGTGTGCATCCCATCAAGCCCGAGTCTGCAGCTCTCCCAGAGCGTGCATGAGCCCCGTGAAGGCAGTCACCATGTTGGTTTGTCCTCATGGCCTGGCCATCCTGGGCCTGGCAGGTATGCAGGGGGCGCTCAGCCAATGCTGCAAGTGCCTGACACCTCCCAGTGCCTCCTCTGGGAGGGTGATCTCAGGGAGCTGAGGTCAGGCTGTAGGGAACAGATTCTAAGCCAGGGTCCCCAGCACAGGCCAGATGCTCAGGACAGGGCTCAGGCAGGGAAGGGAGTCAGTGCAGGGGTGAGCACCTGGGCTGAGTCCCAGGGCCAAGGCAACATGAGCATCAGTGACCCTGACTGACAGCCCGGCGGACACTGCTGCTGGTAACATCTCCCCTGATCTTCCTGTGCTGCTGCAGACCGGAGGGGAAAGAAAGTCCCAGACAGCCAGGTGTGGTGGTTCATGCCTATAATCCCAGCTACTCAGGACACACAAGGGCAGGAGGATCATGAGTTCAAGGCCATCCTGGGAAAACTTAGGATGATTCTATTTCAAAAACAGAATGCAAACAAAAGGACTGGGGTAGTTCAGTGGAGGAGTGCTTGCCTGGCATGCAAGAAGCCCTGAGTTTAAACCCCAGACCACAAAAAAAGGGAAGAAAAAAGCCCAGGCTGAAGGGCCAGTCAGAAAGGGCCCATGGTGAGGACAGGGGTGATAATGGGGTCCCCGGGTGCAAATTCACCATGTCTGAGACTGCTCCTGACCCGCAGAGCACTCCAGCCATCACTGCCAGCTCTGCAGAGCCCCGGCGAGAAGTCCCAGGATCCCTGGCTCCTTCTCCTCCCACGAGCCCTGCAGATTCCGTCCCACAGCCACGGCCACATGTCCTCTCCTGTCCCATTCTCTCTGTCCTCTTCCTTCCGGCTCCTTAGAACAGCTTTTCCCACAGCGGTTTCCCCGGAACACAGGTCCCCAGAAAGTGGCTTCCATGGTGGATCAACACTGGGAAATGCCAGATGTTCTACGGCCACACCCAAGACTCAAAATGAACGCTGGCACAGTAAACGCCCTGGGCAGTCCTGCAGCGAGGTCTCTGCTTCTATGTAACTTGGCTTTCCTCCACTTACACTCTGTTCCCAGCACAGGACACAGACTGGGAACCACAGCCTGGGCCTGGAATCCCAGACCAGTCTCTTCCCTTTTACCTGTCCTCAGGAACTCATAAGTCTTTTTCATAAAAAAGCCAGATGGTAGAGATTTTAAGCTGTGTGCAGCCCTGGCTCAGAGCAGGACCTTAGTGAGTGTGAGTGGCCAGGACACTGGGTGTCCCTGCTTATCCCAAGGGTCCGAGAGACTTCATGTGGAGAAAGAGGACTGGGAGAGAGACAGAGATGTCACTTGGTCACATTTCAAAACACTGCTCTCCGCATCTTCAGTGCTCCTGAAAATAACGTGCAGGGCGTGAGACAAAGTCACATCAGGGAGAATGGAAGCTAGAGGCCAAGAAAGCCACCTGTCACACAAACCCAAGACGTGTCGTTGTAGGGGGGCCTTCCTCAGTCAGAGACAGCCAAATTTGCAGGTCTCAAAATGCAGAAGGGGATGGAGGAGGGGGTCCTGAATGACACAGGAAGAGAAATCAGTGACCTGCTCAGAGAGGTGGCCGTGGGACCCTGGGGTTGCCCTCTTGTCCCGTGGGGCCAGAATCTTTAAAGAGGCATTTGGGCCTCTTTTTTTTTTTTGTGGCAGTACTGGAGTTTGAACTCAGGGCCTTGCCCTTGCTAGGCAGGTTCTCTACCACGTGAGCCACACACCCAGCCCTTTTTGCTCTGGCTATTTTGAAGATAGGGTCTCACTTTTTGCCCAGGCTGGCCTGCAGTACAATCCTATTTTATGCTCCCTGCTGTAGCTAGGGTGACAGGTGTGTGTCACTGCGCCCAGGTCTTTTCCATTGAGGTAGGGTCTCAAGAACTTTTTTTTTTTTGTCCTGGCTAGATTTGAGCCTCCATCCTCCCAGTCTCAGCCTCCCAAGTAGCTGGGATGACAAGATGACAGGCATGAGCCACCAGCACCTGGCTTGGGCTTTTTTTTTTTTTTAACAGATTTAAAAAATGTACATACTGGTGAGAGTTTTAAGAAACCGTGTACTGTAGCTTGTTAAATCATTGGGAGTAAAAGCAAGGCAAGGGATGGGGAATCAGATTATTGAGCTTGAAAGAAACGTGGCTTCTTCTGAAGTCGCTCTAAATAGATGCAATTTTCCCCAGCCATAAAGAGAGGCCATTTTCCTTTATTACTCTTTGCTCCAGAAAAACAGGAAACAGGGAGGCAGGAGACAAAACACACATAGGTCAGGTGGCCAACACCTCAAAGCAATTCTCCCCAGCATTAATACTGCAGGAGCCCAGGAAAAGGGACTGGGAGGTTCTCATCGCACAAGATCAGAAGCAAGACTGAAGAAGGAGGTTGTTATGAAGTCTGCCAAGCCCATGTTTCTCCAGTGATTCAACATAATCACATTAGGGCGTCCTGCGGTGACATCATTCAAACGGATGGGTCCCAGAGGTTGGAGATCAGGAATTACCATCCATCATATGTGGGTGGCAGAGCTAATGGGCTGAGCTGATTTGTCACGAGTCAGACCTCACGTGGGCCTCTCCGAGTCCAGCCACCTTTCTGGCTTAACGACACCATTATGTTCAAAGTCTCCCCTTGGAACCCATAGCACCTCGTTGAGAAATTCCTCCGAACCCAGGGTCAAAGGTGCACGCGATGTGGATCTACTCACCCTGAGGGTGAGGGTCGAGGGTAGCAACTTCAGAAACAAAGGGACCCAGGCTAAAGACCCTATTCTGCTGCTGATCAGATATGGGACCCTAAGCCAGGTCTGTCCCTCAAGTTCATTTCTGTCCTCTACAACCACAAGACAGCACCAACCTGGCCTCTTGGCAGGCGTAGAAAGTATTAAGCACCTAACTGACCAGAGAAGCCCAAGCCAGGGCTGTCACTACACAAAGATCCAGCAAGACTTGAAAACTAGCAGGACACATCCGTCTACAGGGGTAGACAACTCTGAGGACAGGATTGACGCCGCTCTGCCCTCTCAGCCACGCAGCAGAAGGAACTGGTGGCCACAATCCCACAGGTCAACTCAGCAGTCAAGACAGCACCCTCCCACCCCAAAGGACCCCCAAGCACCTGCATCTCTCTGTCCAGAAACATCCTCCAGTCAGGACAGGCTAGAATTGAGGGTAACACTTCCCAGAGTGACCCTCAACCAGAGAGAGCTGCTGGCCCCCAAGGGATACAGTGCCAAGGGCTGTTCTGTACTGCCATCCATGTCCCCAGCAGGGCTGAGTGCAGTGGCTCCCAGGTGATGGATGACAAATCCTTCGGCCCCCTCCTTTCTTCTCTTCCCTCAATGGGAGACACCCCACATAAGCATTCAGATCCTTGTAGAAGAGTTTGCTCTTTGAGGAACCCAAGCCACGACACAATGCTCCTCATCAGCATCTCCCTGACATCCCCCACTATCCCATGGCCACGTGGTGTCATGGACGGAGGGACCTCATGCACTAGCATTTGACCACCTGTGTTCAAACGCCAACCCACCATTACCAGTCTGGTAGCAAGTTATCCCCCTTTTGGGGGGGCAGTACCGGGATTTGAACTCAAGGCCCTGCTAGGCAGGTGCTCTATACTTGAGCCACACCCCCAGCTCTTTTTGCTTTAGTTATTTTGAGGATACGGTCTCCTGTGTTCGCCTGGGCTGGCCTAGGATCACAACTTACCTACACATACCTCCCATGTGACCGGAATAACAGGTGTGCACCACCACACCCGAGTTTTATTGCTTGAGATGGGGTCTCCTAAACTTTTTCCCAGGCTGGGCTTAAATCATAATCTCTGCCTCCTGAACAGCTAGGATTACAGCGTGAGCCACCACGCCTGGTGGTCTCCCTGTATTGCTGTTGTTGTTGTTTTGTACTGGGGATACATTGTGTCATTCACAAAAGTGCTACAATGTATCTTAGTTAAAGAATGGCTGCCTCACAAGGATGTCATGAGGAATGGCACAGGGGAAGCTCCATCTTGGTCACTGTCATTAGCCGATTAGAGCCAGGCATGCACCACTGTAATCCTGTAAGACCCTGCCTCAAAACACCAAAACATGAATGACTATAAATAAAGAGAAGTGCATACCTAAAGTTTTCAGAGATGCCTGGAGAACGTGAGTGCTTTGCCCAAAACACTGAGCTCTGAAACACAGAATTAGGGGACACTTTTAGGAAAAGACCACTGTGAAGAGTGAGCTGTCCTTAGGGACACATGGCACGGTCCCATTGCCCAATCCTTCACGCTGAGAGCAGGACAAACTGGCTGCTCAGCCCAGCAAGCCACACGGGGTCCCCAGCAGCTGGGTCTGGAACTGGAGTGTCCCCCACATGTGGCCAAAGTCGATCAATCGGCAACCGGTTTATTTTTTCAGAAAATGAGTGACAGCCACACGGCACCCTTTAAGTCATCAAGAGAGAAGGAAAAAGGCTAAGGCGGCAATCCACGCACCTGCCACCCACCCCAGGGAACTGGCGACAAATCTGAGACAAAAGTCAGCTGTTGGTGGAGCTTCTAGCAGGAACTGTCCCCAAATAACTGTGCAGGGAAGTGAAAAATTAGTGAAGGCTGAGCAACCTGAGTGCCCACTTTTTTTTTTTTTTCTCAAAACATTTCCAACACTTTCTTCATTAAGGGACCTTACGCCTCCCTTGTGTTACTTAAGACAACAAAGCAGAGCCACACATAGCTGCTTGGGAGGCAGAGATTGGGAGGATAGTGGTTTGAGGCCAATCCTGGCAAAGGCCAGTGAGACCCCATCTCAACAAACAAGCCAGGCATGGTGGTTCACATCTGTATAGTCCCAGCTACAGGGGAGGCACAGGTAGGAGGATCACAGTCTGAGTCGGGAAGGCTGCACACAAAAAACCAAGAACCTATCCATTAAATAACTAAAGCAAAAAGGGCTGGACGTGTGGGTCAAGCAGAAGAGTGCCTGCCTAGCAAGAACAAGGCCCTGAGTTCAAATCCCAGCACCACAAAAAAAAAAAAACCCACAAAGAATCAGAGGCTCCCAGTAAGCAGGATAGACCTCGGTTGACAGGTCAGCCACATGGTCTTCCTTCCAGCCCCAGAGCTGGCCTCACAGGTCACCTGTGCCATCACCTCAAAGCTCCACAGTCTGGTTGCCACCTTGACACTGTTAATTGTGTGACAAGGGCCTGCGCTTTTAGTTTGGTCTTGCTGCTCTCTGAGTGGTTTATTGGACGGTTCTCCCTCATCCTCACTGACTCCCTTTCACAAGAGGAAGAGGACGGCCGAAGGCGACAAGGGCTTTTCCTCCAACGATGCCTCCGGCCCCTTCTGAGGTTCCCATAACCTGGCCTCTGGGCAGCTACCTACTTGGCGTGATCCTTTCCTTAACCCACTTCTGGGGCCAAGAACTACTGGGATCCTTGGACAGCGGCCACCATGTTTATAGCTCTTCCTCCACCAGTGTCCGGCAAATGACAGCCTCAGCGGACAGAACCAACTCTCCATTGAGAGCAATTATGGCCAGGCAGGGTGGCTCACAGCTCTAATCTTGGCTACGAGGGAGGCAGAGGTAGGAGGATCACAGTTCGAGGCCATCCCTGAGAAAAAATGTGGGGCCCTATTTGAATAAAAACTACACTGAAGCCCGGTGCCATGTCTCACTTCTGTAATCCCAGCTACTCAAGAGGACTGTGGTTTGAGGCCAGTCCTGGCAAAAAAGTTCACAAGACTCTATCTCAACCAATAAAAAAAAGCTGGGCATGGTGCACACACCTGTCACCCCAGCCACATGGAAACTGTAAATAGGAAGACTGAAGCCCAGGCTGGCCATGGCACAAGCCAGACCCTGTGTCAAAAACTAAGGAAAGCAAAAATGACCGAGGATGTGTTCAAGTAGTAGAGCGCCTGCCTAGCAAGGGAGGCCCTGAGTTCAAACCCCAGTACCACCAAAAAAATAAGCCAAAAGATCAATTACACTGAACCCAATGGACAGGTGAGGTTCAAATCCCAGCTCTGCCTTTTACGCCTCTGAATCTGAAGACACACTTGAACCCTAAGCTTGTTGGAGATTACAAGGCCATGACAACATGGGAAGTGCCCGTGAGCACTGGCTGTTGGTGTTTCTGCTGGTCTCCCCTACTATGCACTGTCCTGGTGGGGTACCAGCCAGGACCCACAGCTCCTCGTCATAGTGGCCAGAGGGGACCTAGAGGTGTCTTTGTGAATCTCTGCCTTGCTGTGCTTGTCTGGCTGGGTGTGCAGTGCCAGCCAGCCTCGGTCTCCCCAATTCTTCAGGAAGTGGGGATGGACTTCCAGGTTCTCCCTGGAACCAGGACCCAGCCTAGCATTGCACAAAGCTGACCTCGGTGGGCAGGCACAGGTTCTGTCTCAGTCCCTGTGCTGGCAGGAGACGCCCAGTGTCTTTTTGTCCATGCCAGCACGTCCATCTCAAGCTGTAGGACGGGGCAGAGGACAGCACACTTGGTGTGTCTGAGCTATGTGGGCAGAGGGCCGGGTCTGTGGTGCTGACCTCAGGACAGAGCCTGGGCTCTAAGTATCCCTCGTCCTGTGACCTCCTCCCAATATATCAGCCACCTCAGAGCTTGGGGGGGGAGGTTTCCGTGGGGAGGGGGTCCCCAGGTCTGCTGCATCCACAGATGGAGCCAGTGGTTAGAAAGCAATGCCACAGAAGCCTATAACCCCAAAGGAGTGAACTATCCTTATGGGGTCATTTGAACAAGGGCACGCCCATGACAGAACATCGTACTAACCTTTAATGGAAATATACTTTCTAAATTGCTTTCCTGCTAGAATGAACATTATGTGGTAGTAGCAGAGAAAAAGAATCAGCAAACAGGGGAACTGATGTTCCTTTAAAGGTCACCTATTCTGGTATCCCCGTTACACGTAAGAAAACTGGACCCCAGCTGGGCACAGCAGTTCACAACTATAATCCCAGCTTCTCAGGAGGCAGAGGTAAGAGGATCCCAGTCCAAGGCTAGGCAAAAGCACAAGGTCCTATCTGGAAAACAAACTGAAAGCAAAAGGACTGGGACGTGGATCAAGAGGTAGAGAGAGGCCTGAATTCAATCCCCAGTACTGCCAAAAAGAAAAGGAAAACTGGGGCCCAGAGAGGAGGCTGCTGTGGGTGCAAATGTGTCTCCCTGGATTCACGTATTCAAGTCGTAACCCTAGTGCGTCCAAACATGATCCATTTTGAAACAGGGTCTTCGCAGACACAGCAAGTTACACTGTGAGGTCACACTGGAGTGGGCTAGGCTCTAATCCAATCCAAATGTGCCCTTAAGAAAAGGGGACAGGGGGACACAGACACGCATGCAGGCAGAGGATGGTGCGGTGGGTGTACGAGCCGAGGAACGGCGGGGGACCACCAGCAAAGTCCCCAGGCCAGGAGAGTTCGGAAGAGCTTCGTCCTCACAGCCTCAGCAGAAGCCAGCCCTGGTGCCACCTTAAGTGTGACCTTCACCCTCCAGAGCTGACAGCCGGGGCATTTCTGCTGCTTCAGCCACCCGGTCTGTGGCCCTTCACTACGGCCATCCTAGGACACTGTGGACGCCCTCCAACAACTTTTACTATAGGCTAAACTCACGATTAGTGCTACTTACTGTCACGTGTGTGCGCTTTATATTCCATCTCACGCTACAGAGCACTTAACGAACAGATGCAAATTCACACAGTCACTTAAGAAACATGCAAGATAAAAGATGAAATAAGACCAGAGGACCCAGGATGTCTGACCCAATTACTAGCTAGATCACAAATTAACCTCTAAATTTTTATCCAGACAAAAATGGCCAGACCAAGAAATCCTTCTTAGAAACAGGGTGTTGGGAACACGACACTGACATCAGTATTCCTCCAGCAAACAGAACATGAATTACTTTTAAGGTAAGAGCTTCAGCCCCAGAGTCATGGTGGCACCAGGCCTGGCCCTCAGGACTCCTGAATCCCAGGGGAATGTTCTTCCTTTCATTCATTCGTTCAGCAAACTTTTCTAAATGCCACCTACGTAGCAGGTGCAGGGGACAGGTTGATGAGCCTGGACTCTGGAGTCACTCCACCCTCACACAGAGCTCCAGCAAGCATTCTGGGTAGAGAGTCCTGGTTTTAACAAAATCCAGGGGGTAGCTTAAGGAAGGGTGGAGAGCTCAGCAAAGGGTACCACTGTGTCCCGTGCCTACCATACCCAAGGACAAGGATGCAGCTAGATGTAGGACGGGACGCCAGGGACCAGCAGCACCAGCACCACCTGGGGCTTGTTAGAGATGCAGGATCTCAGCCCTGCCCAGACCTGCTGGATCACAACAGATCCAGGCCAGCGTTTGGGACACACTGAAGCAGGGAGCCCGGAAGTGTCTGTCTGTCTTGTATGTGGGCATGAACCTCTGCTTGCTCCCTGAGGATGGGTTTCATCTGTTCGCCTGTCTCCAAGGCAGAAGCCACAGCTGTGCCCAGCTCCTGTCTTAGCCCCAGAGGGAGAGATGGAGCTCCTTCTTATACCCTGTGGAGGCCTCTGATTGGACCAGATTTTGTCAGATGCTCATCTCTGGACCAATCAGGAATGGGCAACGAGCATGACCACATACCACAGAAATGGCTGCTGGGTACACAACTGTGCCATCTTGTGGCAGGGGATGGGAAGTGCTGCTCCCCTGGAAGGGCTCCTGCCCTTAATCCAAGAGGTGCCCATGCTCAGGGCTCAAGGGTGTCACCTTGGGGCAGGGTCAAGCATAAGCTATGGACCCAGCGGCCTCTGCTCCACACCTCACCCCGCTGCTGTGCGACTGAGTGGTGGGGACAAGCATCTTACGCTCTGCAGGCCCCTGTGTCCTCGCCCACAGGCTGGAAATAGCACCAGCGTCCACCTGGCTGGACACCAGGTTGACATGGCTGAACTATTACACGTAACATTTTAATATTCAGTGTCTGCTAAGAAAGCAAGCGCCCAGCCACTTCAGGGTTCGTTACTATCACGAGTGTGGTAAACACTGTTGATAGTGATGGTGAGGACAATGCCACGTGGAGAGGTCACCAAAGAGCCCCAGTTCCTCATCTGTAAGTGCCGCGATTTCTAGGGAAGTCACTAAGCTGCCATCCTTGGGTTCACCTGACAGCGCTCACTGTGTCTGCTATGTCCCTTCTCTGCCATAGCTCTCTCCTCCTCCTTTGGTGTCCATTTGAGCATTCAGCAGGCTCGCTGGGCATGGCTGACCTGTGCCCGCCGGGAGCTGGGGACGGGACAAAGAGAAATGGAGAATCCAATCAATCCTTTCCCCGAAGCACAGAGCACATACGACCACAGGTCCTGGTGGTGACATTAAGAAGGTGACCTTAAGAAAACATGGTCACAGAACTAATACGGTTGGGTCACAAGCGGATAGTCCCTGTGGCTTCCTGGGGCCATCTTTACAAATCACCATGTTTTTGGTGACAGTAGAAATTTATTCCCACACAGCTTTAGAAGCCGTAAGTTCAAAATCAAGGAGGCAGTTTGGTTCCTTGTGGGGGTGTTGCGAGACCCTCCATTCCATGCCTCTCTGTGGCGTCTAGGGGCCACTGGCCAACCTTGGCTTGTAAACGCACCCTGCTGATCTCTGCCTCCATCTGCACACAGCCTGTGCCAACGTGTGTCTCTGTGACCAGACTCTTCCTATCCTTTCTCTTACACGGATATCAGTCATTGGATTTGGGGTTCACCTTAAACCCAGGGTGACCTTAGCACTCCAGCACCCCAGGACCCCCACAGAAGCAGGCAGGAGCAAGGGCACAGCATCCCCCAGCCATCCCAAGGACAGGCTCGCCAGTGTCTCAGAGGACACAGCTTGGTGGCATTTTTGTCCCTCAGTGGAAAATCAGTTTTCAGACTGTGTTTGGGGCAGGAAGTGACTCTTTTACACAAAGTGACTTTAAAACACACATCCTTCAATTCCACCACCAACAGACACTCTGACATCATCCACCTCTCGACGTGATGTCCCGAGAAGGACAGGAGATGGCTTCAGGAGTACTTCTGCCAAGATCGCCTCCCCCAAACCTCAGCAGGAGGTGGCTGGCTGTGTCTGCACACAGGACCTTCTGCCAAGCATAAGGACTGGGCTGTTTAAAAACGCCTATGTCACAGCACCATACACACACTCACATAACAGCTCATGGACTTTTCCAGGGTAAGGAAGCCTTTAACAGTGTGAAAACTATGCCAGGCAGGATAGTGCATGCCTGTAATCCCAGATCTCAGGAGGCTGAGACTGCAGAGTAGTGAGTTCAAGGTCAAGACCCTGTCTCAAAAAAAAGTGAAAATTAAATGCCATGTACCATCTTTGATTGGAAACTAAATTTTATTTTTAAAAACAGCCCAAAAAAACCATTATGATGTCAACTGGGGATATTGAATATGGCATTTATATAAATATACATTTCCCGAGTGGGATCACTGCACTGTGGTCATGGAGAAAGACCTTGACCTTCAGCAGTGTCCGGTCACATGCTCAGAGTGGACCTCAGTGCCCGCTGGGCGCTCTCAAATTGGGCTGCTAAAAAGCGTAAGACTGTGTGTGCGTGAGCGTGCCTGTGTGTGCGTGCAGAGACAGAGAGAGAGGAAAGGAGGAAGCCTATCCTTCGAGAGAGACCATAACTAACAACGGGTGAAGGGTGCATAGGTGCTCGTTGTACTGTGTTGGCTACTTTTCTACAGGTTTGGCTTCGGGGGTTTTGGGTTTTTTTATCATTGTTTTTGCGGTGCTGTGGATTGGATCCAGGGTTTCCAGCTTCCCAGGCAGGTGCTCTACCCCTTGAGCCATGCCACCAGCCCTTTTGTTTGCATTTTGTTTTTAAGACAGGGTCTTGCTTCCCTTGCCAGGGCTGGCCTTGAACTCGTGACTATCCTGCCTCCGTCTCTCAAGTAGCTCAGGTTTGAAATTTTTTGAGATAAAAAGTTGGGACTAAGCCAAGCTCCAGTGGTTCACACCTGGAGTCCTAGCTACTCAGGAGGCAGAGATCAGGAAGTTTGTGGTTCGAAGCCAGCCTGGGCAAATAGTTTCAGAGACCCTATCTCAAAAACTCCCAACACAAAACAGAGCTAGAGGAATGGCTCAAGTGGTAGAGCACCTGCTTAGCAAGTGTGAGGCCCTGAGTTCAAACCCCAGTGCTACCAAAAAGAAGAAGAAAAAAATGTTGGGACCAAAGATGCCTGGGAACAGAATTGCTGGGTTCAGAGTTCAGCACAGGCCATAGCTTTTAGAAAATGGATATAGTCACCTAGCGTGAGGGACAAAGACATGTGGCATCTCACAGCTACTCCCGGGGTGGACAAGCACAGTGGACAGGCAGAGTTTCGAGGGACACAACGTCCCGAATAAAAAAACTGAAGATCAAACAGCCTGCCTTTGAGGAGAGTGCAAAAGGAAGAACAAGATTTTAAAACTTCTAGCAGACACCACAGGGAGGGAAAGGGAGGCGCCACACAGAGGCCCCACACCTGGGGTCCCAGGGGCTTCCTCCCGGTCACCCCAGTCACAGGCGCTCGCCAATCCCCATGTTCACAGGTGCAAAGTGACTCAAATTGGAGTCTCCATAAACCTTTTCTACACCTTCCATCACCTCCCTGACCCCTGGACCTAGATCCCTGCAGAACTGCAGGGGCTCTTTGAACACCACAGGTAGCTGTAAAACAAGATGTTAATAGACGGAGTCAGCCAGCCCCAAGCTCAAGTCTGCCCTTCCTCTTACTGTCCATGTGAGCCAATCACCTTGCTTCTCTGCATCTCGCTTTCCTTGACCCCAAAGGGGGCTGTGATGAATGTGTGTACCTCAGGGGGTGGCTGGAAGATGCAAGGGTGTCATGCCGACTTCCACTGTGGGCAAAATGAGGAGGACACCAGATCACTACACACCTTGGACAACGGTGTCTGGTCGAGACTTGGGCCTCTCCAGAGTCCACAGTGTGCACAGAACCTGCCTCGTGGCTGCGGCTTAATAATTGGCAGGTGTGAGTCGGGTGTGGCGATGTATTTCTGCAATCCCAGCTACTTGGGAGGCAGAGATAGAAGGATCAAGGTCTGAGGGTTGACCAGGCAAAAGCATAAGCCTTATCTGAAAGCAAATCAGGAGCTAAAGGGCCAGGGGTCTGGCATAGGTGGCAGAGCACCTACCTAGCAAGTGCAAGGCCCTGAGTTCAAACTCCAGTACCACCAAAAAACAAAAATGGCAGGCAGGATAGCAATTACTTTGGGTACCAATGCAAGAATTTCCATGGTGCTTCCCAGGTGCCAGGCAGTTGGCCATACACAGTCAAAATCCACTACCCCGCAAGTTACATTTTAGAGGAGGGAGGAGGATCTGTTAGAGTGACTTGCAAAAAGCCACACGCATCTAGCAAATGGCAAAACTGTCATGGGAACTCAGGGGTACTGGACTCAAAGCCACACTCCTGATCATCCCATGATCTGTGGACACCTTGGCTCCCATCCCCACGGTGGGCCTGGCACACCACCACATCCTGCAGAGACGACAGCTGTGACCAGAGCACCCCATGGAGAGAGAGTCACGTTTGGGCCACGAGACCCCAAAATCCGCTTCCAACCCCATTCGCCTCCAAAGCCATGAGCTCGGCATCAGGACTCAACAGCTCTGAGTCTGTCACAGTCTGAGGGCCACCAGCCCACCCTCTTGCCAGGCAGCTGCTGTTGGCAGTCAATCATGACAACACGCATGAATCATGCGCACACAGGGATAAACACCTCTGAAAATCACTTTCCTCCATCACTAACAATCCGCTGTGCCCACGTTCACTTCCTCTCACCCAAGCGCAGGTCCTCTGAAAGCCAGATCACTCCAGAATCATGTGGCGTGTGCACCAGCACATCAATTAAGCTAATTAGCCTGAGTAATTAGAGAGTGGTGAGGAACCCGGCGGAGGGAAGGCGGATGGCGCAGGCATACCTGCCATGCTGGCCAGGTGGGTCTGCTAGACCCAGAGCTGACGGCCACTTCCAAACCACTCAGAGTCAATGGGTTTCCTTTTTTCTTTTTTTTAATTGTGGTAAGATTAACACAAGGTCTACTTGCTCAACAAAATGCTAGGTGCACAGTGCAGTTTTGGTAATTTTTGCCACATCCAGAATGCTCCATTTTACCAACCAAAGCCGGCTCCCTAGGCCCTGGCCACCACAGTGCTCCCCTGTTCCCCTGAGCTTAAGTATTTTGATGCCTCTGAGGACGGACTCACGCAGTACTTGTCCTGTGAGTGGCTTCTTGCATTTGGAGAAATGTCCTCCAATTCACTCATGTGGTGCGAATGGCAGGCTTCCCCTCTTTAAGGCTGAATAACGTCCCACTGTAGATAAGACGTGTTGGTGAGGATGGGGAGAGACGGGGGCCCTGTGCACTGTGACTAGGAATGCAAAGTGGTGACACTGCTATAGAAAACAGTGGGCTAACAATGGGAATCAATGTGGAAGCTCCTCAAAAAACTAAAAGTAGACCCACCATTCGATCCTGCCGCACTGTACCTGAGTCTACACCCACAGGAATCTAACCACTGAAGTGATTCCAGCACTTAGTGATCGATACGCAACCAAACGTTTGTGGGATGGGTGGATAAATGGATGAGAGGGAGGAAGGGAAGGAGGAAGGAAGGGACAGATTCAACATGCTTTAAGGAAACAGAAGTTCCATCTTGATCTCAGGTCTCACGAGGACGACATTAATGAAGGTGTGGACATCAGTGACCCCAGTTTGTTGTGTCCTCCATCTGTACACACAATACCTCCAGTCCCACCTTGCAGAGCTCCTCTCTCCCCCAGCAGCGGGGCTCCCAGGCTTCTATTCACTGCCCACGGCTGTCATCGACAGGCATATTCTTTCCCACCCTCCTCCTCCTTCATTAGAGCTGATGACAGCCATCAGGAGGACACTGCCATGGGCTGGACTATCTCCTGGAACTCAGGATAGAAACTGCATCCCCCAAGTCGCAAGTGAATAGTGTTTGGAGGTGGGCCTCTGGGTGGGGACCAGGATTGGGTGTGGTGGTGGCATTAGTACATGAGCAGGTGGCATGAGGCACGCGCTACCTGGCTTCGCTTGCTCATCCATAACATACGCATACAGCAAACACCAGTGGTGTGCCATAAATATATACAGTCTTGTCCACTAAAAGTACTTTTGTGGACCGGGAATGTGGCTCAGTGGGAGAGAGATGACAGTGTCCACAAGGCCCTGATTTCAATCCCCAGCACCACAACCCCCCAAAAAATCTGTAACTAAGCATATGTTTCCATTCATTACTTTCATTAGGGCACCCCTACTACACTCACGTAACCTCCTCCGTGCTCCCCTTCCCAAGCGGTGTTCAGGGGGGTTCACTATGCTGCCTTCACATAGGGACAGGACACGTGCCATCAACCCACCCTAGCACCCTCTCCTTCCCTCCTCCCACCGACTGCCCCCGCGCCATCCCCCCTTTTATACTCAGGTGCCATCGTCGTCGTCATTTTGGGTCTAGATGCCATAAATGAGCAAAACGTGACACTCGACTTCCTAAGCCTAGCTGAACTTGTTCAACGTAAGGCTCTCCAGTTCCATCCATTTTTTTTTTTTTGCAAATGACATAATTTCATTCCTCTGTATGGCCGAATTATAAAAATATTTTTGAAAGACTCTTTTTGACTTTAGAATTGGCTGGTGTATGATACATTTTGTTAACGGTCACAGAGTAGAGGTAGCAGGCGAAGCTGGAAGTCTGTAAGGTGGATGGCTGTCAGCAGCTCTCTGGTCATCAGTGACCTTGTTTCTGCTTCTTTCTCCATGTCTTCTTCCTTTTCTTTCTGAAAATCAACAGTCCTTGCTTCTTGTTGAAAAGACAAAGCCATGCAAGAGTTAGGAACTTCCCTAAGCTCCCGTGACAAGGAATGGCAGACTAACAAGCATCTCTATTCAGCATCTCTGTTATAAAGTCTCAGGGCAGGGACTCTGATTGGTCCAACTTGGATCATGTGACCACCTCAGAAGAAGGAAGCTGATTGGTCCAGCTTGGGTTATGGGACCACCACAGGGGAGTCTGGTTGGTCTAGCTTGGGTCATGTGACCTAAGGAGGTCCAGTCAGCTATGGTCAGGAGTCCTTGTGTCCATGGTCTAGAAACATGGCTGCCAGGACACGCTATCAGGTTCCGTTCTAACCAAAGATGAGCTGTGGGCTGAACAGATGCCTCAGAAAGGGCTGCTAAGGACTTCAGCGGCCAGCAGCTGGTTCCCAGATGCCTCTCTGCCTGGGATCACCCTCCATCCTTAGAGGAAGAACGTCAGTTACTCACATTCAGTAAACCCAGTCCCTTCCCTGCTCTTCTCAGGTTGGCCTCAGCCAGTGACCACTCTTCTGGTCCTGAACTATTCAGCGCAGCCCAGAGCTCAGGAGCCTGTGGGAGTCCTCTCTCCCAGAGTTACCAGCTCATTCCTCAGCTTACCAACCTGGACGTAGGATGGCCATGGCTTCCAAACCAGACAGTCAACAGCAGCTAAACACAAGCACTTAGGCAAAGCCAGTCGGCTTTCAAGCGGCAGGGATACAACAAAACCTACAGCGGTTAGGGTAAAAAGTCTGCCAGAGGCTAATTCGAGTTTCTGCACTTACTTAGCTACTAAAGATCTCAGAGGCTGATCAGCTCATCCACACACGGAGCAGAGCACCTCGTCCAAATACCTGTCATTAAATCAGAACAGACAGCTAAGAGCCGACAGGTGCACCTGCCCGTACTCAGTACTCCCCCCAGGAGAGGCCGTGTCTGTGCAAACTCACCACTACATGTGCGGGAAATCAAAGATGGCTCCCACACATCCCAACCACCCATCATCCTTGGGCAGGAAAAGGAAGCTTCTCACCGGCCAGTTGACAATCCCACAAGGCCAAAGCCTGCTTTGGAGATGTTTCTTTTTTGAGAGGGGAGGCAGTGCCGGAGTTTGAACTCAGGGCCTCTCACTTGCCAGACAGGCGCTCTCCTACTTGAGTCATACCCCCCCACACTTTTTTGCTTTTCAAATAGTCTTGGCCTATCTGGAGCCAAGCTTCAGACTGCGATCTTCCTACCTCCTCCTCCTGCACTGCTTGAATTACAGGTGTGCATCACCACATCTGGCCCCAACTAGGAGATTTTTCCTTTGTCACTGGAGCCATCTGCTCTGTCTAAACCCCAGCCTTCTCAAGGCATCTCTTTGGCTCTGCAAGCACAACTCAGCTCCTCACCCACTTGGAGAACAAATATCAACAGCCTGACTGTCTTTCGCCAGCTGGGGTTAGGAAGTAATTGATTTGGCTGGTACCTCTTAAACTTCCCTGGGCCCCACAAGGCAGGTGCTTAGTTATCAGACACGGTCATTAACCAGGTCCCCAGTGAGGAGGAGAAAATTACAAATCTGTTAGCTCTGACATCTGAGACAAAGAAGTCTTTGAAAAAGCATTTAAAGTCCACCTGAGAATCATGCTCTGAAGCAGGGTTGTCCAGGAACACAAGACTGGGAAGGAATGGGGACCAGCCCCACCAAGCTTGTTGGCTCCAAAGCCAGCTGTCCCCCGTAGGAGGACCAAGGCCCAGCTGTCCAAGGTCTGACCAGCAGCGGCCATCCCACTAAGACAGTTCCACAGCCCCACATGTGATTTTGGTCAGTCCTCACTCAGAACAAGGCTCGGAGGCCGTGCCAGGACTGTCACTGCCTCATAGATGACAACATAGGGGCTCAGAGGGAGGGCTGGCTTGCCCATTGTCACCCAAAATGAAAAATAGTCTTCAGGGCCCATCAGAATTGAGACTCTGTGCCCTTCACCCCAGCTCTCAAGGTCAGAGGTCAGGAACCGAACCAGCCTCCATAGCCCTTGGCCATTCCCACAGGGCTCAGTGCTGCCCCACTGGCAGGGAGTGGCAGGACAGGTAGCTGTCCGTTCAGCCTTAAGATGGGAAAGTTTCTCCCATCTTAAAAGGATAGATGAATCCCAACTCAAGAGACCTCACTGGTCAGGAGTTCAGCCTCTGGAGCTACACCTTATGGAGTGAAGTCCTCACTGCGGTACCTTGGGAAAGTCACTTAATCTCTCTGAGCAGAAATTTCTCACCTATAGAATCTGCCTAATAATAACCTCCACATCCCCACCTGGCCGGGAGGGTTTAACAAAACACACAACACCAATAGCGTGACAGAGTGCCTGGCTCAAAGACAGAGTCAGCAATTGGCAGCTTTCACCATCGTCACCACAGTAAACACCCCAACATTTCAACCATCTGTGAGCCAGGCATGATGGTTCACACCTGTAATCCCAGCAACTGGGGAGGTAGAAGCAGGAGGATCACAAGTTCAAGACCAGCCCGAGCAAAGTTAGTGAGACCCCATCTCAAAGACAAAATGCAAACAAAAAGGCTGAGGGTGTGACTCGAGATAGAGCACTTGCCTAGCAAAGGTGAGGCCCCAGGTTCCACCCCAAAGTTTCAGCCATAGGAGTCTCCTGTGACAGGACTCACCTCACTCTTGTGTGCAACAAAGGCTCCCAGAACCCCCACCAGGGGCCAAGCAGTGGTTCTAGGTCCTGCGAACAGAGCAGTGAGGAAAGACAGATGCCGGTCCTGCCGTCACCAAGGCTAAAGGACACAGGAGCCCCACCCAAGGGACACAGCAGTCAGCAGTTCAAGCTGTCCTATGATGAGTAGGGGAGATATTCAAACACACACACATTTCTCCAGTCACTCATGGCTCACACCTGTAATCCCAGCCACTCAGGAGGCAGAGATCAGGAGGATCGCAGTTCGAAGCCAGCCCAGGCAAATAGTCCTCAAGACCCTATCTCGAAAAAACCCTTCACAAAAATAGGGCTGGTGGAGAGACTCAAGTGGTGGAACACCTGCCTAGCAAGCGTGAGGCCCTGAATTCAAACCCCAGTGCTGCCAAAACTAACATTTCTCCTGTTTGTCTCCTAATGCAGTCAAATGAAGAAAAATGCAGTAATAATGAACTTTCTGTCCCTGGTCCCTGATGACGGGGAAGAATCCAGCTTTCTTCCTTTTCAGTCTGCACCCCTGGGAAACCCGGAACCCCAAACCTTCCCTTCTGTCCACCTGAGCGAGCCTCAGGCTCCAGCCACCTGTCAATCAACAGTTTACCTGCAGAGCAAGCCAAGGGCTCATCCGTGGCACAGCACGAACTCCTTTGAAATGGTGAGTACAACACAGACTAAATTTAAATTTCTCAAAGGGGGAGAGCCGGCATTTTTTTTTTCAAGCCCAGGAGGTGAGAAATTTGTAATCTTCCGTCTTCCCAAAACGGTGAAGCCCAGAAATCCAAATTCCTTTCCTTTTTTTCTTTTTTCTTTTTTGGAGGGTCCTTTGGTGGTGTTTATTAAACTGAAATCGTCCACACCCGTGACCTAGCAGGGTCTGCCCACTGGAAGTGACCTTACAAGGCCATTCAAAGGAGTGGACAATACTCTCCCTTCAATGGTAGTCACTGAAGCAACAGCACCCAGCTTCCTCTTCTTTTTTAATGTGGCACTGGGCCTTGAACTCAGGGCCTCACACTTGCCTAGGAAGTGCTCTGCCACCTGAGCCACACTCCAACCCTTTTGCCCTTTCGTTTCTCAGAGAGGGCCTCATGCCTTTGCTCAAGGCCAGCCTCAGACCACAATCCCCCTAACCCACAACCTCCTGCACAGCTGAGATCACAGGTGTGTGCCAGCATGTCCTGCTCGTTGGTTGAAATGGGGTCTCAGCCACTTTTTGCATGGGCTGGCCTCGAACCACAATCCTCCTATCCCCACCTTGTGATTAGCTGGAATTACAGGTGTCAGCCACTGTGTCCAGCCTATCACATTTCCTCTAATAAACATCCAGTCAGGGTCCACTCTATGAGCCTCCTTCTGGTTTAATGACCTCTTTCTAGGCCCTGTCCCCAAATACAGTCACATTTGGGAGTAGCAAGGCTCAGGACCGCAGGTGGATCGGCACACACGTCAGCCTCCGACAGGCACAAAGGGCTCTGATTTAGCCAGAAAGAGCATGTGCCCGTGGGTGCCTGGCTCCTAAGCGCCACAGGGCAGCACGGGGTTTAGGACTTTTGGTCCCTCTGCAGGGCCTTGTCCCCTGTCCCTTAGGACCCCCCTCACTCTCAGAAACAAGCTGTGAAACCTGGGAAGGACACAACTGTCCCCAGGCCTGACAGCCCCGGAGACTCGGAAGACTGGTGTTAGCTGTGGACGAGGCTGCTGGGGACTTCGTGAGGGGTACACAGAGGGACATTATCTTTTCTGGATTTCATTTTCCAAATGAAATTTTGGTTTAATGAGGGAAGACAGTCTCATTGAAAAGTAGGGCAGCTGGCTGCCGAGGTCAGGAGGGGGAGGCTGGTCCCGATTCCAAGGCACACAGCAGGGTGGGGACAGTGCCAGGCCAGACCAGGGGACCTCCAGGGCAGGCCGGGATTTCCTCTCCGAGGCTAAAATTAAGTGGTGGCAGATGACTGTGGACACTCACCGTTTCCAGGGAATGTTCCTTCACTGGACTCAGCTGAGCACCTCCATTTCCTGGGACCCCAACTGCACATCCCACTCAACCAGGACCCCTGGGAAATCGGGTCCCCAACCCCACCCCACCCCAGGGACGAGGCCCAGCAGTGTAGAGGGGGGACGGGACAGGGTGCTGCAATGTCACAGGTTCCGCACAGCATGGGGACACGACAGGGTGCTATGGCTTGAGCTTGTCCCCATAAGTTCAGGTGCTGGACAGTTCTTAGCATGGCAGTCTTGGGAGGTGGGCCGGGTGGGCTGGCCCACTAGGAGTGGACTAACGCCTTTCTCATGGTGCGAGTTACCTGCCATGGGACTTTGGCCCCTTCCTTCTCTTTCTTCCTCACAAACCGGCTTAACCTCTGCTCTCCACCATGCGCTGGACTGGACAGTGTGAGGCCCTCCCGCCAGCTGAGAGGACCCAGGACCATGAGCCAAGGGACAGCCCTGTTCATAACCCACTTAGACCCGGGGATTCTGTGGCAGCTTCAGAAAACAGGCCAAGAACCCAACGGTCCGGACCCCAGACTTCTAGAATCTCTGCCTGGACATTTATTCCCGGACCTGGTGGATCTGCCCCTCCTGGTGTTCCCTAAGTGAACCAGTCCTCCTCCCCATTCCTCTGAGCCATCTACCCTCCTTTCCTTTCCCACAACACTGACTCACATCCCAGCATGCTCAGCAATCAACACCTTCATCCTTCATCCAGGCACAAAGCCTGGTATGTGGCACTTGTTCAAAATCGACTCAGTGAATCTTGAGGCTGGATGCAGTTACTCACAGCTGTAATCCCAGCTATTTAGAAGGCAGAGATCAAGAGGATTATGGCTCAAGACCAGCCCAGGCAAACAGTCAGGAAGACCCCATCTCAACCCACAAGCTGGGTGTCATGGGTCACGCCTGTTATCCCAGCAACACAGGAGGCTTCAGGTAGGAGGACTGCAATCTGAGGTCACCCCCAGGTTAAAACATGAGACCCCCCTCTGAAAAATAACCAAAGCAAAAAGGGCTGGGGCATGGCTGAAGTGGTAGAGCACCTGCCTAGCAAGCACAGGCCCTGAGTTCAAACCCTAGTACCACCAAAAAGAAAATATATTAATGTCTGAAGTCCATGCTGTACTTTCTTCTGAGATACAGTATCAACCGTGTGAACATCTGATATTAAAACAGAGTTAGCAGAACGCACCTCAAAGGCAGAGAACTTTCTGGTACATGAACGCCTCTATTCACTCCCAGATGCCACGCCGTCCAGGCTCCTGGGTTGAGATGGACAGCCTCTGCTGAGGAAAGACCCACCTGTGTCAGGTAGCTTTCTGTCACTGTGACAAAATGCCTGCCAGAAACAACTTACGGGAGGAAAGGTTTGCTTCTGCTCATTGTGTCAGAGGTTCCAGTCTGTGGTCAGTGAGCTCCATTGCTTTTGGACCTGTGGTGAGGCAGAGTATCCAGGCAGGAGCACATGGTGGAAGAAACCAGTCTGCTCGTGGCAAGTGGGAGGCAGAGAAAGAGAGAGAGAGAGAAAACCCCCCGTGACATCACTTTCTGCCACCAGGCCCCGCCCCTGAAAGGTTCCACCACCTCCCAGTGACACCTCGGGCTGGAGACCAGGTCTTCAACTTCTGGGGACACTCATAGCACCTGCTGACCTCAGCTGTCTGAAGTCTAGCTAAGGAAGCAGGGAAGTCCACCTCGGTGTCCTGTGACGTGAAGACCTGAAGAGCCATGGCGGGAGGTGACATCAGGGAGTCTGTCTGCGATGCCACAGCACAGGACACATGCCCACTGGACAAGGCCACAGCCACGCTGCTCCCGTGTTCAAGGACACAGAGGGCTCGGGATGGGACGGACACGCACATTCATTTCGGTATTTGGACGCCGCTCTCTGAGTGCTTCACGGGGAAGACACAACCGGACCCCAAGTCACCAAGACTCACGGCGCCTGAGGCTCTGCTGGCCACACCGTCTCTCTGAATTTATGTCCCCCCAGGACCCGGGGCTCCTGGAGGAAGAGGAGAGTCTAGATAGACAGCCACACCTTCACACCCATCGGAACGGCTAAAACCTCTGCCAGTGCCAAGTGCTGGCAGGGATGTGACAGGAAGTCTCACTCACGGTCGATGACATGCCCAATGACAGTCACTCTGGAAAACAGTTTGGCATTTCTTAAGTACCTGAAGGGACACTTACACGACCTAGCATTTCTTACCCTAAAGAAATGAAAATGTGTGTTTATAAAAAAAAAAAACCTGAACATGAGTGTGCCTAGAGGAACTAATTCTTTCTCAAATTGCCAAAAACTGGAGCCAAACCCAGATGTCCTCAGAGAACAGCCATGCAGCGGACTACTACTCAGCAAAGACAAAGGAACTGCTGATACACACAACCGCTTGTCTGATTCTCAAAGCCATCACCACCTGATGTCACTTACAGGGCGCAAAGCCATGGGGACAGAAGACAGATGGGTGAGTTAAGGGAGGGAAGGAGGTGTGACTACAAAGAGTTGTCAGGAGGGAGTTTGGGGGTGGGGTGGTGAAGGCGTACCATGGCGGCAGCGGGTACGTGTCAATTTGACTGTATGTTAATTTAAAACAGAAATTAAAACCAATGTGTGGAAGATTTTTACTGAATTGAACTAAATTTGGTTTTCACACCACGGTGCAGGATGGGAGAAGTGAGTGTGTCTTACACCCACCCACATGTCAGAGCTACACCGGAAACCTGTAGCTGTCACATGTAGCTGGGGAGACAGGAGCAGAGGGGACAAAGACGGGAAGGGAGAGCATGGGGGAGGGGAAAGGTTGATGGGTGGACCCGCTTGCCTGGGTATAGATGGAAGGTAAGCCAGCACCGCAAAGGCTCTGATAAGGCGTGGGGCAGGCCAGAGTCTAAGGAGTTCCTGGGGCCCTGCAGCTGCTGGTCCTCCCTGCAGTGAGGAGCCCAGAGTTGGGCGGAAGGGCTGGGAGGCCTTGGCAAAGAGACTCAACCATACAGGAGCGAGTTTGAAATTGTGCAGTGCCCCACCTGGGTGACAGGACAGACCGATGAAAGAAACACAGTGTCTTTGAGCATTGCAAACTTCAGTCCCCCACCAGCTGCAGCCAGAGTCCAGCAGGCCTGATATCACAGCACTGCCCGTGCATGTACCCGGGTCTGTGTCACCATTGGCCACAGCAGTCTGGGGACAGCAGATGTTTGGAGCCTCAACAGCAAGGCTGAGCATGAAAGGGCTTCACTGAAGCGGCTGTGCCCGGCTGGGCTTATAAACATACGAATGACCGACTTGTCCCTTTGTGCTAAGGGAGCGTGGCATTTAAGGTCCAGCTCATTGGTCTGATGCCCAGGAAGGCATGGAGCCCGGCGGGGTACAGAGAACGGGGTGAGGCCCCAGTGCAGTGCAGAGCCAGGCATTTCACATGTGAGGGGACCAAGGGACCCAGATGATCCGGGCTTTCCAAACTGCAGGCCGCGACCCTTTAATGGGTCCTGAAGTCAATTTGCTGGCAAGTGCTTTTGATCGAATGGAGGAAGAAGATGGGGAGGAAGAAGGTGCCACACACACTAAGGTGACATGCCTGTCCCCGTGCCCACCCAGCCATCAGAGTCACTGTGTCACACGCCACACTTGGCTGGCTCGCAGCACTGCATCCTTACAAGGTCCCACAGGTGAGACACCCCAGGAGCTGTGGGATGCTAGGTGACCTGGGAAGGATGGGCAGGATGTGGGGGCTCCAGTGTCCCTCTGTGCATAAGCAAACAAGAGAGAATAAAAGAACGTGAGTGGAGCCACCTGGGCGACTCGGCCTGGCTGGAGGCTTAAGGAGACCTCCTATGACAGCACTGCTGCCCTGTGACAAAGGTCCATCCAGATGCTGACGGAGCCGGTGACCACAGCAGCCAGGAGCAGGCAGGCTGAGTCCCTGTGTCCGCACTCGTGTGCAAGGGCAGTCTGAAAACCTGACCCGTCTCTCCTGGGGCGCTCTCTGCCACCTGTGTTCAGATTTTTTTCCTCCTGGGAGCTCTCGGCGTTGGAAGGAACCAGAAGAATCTTCGTTCAGAGCCGAACAAAACCCAGATCAGATGGCTCAGGACTCCGGTGCTGGAACCAGACATGCTGGGGTCAGCCCCACTGATGCCGTGACATGGCTCCATGCACTAAGGAGTCAGCCTCCATCGGTGCCCTGGGGGGATGAGGGTTTCCTTGACCTCCACTACCCCCCCCAGCAGACAGTGAATGAGAAGGGAGAAAGGAGGCGGGAAGAGGATGTGTCAGGTGGCTGCACACAGTGTGTTCCAGAGACCAGTGGCTCTGGAAGACATACGGCAAGCACTGAGGTCCCTGCTCTGTTCCCCAGCGGTGGCCCTGGACGAGGACAGGCCCCATTCACCACGCAGAGTCACAGCAGGGGCACGTGGTGTAAGTTGTCTGCTGCTGCCTGTGGTCCAGGCTCCCAGACGCCCCCATGCTCCCAGGTGGAGGAAGACGAAGAGGGGCTGTGACTGTTTATTACAAAGCAGCAAACCTCCCAGCTCCCAAAGACATTAAAACATGATTTCTGTGACCAGACACAGTGATTTGTGTAATCCCAGCTAATTGGGAGGATCTGGTTCAAGGCCAGCACCCAGCAGAGGAGGAATGCAGTATTGAGGAACACTGGGGACATGGGCGAGTGGGTCAGGGCAGCAAAGGCTGTCCGTGGAGCACCCTCGCTTTCTCTGCTGAGCACTGCTGTGCACATGTAATCTCCTGTGATAAACCCATGATCGTCCCCAGTGGGTCCCCTCACTGGATGAATCAGTGCAACAGCATTCATCACAAGGGTTCCAGCCGATGCTGATGGCGCTATTTTAAAAAGCTACCTAAATTACGCACATCTCTTACTCCAGGACACAGAGACCCACTGATGATCTGAACAAGCAGCACTTCCTAAATGTATTTAATCCCAGGACTCCCTCGTCAGGTCAGCCTTCTTAGACATTCCAGGCCAAAGACACACAGGGGTGCCTCGCTGGAGTCAGAAAGTGGCAGGGCCAGACCACTGGCGAGGACAAAGATGTAACCATCTGCGGTGTGCCACGCAGTTTCCCAGAGTGCTACACAGAGAGGCAACCTGGAGATTGGGCCAGAATGGGGCTAGGATGGATCAGTGCTGTCTGCACAGGGCTCAGTGTGGAATAGCATCACAGGCCTTTGCCTTCCCTGAGCCTGTCTTTTCCTGAGAAGTCCACAGTGCCCATCTGCCTGTAACCTTGCTTCTGCACCCATGGCATCTCCCATTTCTTCTCCTACAGGCTTTATTTTCAGAAGAAAAGAACTTGACAAGAAATCTTCTGCAAGGGTGAGAAACAGAGAAAAGCAACAGTCAATAAAATCTCATTGATTCCAACACTGGGGTTCTGAAAGCCACTTTGTTTTGCTGATCAATAGGGTGAATTATAGTCCTTCAAGAAGTCAAGAGGTCATCTAGAGCCAGGCGCAGAGTTTGGGAGAAAAATAGCCCCACATTGTGTGCTACCAGGTCCCCACCAGCCACCCTCTGCAGAAGCCAGGTCCTAGAGGAAGACCACAAGCAGGTATTAGGGACCCCAGGAGAAGAAACCACACCAAGACTTTGCTGATCATAACGGAAGTCCACAAGTGCCGGTTAGTCTGTCTTTGTTACAAACCCAGCTTCTGCAAGTCAGTGTAGCAGGAAAAACAGGCCCCACACAGACTCCAAAACATGGTCCTCCTGGCCCCACACTGATGTGACCAACCCTCATCTGTGAGGCCACCAGTTCAGACTTCCCCACACAGGAAAATCACCCGTCAGCCAAGCCCACCTGGAAAGCCACCTTCATCTCACTGCACCACCCGAAGCACTGGCGGATGACACCCTTCCTTAAATAGCTGAGCTCCCAAGAGCAATAACCAGAGGACAAAGAAAGAAAAGTCGGGCAAAACACACTAACAGGCGACGCTCGTGAAACGAGGTGCAACCGCCAGTAATCTCAAGGTCGAGTTCAAACCCACTGGGAGAAGGGACGGCAAATGAATGCCCTTCCTCCCGCTGGTGTCTTCCACCTGTCCTGCAGGTCTCCCTGAAATTCTTCCTCCACAGACACATTCTTTCCTTTACGGCTCCATCTGCAGGTACAGTGGATTTACCTGAGTGTTTGACGGTTGAATTTTTGTCCCACTGCCAGCCGTGAGTTTCACGAAGGGGCAACATGTCACCTCTTCACTACTGTATCCCAGGACTTGGAAGCAGGTCTTGCAGTAGTAGGTGCTGTTTTGGTTTGAATGTAAAACGTCCCCCACAGGCTCACAGGGACACTTGGTCCCCAGCTGGCAGTGTGATTTGGGGAGGTGGTGGCAGCTTTGGGAGGTAGGGCTTGCCTGGAGGAAGTGGGTCCCAGGGGCATGCCTTTGAGGGTAACCAGTGCCTGGTGCCTTCCTCTCCCTGACCCCCAACCATGAGGTGAAGACCCTTCACCATGATGATCCACCTAAAAGCATGGGAAGCATGGACCAAACCCGTGAACCTATGCACCAAAATAACGTCCTCCTTTAAGTCGTTCCCTCGGGCATTTTGCTCACAGCTAGGCAAAAGTAACTAACGCAGGTGTTTAACAAATGTTTGTCAAAAAAAAAAATGAACAAAAGATAAAGTTCACTGAGCCCTTTGCAGATCTGGGATGGGGTTTTGTGTCCATGGCCAGGTCACCAAGCCAGACCAATCTCCCCCAAAGTACAGGACACCAAAGGGCACCAGGGCTGCCTTCCGCTCATTTCACCCCAATGGGGTGCAAAAAGTGGCAAATTTTGCAAAAAGTGGTGAACCTGGGCTGCTCCAAGCCGCCCCTCCCCACACAGACAGAAGTGACACGTTTTAGAGGGAACAGAGCTGGGGAGCCTCGTGACCTACTGTCCCTGAAAGGTGGAGGGGATATTCCCACCCATGTGTAAATTCTCCCCACACTTAAGCGTTTAAATTCCACTGCCCAGGAGCTGTCAGAAAGCAATATTTTGTGAGCTACAGATTCCAATAAAACTCACTGGGCGCCGCTGAGGCCTTCCTGGCTAGCCTCGGGGCTGATAGATGAGTAATCTGCCTGCATTGTATCCTGTCATTTCAATATTCCTCTGGGGATTTATCACCAGAAAAGTTTAAGTAAAATTAACGTTCAAGTGGAAATGAAAAATGAAGTTATGATCAAAGATATCATCTCATATGGGATTTTTTTTAAGTACAGAAAAGTCTCATTCAAGACTTCCTATTTTATGTTTACAGCTCCAAATGGGGGTACTCCCACCATGCCTTGTCTAGAAGGCTGACACACAGGGCTTGGGACCCCCCCCCCCCTTTTATCTAGATGCTGAACCTGACTCCAGGGAAGAAAACGACATCTCAATTTCTACAGACAATCCAGTTTCAATCATTTTTTTGCTTTATTGAAATTTTCATAGGAATCCAAGTACAAGAGATTTGGCATTAATCTAAGTCATAAACAAAGCAAAAAAATTTTTAAATGGAGCCGGAGAGAGGGACTGACATTTCAGCTTATAATGTAGGGACGGCTGCTTCGTCCTGAAATATACACTGTGATCAGGGAAAGGAAGGGGCAGAGCCACTCAGCGTCAAGGGCTTGTCTGAAGTTTATCTGAGGCACTGGCACTTGTGACTTTTCTTTTCTCCCGGGTTCCAGAATGTTTTCTGCCAGACAGAGGTGATGGCAGGCAGGCGTGTGGGGCCCCTGGAGGGCGCGGAGAGGCCGATTCCAAGATGCCGCATGCAGCAGAGACTGAGCCTGTGCGGCCCCTCTGCCAGCACAGCCTGACAGCAAAGCCCAGAGGAAAGGGACACCGGCGAGCCACACACAGCACTGCATTAACACAGCTGGCCAGCGTCCTCTCGGGGCCCTGAGTCCAAGTTTAAGGTGGCTTAATTCCTGAGTTAAAAACAACAGGCACCATCTCCTAGCTTAAACCTTTGTAAAAATACTTTTCCCTCCAGGTGCCAGTGCTCATGCCGGAGATCCTAGCTTCTGGGGAAGCTGAGATCAGGAGGATTGTGGTTCCAAGCCAGCGAGATCCCATCTCAAAAACAACAAAAAAAAAATCTGGCACAGTGGTGCACACCTGTCATCCCAGCTACTGTAAGAAGCATAATTAGGAGGATCACGTTCCAGGCCAGGCTGGGCAAAAAGAGAGACCCTATCTCAAATGTAACCTGAGCTAAACGGGCCAGGGATAAGGCTCAAGTGGTAGAGTGCCTGCCTAGGAAGCACAAGGCCCTGAGTTCAAATCCCTGTATCGTCAAAAAAATTTCCCTTGTATCAAAAATAAAGGGACAAAGGGTGAGGGTGGAAGTCACACTGCTGCTGTGCACGTTCTCACTGTTGACCCCATAAGTTATTGTTTTAAAAAGATTCTTATACTGGATTCCAAGCCAAGGCTTCCGAAATGCTTGCATGTGTTCAATTAAACAAGCCCGCAACTGTTAGACTGAGGTGCCTATGTGATGAGATGCAACCAAACTTAGCTGTTAACAAACCAAACTACCTTAGACATATAACTACAGCACAGCCTTAGCAAAGTACAAGCAGCCAATGGCATCACACCCATATAAGACAGACACCTAGCAGTAGCCAATCAGGAAAGAACATCTGTGTGTGGCCTATAAAAGTTGCTCAGGTTGCCAGGGAGACCTTTCCCTGCCTCTTTTGGTTCTGAGTGCAAATCCGTTTATGCACAAATAAACTCTGCTAAATTTTTTTCTTTATTAACCAACCAAAAAAAGTACACACTGAAGACTTAAAAACCCAAGAGAAAGTGATAAAAGAGAAATGTAGGGTCAAAGAACAGAGATACAAATAGAAAATAAAAGCCCAAATAGTAGACTTACACCCAGCTTCATCAGTAATTACATTAAACATTAATGGCCTAAATACTCCACATAGAAGGCACAGACTGATAGACCGACTAACAAAATGGGCAGAACAACTCTGTGCTATCTGTAAGAAACACAGAGATTAAACTAAAAAGGGTGGGAAAAGTGATATCATGTAAACACAGCATTACAGAGCTGCTGTCACGATATCAGACCAAGAAGACCTCGAGACAAGGAGTATTACCGGAGATGAAAATGGCCACTTCATAATGGCAATGGGTTGATCTATAAACAAGATGAAATGATCTAAGTATGGATGCTGTGCACAATGACCCAGCTTCACAACCTGTGAAGCAACAGTGGAAGTAAGTCCAGGGAGGGAGAGGAACCATTCCACCAGTGTCAGTGAGGACGCTAAGACCTCATCCCAAGTAATGGATAAAGCAGCTAGAAGAAAACTCAGGCAGGAGACGTACCACCTGAACAGCACCATCAGCCAGCTTGACTCATGGATGTTTGTAGGACAACACCCAGAACTGCAGGATCCACAGTCTTTTCAAGTGCTAATGGAACAGTCACTAAGACAGACCATATGCTCCAGCGCCAGAAGGCCAGGCTCCTTAAACTCAAAGCAGACGGAAATCAAAGAGCCTGTTTTTCTGACACTATTAAGTCAGAAATCAATCAAAATAAGTTACCTAGAAAATTACCCAATACTTAAAACTTCAACAACATACTTGTAGATACTCCGTGGCTCAAAGACAAATCACGAAGGAAATTAGGAAATATTTTGAATTGTGGCTGGGCTGTAGCTTGGTGGTGGAGCACTGGCCTAGCATACAAGAAGCCCTGGGCTCCAACCACAGTGCTGCAAAAAGTAATGAAATTTTGACGGCTTGGGAAGACGTGGACCACAAGGTGAGCGAAGCGGCACTCAGTACTCCCACAGACAACCCAGGGCCAGATCAGCATAGCCCCCTGGACAGACCGACCCCCACCCAGGGGAAAAAAAAACTGAATAATAAGCAATAACAAAAAAAAGACACATAGCAAAGAGGGTGGGGCGCCCTGAGCACCGAAGCAGGGGGAGGGAATCCCTCACAACAAGCCGGTGGGAGAAGGCAGGAGCTATGGCACACACCCAGCAACCAGGAGCGGGAAATTTGTAAAAGTGGCAGTGGGAGGAAAACTCCACAGGAGAGGGGGGAAGGCCCACTTCCCACATGAACTGTAAATAAACATGCAGGCCTGAGAAAGCGGGTGCAGTGTCACCTCCCCCAGTGTGCTTGGAAAGGGGAAAGCTTGTAGCAGAGGCTGCGCACAGGAGAACTCTGCGTAAACAAAGCCTGCGGGGCCAGGTGAGTGCTAAGCTCACCCCAGAGATCTGCATAAATAACGCCACCAGCAACAGCAGGCTGACAGCAGCGGGCAGGCAAGCCACGGCCTCAGATACCATTCACAGAACTGTCTCCAGACTCTTTTTCTTCTCACTCCTTACCTTTGATGAGACAACAACTGAACTACATCTGCATGCTGAAAAACTTACTGAAACTGTATTGCATTTGAACTTGGGGCACCTGGTGGTGTTTTTTTGTTTGGTTTGGATTGGTTTGGTTTTTTCCCCTTTGATGAGACGACAGAACTACTTCTGAGACACATCTCCAAAATTGGAGGCTAAGGGACTAACATCAAAATTATTAAGACTGAAACTTTATTGCATTTGAACTTGGAGATTTTTTTTTCTCAATCCTTTCTCTGTCTCTCTAATGCCTGTTAGGCTTACTGTTGATTAGTACACTATCTCTCCCTGATTATATCTTTGAAACTTTTGTTTGGTTGGTTGGTTGGGTTTTTTTTACTTGTTTATTTATTTGTTTTTCCCTCTTTCATTAGCTTCTTTGCTTTCCCTCTCATCTCACCCTTCCATTCTAAATATTACCATTGTTATTATTACAAGCTAGAAAATACTTAATTGCACACAGTACAGGGACAATAACAACACCAAGGGCAATGACGGGAAGACAGAAAAAACAGGGAAACCACTTTCCCCACAGCAAAAAATTAGTACAGGAACCAGAGGGAAATGAAGAAAACAGATACTCAGATCCAGACTCCAACAAAATGAAGATAAACTATGCCAAAGAACCCAATGAAGCCCACAAGAATAATTTAAAAGAAGACATACTACAAGTACTCAATGAGAATTTTATAGAGATGATACTGGATAGGGTCAACCAAAATGTACAGGAGACACTCAAGAAATTCCAAGACAACAAAAATAGAGAATTTGAGAAAGCAAAAGAAGAAATAAAGGAAACCATAGAGGCACTGTATAAACACCAAAGTGAAACAAAGAACACGATGAATAAACAGATAAATGAACTCAGGACGAAAACAGACAACATTAAAGAGGAAACCACCCAGGATATGGAAAACCTCAGAAAAAAGAATGAAACAGAACTGCAAAACAAAACGGAAGGCCAATCCAGCAGAATAGAACAAACAGAAGACAGAATCTCAGAACTTGAAGATGAAATTGAAATTAAAGGAAAAACCAAAGAACTATTAATTAAACAACTCAAGACCTGTGAAAAGAAAATGCAAGAACTCACCAACTCAATCAAAAGACCAAACCTGAGAATCATGGCCATCGAAGGAGAAGAGGTGCAAGCGAAGGGAATGTGTAATATATTCAACAAAATAATAACGGAAAATTTCCCAAATCTAGAGACAGATATTCCCATACAGATGCAAGAGGCCTCCAGGACACCAAACAGACCAGATCAAAATAGAACTACCCCATGACATATCATCATTAAAACAACAAGATCAGAAACTAGGGAAAGAATATTGAAGGCTGTAAGAGAGAAAAAACAAATAACATACAAAGGTAAACCCATCAAAATCACAGCAGACTTCTCAACAGAAACATTAAAAGCAAGAAGAGCTGGGGTGAAATCTTCCAGGCACTGAATGAAAATAACTTCAATCCTAGGATACTCTACCCAGCAAAACTATCATTCAAAATAGATGGAGCAATAAAAGTCTTCCATGATAAGCAGAAACTAAAACAATATGTGACCACAAAGCCACCACTACAAAAGATTCTGCACACAGAAAGTGAAACCCAACATAACCATGAAAAGACAGGCAGCACCAAACCACAGGAAAAGAAAAAGCAAGACAGTAGAGAGTAACCTCAACTTAGGTGCACACAATCAAACCTTCAAACAACTAAGACAACTAAACGACAGGAATCACCACACACCTATCAGTACTAACGCTTAATGTTAATGGACTTAATTCACCCATCAAAAGGCACCATTTGATGAACTGGATTAAAAAGGAAGATCCAACAATTTGTTGCTTACAGGAGACTCATCTCACTGACAGAAATAAGCATAGGCTTAGGATGAAAGGCTGGAAGAAGATTTATCAAGCCAATGGCCCCCGAAAACACGCAGGAGTAGCAATACTTATCTCTGACAAAGTAGACTTCAAACCTACATTGATCAAATGAGATAAAGAAGGATATTCCATACTAATAAAAGGGGAAATAGACCAAAAGGAAATAACAATTATCAACCTATATGCACCCAATGTCAATGCACCCAATTTCATCAAACATACCCTGAAGGACCTGAAAGCATATATTAACTCCAACACAGTGGTTGTGGGAGATTTTAACACCCCATTATCATCAATAGATAGGTCATCCAAACAAAAAATCAATAAAGAAATCCCAGATCTAAAATATACAATAGATCAAATGGACCTACTTGATGTCTACAGAACATTTCATCCAACCTTCTACACAACAAAAGTAAAGACAAAAAACATGCAAACAGCTGGAAACTGAGTAACTCATTGCTTAATGAACAATGGATCATCGATGCAATAAAAGAGGAAATTAAAAAGTTCCTGGAAGTCAATGAAAATGTAAACACAACCTACCGGAACCTATGGGACACAGCAAAGGCAGTCCTGAGAGGAAAGTTTATAGCCATGAGTGCATATATTAAAAAGACTGAAAGATCCCAAATCAATGACCTAATGATACATCTCAAACTCCTAGAAAAACAAGAACAAGAAAATCCCAAAACAAATAGAAGGAGAGAAATAATAAAAACAGGAGCTGAAATCAACAAAATAGAAACCAAAAAAACCATAAAAAGAGTTAATGAAACAAAAAGTTGGTTCTTTGAAAAAATAAACAAGATCGATAGACCCCTGGCAAACCTGACTAAAATGAGGAGAGAAAACACCCAAATTAGTAGAATCAGGAATGCCAAAGGGGAGATAACAACAAACACCATGGAAGTTCAGGAAATCATCAGAGACTACTTTGAGAACCTATATTCAAATAAATTTGAAAGTCTTAAAGAAATGGACAGATTTCTAGATGCATATGATCATCCAAAACTGAACCAAGAGGAAATTAATCACCTGAATAGACCTATAACACAAAATGAAATTGAAGCAGCAATCAAGAGTCTCCCCAAAAAGAAAAGTCCAGGACCTGATGGATTCTCTGCTGAATTCTATCAGACCTTTAAAGAAGAACTGATACCAACCCTCCTTAAACTGTTCCACGAAATAGAAAGGGAAGGAAAATTGCCAAACACATTTTATGAAGCCAGTATTACACTTATCCCAAAACCAGGCAAAAACACCTCCAAAAAGGAGAACTATAGGCCAATCTCCTTAATGAACATTGATGCAAAAATCCTCAATAAAATAATGGCAAACCGAATTCAACAACACATCAAAAAGATTATTCACCACGACCAAGTAGGCTTCATCCCAGGGATGCAGGGGTGGTTCAACATACGAAAATCAATAAACATAATAAACCACATTAACAGAAGCAAAGACAAAAACCACTTGATCATCTCAATAGATGCAGAAAAAGCCTTTGATAAGATCCAACATCATTTCATGATAAAAGCTCTAAGAAAACTAGGAATAGAAGGAAAGTACCTCAACATTATAAAAGCTATATATGACAGACCTACAGCCAGCATTATATTTAACGGGGAAAAACTGAAACCATTCCCTCTAAAATCAGGAACCAGACAAGGATGCCCACTATCCCCACTCCTATTCAACATAGTACTGGAATTCCTAGCCAGAGCAATTAGGCAAGAAGAAGGAATATAAGGAATACAAATAGGTAAAGAAACTGTCAAAATATCCCTATTTGCAGACGATATGATCCTATACCTTAAAGACCCAAAAAACTCTACTCAGAAGCTCCTAGACACCATCAATAGCTATAGCAAGGTAGCAGGACATAAAATCAACATAGAAAAATCATTAGCATTTCTATACACTAACAATGAACAAACTGAAAAAGAATACATGAAAATAATTCCATTTACAATAGCCTCAAAAAAAAAATCAAATACCTAGGTGTAAACCTAACAAAAGATGTGAAAGACCTCTACAAGGAAAACTATACGCTTCTGAAGAAAGAGATTGAGGAAGACTATAGAAAGTGGAGAGATCTCCCATGCTCATGGATTGGTAGAATCAACATAGTAAAAATGTCTATACTCCCAAAAGTAATCTGCATGTTCAGTGCAATTCCCATCAAAATTCCAATGACATTCATTAAAGAGATTGAAAAATCTACCATTAAATTTATATGGAAACACAAGAGGCCACGAATAGCCAAGGCAATACTCAGTCAAAAGAACAATGCAGGAGGTATCACCACACCCGACTTCAAACTATATTACAAAGCAATAACAGTAAAAACTGCATGGTACTGGCACAAAAACAGACATGAAGACCAGTGGAACAGAATAGAGGACTCAGATATGAAGCCACACAACTATAACCAACTTGTCTTTGACAAAGGAGCTAAAAATATACGATGGAGAAATAGCAGCCTCTTCAACAAAAACTACTGGGAAAACTGGTTAGCTGTCCTCAAAAAACTGAAACTAGATCCATGTATATCACCCTATACCAAGATTAACTCAAAATGGATCAAGGATATTAATATCAGACCCCAAACTCTAAAGTTGATACAGGAAAGAGTAGGAAATACTCTGGAATTAGTAGGTATAGGTAAGAACTTTCTCCAAGAAACCCCAGCAGCACAGCAACTAAGAGATAGCATAGATAAATGGGACTTCATAAAACTAAAAAGCTTCTGTTCATCAAAAGAAATGGTCTCTAAACTGAAAAGACCACCCACAGAGTGGGAGAAAATATTTGCCAGCTATACATCAGACAAAGGACTGATAACCAGAATATATAGGGAACTCAAAACACTAAATTCTCCCAAAACTAATGAACCAATAAAGAAATGGGCAAGTGAACTAAACAGAACTTTCTCAAAAGAAGAAATTCAAATGGCCAGAAAACACATGAAAAAATGCTCACCATCTCTAGCAATAAAGGAAATGCAAATTAAAACCACGCTAAGATTCCACCTCACCCCTGTTAGAATAGCCTCATCAGCAACACCACCAACAACAGGTGTTGGCGAGGATGCAGGGAAAAAGGAACCCTCTTGCACTGTTGGTGGGAATGTAGACTAGTACAACCACTCTGGAAAAAAATTTGGAGGCTACTTAAAAATCTAAACATAGATCTACCATTTGATCCAGCAATACCACCCTTAGGGATATACCCAAAAGACTGTGACACAGGTTACTCCAGAGGCACCTGCACACCCATGTTTATTGCGGCACTATTCACAATAGCCAAGTTATGGAAACAGCCAAGATGCCCCACCACTGATGAATGGATCAAGAAAATGTGGTATCTATACACAATGGAATTTTATGCAGCCATGAAGAAGAATGAAATGTTATCATTCACTGGTAAATGGATGGAATTGGAGAACATCATTCTGAGTGAGGTTAGCCTGGCCCAAAAGACCAAAAACCGTATGTTCTCCCTCATATGTGGACATTAGATCAAGGGCAAACACAACAAGGGGATTGGACTATAAGCACATGATAAAAGCGAGAGCACACAAGGGAGGGGTGAGGATAGGTAAGACACCTAAAAAACTAGCTAGCATTTGTTGCCCTTAACTCAGAGAAACTAAAGCAGATACTTAAAGCAACTGAGGCCAATAGGAGAAGGGGACCAGGAACTAGAGAAAAGGTGAGATCAAAAAGAATTAACCTAGAAGGTAACACCCACGCACAGGAAATCAATGTGAGTCAATGCCCTGTATAGCTATCCTTATCTCAACCAGCAAAAACCCCTTGTTCCTTCCTATTATTGCTTATACTCTCTCTACAACAAAATTAGAGATAAGGGCAAAATAGTTTCTGCTGGTTATCGAGGGGGTGGGGAAGAGAAGGAGGGGGCGGGGGAGTAAGGGAGGAGGTGGGGAGAAGGGGGCAGAAATGACTCAAACATTGTATGCACATATGAATAAAATAAAAATTAAAAGAAAAAAAAGTAATGAAATTTGAGCTGCACAGCCACCAAAACACAATGCATTAAAATTTGCGATAGGAAGAGAAGCAGTCGCTTGATTGCTTCTGTGTATCTCTCTGTCCAGTAGCAGAAAGGTTTAAAGTCACCGATCCAAACTGCAACCTTGGCTGGGGTTGTGGCTCAAGTGGGAGCGCACCTGCCTTGCAAGTGCAAGGCCCTGAGTTCAAACCCCGGTAGTGCCAAAAGCAAAACCGAAAGACCTAAGTAAATGGGTGACAGACATGGTTATTATGGGTTGGAAGATTTGATATTGGTACATTTCTCCTCCTCAAAATATGTACAGATTCATCTCAAAGTCCCAGCAGAGCTTCTTGTGCCACTCGATAGGATTCTAAAACCTATGCAGACGTGTGGGCAGGACAGAATAGCCAAACGATCCCGGAAAGGAGAGCGAGTGGGAGGATTCCCCTTCCTGACCTTAATTCAAAGCCAAAGCAGCCAAGATGGCGGGTGTTGGCACAAGGACGGGCGGGAGGGCAAAAGAACAAAACACCAAGTTCAGAAATGAACCCATGCTTACACGATCAATCGAGTTTGCCAAGACACTAAATCGACTCAATGCACAGAGGAAAACCTCCTTCAAAGCCACAGGGAGACACTGGACACCACGGAGGCCTGGGGCGATTCTCCCCACCGCACACCATGCACCAAAAGCAACCGGAGCTGGGCCAGAGACTGAAACACAAGGCTGGACCCACACAACCGCTAAGAAAAGGGCCAGAGTGGCTCAAGTGGTCGAGCGCCTGCCTAGCAAGCGTGAGGCCCTGAGTTCAAGTCCCAGTACCTCCCAAAAAAAAAGATAATTATCCAACTTGTGAATGACAGAGGGGGTGAGTTCGGAACTTCTGTAAATGTCACAGTGCACCCCCCATACAACAATAATAAAAAAGAAAGAAAAACCCATAATGTTAGGGTAAGCAGAGTTTCCTAAATGCAAAAAGCAGTGACCAAAAAAGAAACAACGAACTGGGCTTGTAACCATTTGAAACGCCCGCTCTTCTAAAGACGGTGGGCAGGAACCAACGAGGTGAAAAATATTTTTGATCTGTGGCCGTGGCAATGCACAGCTACCCAGGACACTAAGTGAACTATAATTTAAAATAGACAACCCAATTTAAAAACAAACACAGACTTGAACATAATAAGCAAACAGCCAATGGGCATGGGAGAAGTGATTCCCATTAGTCACTGGGGAAATGCAAATTCCAATCAAGTAAGCTGACTGACATGGCTGTCAAAAATAACGACAGTAACGCCAGGTGTGGTGGCTCACACCTGTAATCCCAGCTACTTGGGAGGCTGAGATCGGGAGGATTGTGGGTCCAGGCCAGCCTGGGCAAAAAGCCAGATCCCTCATCTCCAAAGTAACCAGAGCAAAAAGGGCTGGAGGGGTGGCCCAAGTGGTAGAGCGCCTGCCTCACAAGCACAAAGTCCTGAGTTCAAACCCTGGTACCACAAAAAAAAAAAAAGATAATAGCATTGGCAGTAAAAACAGAGACCCATGGGGACCCAAGCCAGCCTGGCAGAGAGGGCAGCCACTTTGGGAAACTCTTTGGTCAGTTATTATAAAGGTAAAACACATCACCCCATGACCCAGCCATTCTACTCCCGAGCATTTCCCTAAGACAAAGAGAAGAAATGCTCACACCGTGAATAACAAACGCTGGAAACAAGTGCTCATCAACTAGCATGTGAGTGAACATCTCACGTCCCGTGTGGGAGGCAGAGGACTGCTCACCAATAAAAAGTTACAAAGGGGAACAGGAGTGGTGCTTCACACCTGTAACCCCAACAATGAGGGAGGTGCAAAGAGGAGGTCATAGTTTGAGGCCAGACTGGGCAAAAGTTAGTGAGACTCTATCTCAATAAGTAAGTACAGCATGGTCGTACACACCTGTAATCCCAGCTACTGGGGAGGCAGAGGTAGGAGGATCGCATTCCAAGATCCGTACAAGCAGCAGCACAAGATCCTACCTGAAAACTAAGTAAAGCAAAAAGGACTGGGGACATGGCTCAATGGAAGAGTGCCTGCCTAGTAACCCTAAGGCATTGAGTTCAATCCCTAGTACCAACAAAAAAACCAAATAAAATAAAATTTAGTTATTAGTTACAAAGCACGATTGATACACATCACGGATTGAGCAAAAAAAAAAAAAGAAAAGAAAAGAAAAAGTCAGGCACAAAGGATGCGTCCTGTACTCACTGGATGGTTCCGTTGATATGAAGTCTCGGAACCAGCAGAGTTTCGCTGTGGGGTGGAAATTACAACAGTGACTGCCCTGGTGACAGGACTGTGTGACAGGGCCACCAGAGAGTGCTCCAGGGTGACGGGAGCACCCAAAGGTTTGTTTGGCACATTGGTCAGACTGAGGGCTGAGTTCAAACCCCAGTAGAGAGAGAGAGAGAGAGAGAGAGAGAGAGAGAGAGAGGACCCACCCGTAGAACACCTGATATCTGCATTTCACTTCATTTTCGTCACAGAACACCGAGTCCGTCCAGGCTCTGCAGAATGCTGACTTTCCACCGTTCTCGGTGTCGTCCCATTTTTCCCAGAGCTGTCACTCCAGCCCCTGGCACGTTGTGTAGCCGGGGTCACAAACACTTCCGGGAAAGCCGTGAAGACCCAAATCCTCACTCGGGCGAGACGGTCGCTATTTGGGGCTGTCTAGAAGCCCAGCACCTCCATCTTGAGGCATACTTAGTCCTAACACCCCCAAGACCTGATCCAACTGTGACCTCAAAATTCAGCACCCTGCTTATTGCACCTCCCGCTGCCGGGGTCACAGAGCGGCTCCGTGATGGTGACTTGCAGCCATGCGGTACTTTCACCAGCTGATTCAGCCACTCAGCAGGCACTACAAGAGGCTGCCTTCTTTTCAAAGGTTGTTGATCATTTTTCACCTGAAAACGTCTTTTTTAAAAGATCTTTGTTATAGCTATGAATGCAGAAAATAACTTCCATGACATCATGACAGTGGTGTCCCACTCCAGCACGACACTGCCCACAACAGAGGTGACGGCTGCACCCGCTCTCTGCGTGAAAGCCGACAATACAGCATGTCAAAGACATCCGAGCGCCTGTCACCCACTGCTCTTTTGGGGGGGTTATTTTGCACAAATGGGATATTTTCTTTGTAATTATTAAAAATTTTAGGGTTGAGTAAGGTGACTCACGCCTGTAACCCTAACCACTTGGAGATCACAGTTTGAGGCCAGCCTGGGCAAAAAGTTCACAAGACCCCATCTCAACCAATGACTGGGCATGCAGTGTGTGCCTGTCACCTCAGCCACATGGGAGGCACAGGTAGGAGAATGGTTGTCCAGGCTCATCTGGACATAAAGTGAGGCCCTATGTCAAAAATAGCCAATGCAAAAAGGGCTGGGGGCGTGGCTCAAGTGGTCAAGCGCCTGCCAAGCAAGCACAAGGCCCTGAGTTCAAACCCCAGTACCAAAAAAAAAGAGTTGAACTTGAAAGTCCAGCCAGTATGGAAGTCAGTACAGAGGTTCCTCAAAATACTAATAATTGCACTAGCGTACGGTCCAGCAACACCACGCTGGGGCATGTGCTGTGGGCGTGAAGTCAGTTCACAGACACCTGCACAGCCAGGTTTACTGCAGCAACTGTTCAACAGCCAAGCTACAGGGTCAGCCTAGGTGTCGTCAACCAACAACTGCACAAAGAAAACAGGGTGTGTAGACACCGGGGAGTACTATTCAGCCATAAAGAATGAAGTTACGTCATTTGCAGGACAATGGTTGACAGTGAAAATCATCAGGTTACATAAAATAAACCAGACTCAGACAAATACCATGTTTTCTCTCCTATGTGGGATCTAGATCATAAAAAAGGGACAAGAAAAAAGAAGGGGCCTTATGGGAAGAGGAATGGGACCAGAGGAAGGGGGAGGGGAGACAAGACAAGGTGATAAGCAGGGGACGTGACTGACGTCCATCACACACGTGTATGAAATGACATCAGGAAACCCACCGACTTCTACGATTTGAAAAAGAATTCGATATTTTTAATCTTAGCTTTAACCGCAGTCTTGACTGGCAGCTCGCACGCTTCAGCTTCTTGACTCTCACCGCTTCCTCGTCCCCAGTCACTTTTCCGGAGCTGCTGCTGTCACCACGAAGCACCTCGAGTCTCCCCAGCCCACAGCTGGCCTTCTTCAGCGCTGCTGCCTGTCCAAGGACGACACGGTGCAGGGGAGGGCCCGGCGAGGGACTCTGCGCCTGTCCCCGTGCTGGCTGAACACAGCCCTCAACCACTCGCCACCCGCCTCACAGCTTCGTCCCCTTCTCCAGCTCTAGGGGACCTGCTGGCACTGAGCAGACCAGGTTCTGTGTGTCCGATTGCTGAGTTTTTCAGTCAAACCAACACAGGGCAGATGAAGGAAACCACCACCACTGTCCTGCCATCATCGGGAGTTTCATTCGTGATCTGCCATTTTTGACCACGGAACACAGTTTGTCCTGAGTGAGGTCCCTGCCGGGAGGTGAGAGGGGCAGGTCACCCTCAGTGATTGGCTTCACTTTTCTCTGCAGATCAGCAAGGCTCACGTCAAACACACGACCCCGCGGCTACCAGGTGCAATTTGGCCCCTTGCGTCCTCGTGAGTAGAGTTGGTCAATGTTTCTTTTCTTTTTTTTTTTTTTTGGCAGCACTGGGGTTTGAACCCAGGGCCTCACACTTGTTAAGCAGGTGCTCTCACCATCTGAGTCACTCCTCCAGCCCCACAGTATTTCTTATATTAATCAGAGCCAGTGTTCATATTATACCCAACTTTCGTAGAAAGTGATAAAGCCAGGCATGGTGGTGTGTACCTGTAATCCCAGCTCTCTGTGCAAGGATCCAGAGTTCAAGACCAGCCTGGGCTACACAGCAAGTCCTTGTCTCAACAACAACAAAAAAGATAATAAATGAAAGGAAACAGCTCATTTTCTTCTTGGCTCCCTTTTCCCGTGTTGTGTTAAGACGCTCACTCTGGCCAACCACAGAGTGCTGTTCAGAGAGCCAGAAGGGCCAGACTCTATTCCTGATGTAGCCATCAAGATGAGAGGGAGGAAAGAGGGAATAACGTCATTACAGCATAGCTGACATATCAATGGAGCCAAGCCATGTGGCACCTACAGCCAGCTCTCAGTCCATCTAAAACCTCCTTCGTGTGACAAGTAACATTTGCCCCAAACTGAGCGACACTAACCTCGAGTGAACTATGAACGCTCCAAGAGTGAGGGCTGCTTGGGGGGATGTGTGTGTGTGCGTGTGTGCGTATGCACATGTGCTGCTGGGGGAACCCACGGCCACGCACACCAGGCAAGAGGTAGGGGGATCACAGGCTGAGGGCAGCCTGGGCAAAAGCTTGCAACCCTCTCTGAAAACCAAACTAAAAGTAAAAAGGGCTGGGAATGAGTGAGGTTCAAGCTGCCTCGCGAACACGAGGCCCGGAGTTCAAACCTCAGTACCACCAAAAATAAAAACACCTCCAGTGTCTCCAGTCGGGGTGAAGATGTGGCTCTTTATGCAAAGTTACCCCAGGAAGTGACCTGTGAGAACAGCCTGGAAGGAGCCCTGGGCACACAGAGAGAGGTGTCTGTCATGGCCAGAGACCCATGGCCTGTGTTAGCCATAGCAACACAGCAAAGCTAACATTAATTCAGCCCTTGCTCTCTGCTACACGCCTTTCACTGTGACCCTACAAGGCACGACACATGGCTGTCCTGTTTATACACAGAAAGCTGTGGAGACCGGGCCTCCCTCCCGGAACTTGCCATGGACATGGATGGGAGTCGTCATTTGCTTCCAGCCAAGCAAGATGGTGTGACGTCTGTGACTGTGGTGGGTAAGATCCAAATGTGCCTTGCCAGGAGATGCTTTGTCCTGCTGGCTTGAGACATGCAGGCTGCCATTTTGGGAGCTGCCACACTGAGTCCCATTTGGCAAGGAGATGAGGGGACCACCATCTGGAGCATGGGGTCTGAGGCCTGCAAGGAACGAAACACAGCCAACAACCACCCAAGCCCAGAGCGGGCCCATCACCAGCTGAGCCTGCAGATGAGGACGGAGCCCGACTACCGTGAAAAGAACAGAGTCGAGCCACTCTCGGACCCCTGACCACGGAAACCAAGGTAATACACGAAGGCGGTTTTAAGCCACCAAGGGCAGTAATGTGGTCACACAGCCGTGGACAACTCTGTAAAGAGGGAAGCTGGCACTATTCATGGAAGGAAGAAGGCTGGAGAACTTGGACTTAAACCTGGTTTCAGAGCTGCCCTCCCAGCCTGCCCGGGACATCCTCCCTGGACACAAGTTACTCTGAGCCCTTTTCTCTTTCCACCTGCGAGTTTCCAACACACATGAGGAGTACATGACCCTAACACCATGAGCCCATGCATTTCTGATCCTTCCCGAGTGCCCCCCTCGGGAACCATCGCCTCTGCTGTGCTGCGTCCACAGGGCACCAGGCTTGGGTCTGACCCAGGAGGGGCCAATGTGAAACGAAAGATGGGGTGAACAAAGAGGAGATCCAGGGGTTTCAGATGTGGTTCTCAGACCACCAGCCACACGATAGTGGGGTGTCTGTTAAGTGGGAACAGTCCTGGGCCCCCATAAGATTCCGACTCGGTAGGTCAGAGTTGGAACACGGATGCAGTAGTTATCCAGGATCCCATGGCACCTGCTGCAGCTGGCCTTTGGATGTACTGTGAAAGTCACCCCAAAACACGAGGGGAACCAGAAAGGCAGGGCTGAACTAGAGACCACGACAAGGAAAACCTGAATGGACACAGTCCAAAGAGAGACGCCCAGCCCGGGGACATGTCATCACCCAGGACCAGTCACTCCCGTCTCCTGAGGGTAGGATGTCAGTGTTTTCTACTTGAGAGTAAATTCATATTATACAGCACAGAAGTCACTATTGCAAAGTGTACAGTACGGTGACAGTGAGCATTTGTGGCCTGATAACCATCATCGCTGTCAAGTTTGGAAGTGTTTTCGTGACCTCAGAATAAAGCCCAGGACCCGCCAGGCACTGGTGGCTCTCACCTATAATCCCAGCTACTTGGGAGGTGGAGGCAGGAGATCTGAAATTCGAGGCCAGCCTAGGCAAAGGCTTTTTTTCTGCCTCAGAAAAAAAAAGTAAAGAAACGAAGGGCTGAGGATGTAGCTCAAACAGCATGCTTGACTAGCATGCACAAGGCCCTGGGTTCAATTCCCAGCACCCCAAACATAAAAACCTAAAACTCTGCCCAAACCACTGTGGAAAGCTCAGAATTAATTTGAGAGAAAGGAACTTTCCAAAACAACCCTGATCTGAATACCAAAGCAAAGCCACCCCAGCTGACTTCCCTCCCAGGATGGACGGGTGACACAGAGCTGGTGCCCCAGCAACTGTGTGCATCGGTTCTCAAGGAAAATATGGTCATGTCACTCACAGAAAAACAAATCCCAGCCCATGCTGGAGCTGTGGATTTAATAACTCAGCCACGCAGCAGAGGCTTTGCAGAGATATTAAACCCAGAAAACAGCCACGAAGCCCCAGCGACAGTTCTGCCAAGTGGTTCTGGGGAAAACAAGAAATGCTCCCTAACTCACCCTCTCTGTACCAAGGGGTTCAGCTGGAAAAATCCAAACACACTCTCCCAGGGTCTTTCAAATAAAAGCTGTCAGTGGTCCTCCAGCTGCAGGCCAGAAACGGGCTTAGACCAAAATAATAAAGCAGTGTAAATCCAAACAGATTCAATTCCCCACAGCAATCCAGCTTGTTTTAATACACTTCTTGGTGGCCCTCTGGATTTCTCAAAAAAGCTAATGAAAGTTTCTCTGCAGTGAATTAAGACTACCAAGAAGTAGGTGTGGTGGTTCACGCCTGTAATCCCAGCTATGCAGGAGGTGGAGGTAAGAGGATCGCAGTCTGTGCTCAGCCCAGGCAAAAGTGTGAGACCCTATCTGACAAAGAAACTATAAGCCAAAGTGCTCATAGTTCAAGAGGTAGAATGCCTGCTAACGAGCATGAAGTCCTGAGTTCAAACCCCAGTAATGCCAAAAAAAAAAAAAAGACGACAAATTACTACAGTCTAGACACAGAGGAACCACAGAAGACTTCTTCATAAGTGCCCCCACCCCTCTTCACAAAGCAAACTTGCATCACCTTGGACTGGACAGCCACCTGGCAGACTGTCCCCAGCTTTCTCTTCTCACCATTCCTGTCCCCACCTCCAGGTCACCCAACCCACATTCAGTGACCAAGTGCTGTTGGCTTTATCACCTGACTCTCTCTCGAATCCCTGCTTTCGTAACAGCACTGGGAGGCACGTCACCATCTGTCTCTACTGTCCCTCTGTCCTCCCTCCCTTGGAACAAATGGAGACTGAAGGAAAAGCCTCATCTGAGCTGATCTCTAGTCCTTGGTGGCTCCTTTGTCCTGTGTGTGCACAATCTCATTTCATCCCATGACAGCCCTCGATTTCACCAATGAGGACACGGGGTGGCTCACTGTCCCTGCCACCCCTCACCTGAGATCCCAGGTGACCCAGTCTCCCTCTCCAGCCTCCCTCCCCCATACCCTCACCCACCCTCCATCTCCAGCCATGCCGGCCTCTCAGAGCCCTCAGCACACTGTTCCTCGCTTCTCTACCTGGCCCACCATGCCAGGTGTCACCTTAAGAGTCATCTCACCGAGGAAGGCGTCAATAGCATGTGAACATGACAGTTTACGATGACATAAACACAGTGTAGTTAAGAAGCACTCACAGACCACACAACTCACCCACTCCAAGTGCTTTTTGATGCAGTCACAGAGTCGGGAAACTAACACCACGATCAAGTTTAGCACATTTCCATTACCCCATAAAAAAATCCCCCGTGTCGCTGGGAGTGGTGGTGCACACCTGTAATCCCAATCCCAGCACTCGAGAGACTGAGGTGGGAAGATCACGAGTTCAAGGCCAGCATGGGCAGGGAGGGAGATCCAGTTCTCACACCACCAATTGGCGAATCATCTCTCTGGTCTTTGTGGGCAAGGTGACAAACCAGCACCCGCTCCGGTGTTCAAGTCATGTGGTCGCTCACTTGCTCCGAATAGAGGCCACTGTGAGGCCTGGCCCCTGGGACCCCCCCTGGGAGACCCTGACATGGTCACCCAGTCACAGGCAGGAAGGGGACACAGAGGACCAGGAGACCTGGCTGGCTGCGCCAGTCCTGCTTGCTCCTTAAAAGCCTAGAGCCCATGGAGGGCACAAAGGAGGTGGCACCTTCTGCCAGGTCCAGGAAAAGTAAGCCCCTGATAAGTGCTCGAGGCCCAAGAGAGCCAGCAATGAGACAGCCATGGGAGGGGGACATGGGAGGGGTGTGAAAGGGGTTGAGACCCTGGGGGTCCCATCCTACTCAGTGACAAAGGGACGAAGCCATGTTGCCACTTTCCTCCTCAGTGGGCCAAAGAGGGAGTTGGGAAGAGCGCGAGGCCCAAGGGCCACTGCAGGGGCCGTGGCCTTCTCAGGCGCTGGGCTGGGGACCCCCTGGAAACTCCATTTCTGAACACCGGCTTTAAGAGTAGGAACTCGGAGACATGAAGCTTGCGTGCTCCCTTTCCACCACACCCGGGCAAAAGAAATGTCACATTCCTATTTCTGTGACTCCAGGTGCATCTGCACTGAGTCCCCAACACCTGGTCGGGGGAGAAGCAGCTCTGGTGGTTGTGGGACTGAATTCCCCTCCCCGTGGGCTGACGTGAGATTTCCAGCTCACTCAGCTGGACAGCTAGGCGGGCACCACGGCCCTGGGGGGTGACCACGCAGCTGCCCCTGGGGTTGTCTGTGACAAGAAGACCTCACAGGTCATCCCCTTGGCCACAAGTTCTGCCCCACGGATCCTCTCTACATAGTGACTCCCGAAACCTCTTTTTGGTGGTACTGGGGTTTGAACTCAGGGCCTCACTGTAGCTGAGCAGGTGCTCTACCACTGAGCCACTTGGCCAGCTTTTAGTATGCACTCAGCTCTGAGACTGCAATATTTTTTTCCTTTCAGAACTGAACTCCTGAGGCTGACGCTGCTAGCAAAACCCTGCCCAGCAACGGAATGGAAAACCAGGCACCCAAGGAGGAAAAAGCATCGAGCAGTCAGGGCTTTGAGCTCTTTTGGGGGATTGAACCCCCAGCCTCGCACAGCTGGGCAAGCTCTCTACACTTGAGCTGTATCCCGAGCCTTTGTGTTTACATTTTGCTTTTGAGACAGAGTCTTGCTAACTACCCGGGCTGGCCTCAAACTCGAGATCCTTCTGCCTCTGCCTCCTGAGTAGCTGGGATTACAGGTGTGCACCACCATGTTCAGTTTATGGCTTTGGGCTCTGAACAAACAGGGCCCCCACTGGCCCAAGTTTGAGTCATTTTAACAACCTTTTATCAAACTAACTGGCACTGGCTCTGGAAACCTCCCCGGGATTCTTGGAGAGCCAGTTTCTCTGTCCCTGAGGTTGCAGCGTCTGTTCTGAGGTTGCAAAGGAGCAGTGCACAACCCCAGCCACTGGCCAGGGACCGCAGCGAGGTGCCAAGAGTTGGAGAGTCAGGGAAAAAATGACCCCTGTGGCCCCCTTGGTGGACTCTTTTTGCCTGTTAAGTGTGCACCAGGCTCTGCTGCACACTTCTGAGATTCAGCAGGACAGTGAAGGAGCGCCGTGCAGTGCAGGGAGAAGAACTGGGAGTTCTCACAGCTGCCCATAGGGGGTGGCAAGGAGAGGAGGGGGAGACACCAAGGGGAGCCCAAGCTGCCCACGCCCAGCAGATCTGACGTCTCCTTGACCCCAAGCCTCAAAGTCATTGAGACCCATCAGCACTTGCTGCGGGTGGCTTACGCTCCTGGAAATCAGACAGGGCCAGGGCAGGGGCAGGGAGGGGGTGAGGTGGGGGGACAGGGCGGCACTCAGGCTCCCGTGCACAGGAGGCTGCAGGGGTTCTGACACGTTGAGGCCGGGTCCTGGTCTCAATGGACATCACAATGAGGGCTTCTGACGCCCAAGTGGCATTTGTGGGACTAAGGGACACTGCTGGTAGCCTCAGGGGCTCCCAGCCTTTTCCAGGGAGGCCTCTGAACAAAATACTTTTTCTAATTCATGTTATTTTAAGCTCATCGTGTTAGGTATTTATGGGTGCAGTGAACCCAGCCAGGCCGAACGGCAGAACCCCTCAGGGATTCCCAGCCCGACACAATGCCTCCTGAGTCCAAATCAGTAGGGGGAGGGCCTGGGACCCTGCATTTTTTAAGCTCATCATAAATTGGGTGCTTTTATTTTCTTTTACATTTCAATGGCTTTTGGTATGTTCACAGATATCTGCAAACATCACCACTGTCAATTACAGAATGCTTCAACCACCACAAAAAGACCCACCTAGCTGGGCATGGTGGGTCATGACTGTAATCCCAGCTATTTGGGAGACAGAGATAGGAGGATCACGAGTTTGAGGGCAGCTTGGGCTATATAGTGAGACCCTATGTGTGTGTGAGAGAGAGAGAGAGAGAGAGAGAGAGGAAGGGTGGGAGGGAGGGGGGAGACAGAGAAAGAGAAAGAGAGACAGGAATGAAGGGGAAGAAAAGAAAGAAGAAAGAGACAGAGAAGGAAAGGGAAAAGGAGAGGAGGAAAAGGAAAGGATGATGTGAACTATGGGACTTGACAAGAACAGAGAGGGAGGGAGAAATGGGGCCGTGTGGACACTGAGTGACCCCACTTTGTCAACTTCTCTCTTACAAAGAAGAGGCTGGGCCCAGCCTGGGGAAGGGGTGCGGGAGCCGTGGGAAGACCGGCCGCTGGACTTAATACGGGGTGATAGGAGTCTCTGGCTCAGTGGTCCATCTGCCTCACTTGTGGACCATGGGACCTGAGTCCTGCGTCAGCCTGGCTCTCCTGTACACTTCATGATTCCTAAGTAAGTCTCCAGTCCCGTGTGCTCCACTGGGAATATGGGCAGGGTCATACGGCAGAGTCTGAGTTAACACGGATTGCATTTATGTCTATGAAGCACAGTGCATCTTCCTGGGTAAGGAAAAAAAATGTTCTTCACTCTCGAAAGTGTAGGCTACAGGATGAGGTTGATCAAGGTGCTTGCCCAGCCAGCCCTTGACCTCTGTACTAATTTGTGGTAGAGTAGAGTCCCTCTGATGGAGCCCGTGTCTCAATCATCTTTTTATGCACCCCACCTGGACAGCTTAGAGACACACACATAGAGACACCCTACCAGTTCACTGAAAGAACAGAAGACAGATGGTGAACCCCAGAAGTGAAGTCAGACAAATTCCTCAGCCTCGCCATGATTTCCCCACCTCAGTTCCTCCCCGTGCGTGGCCCTCCACACAGAAGCACGGTGTCACTGACACCTCAAAACCCACTCGGAAAGCCTGGAGGTCTGAGGGCTCGGTCGTGCTGCTGCCCTGTCCTCAGAAGGAGGCTTCATTCTTCTTGTGACCAGCACCCCGTTCTGTGTGCACAGAGACGTACACAACACCTGCCCTGGGCTCTTGACGGCAGGAAGCGCTCGATCCACGTGATCGAGCCCACACCCGCGCATCTGCGCACCCGCGCATCTGCGTCTGCACACCGCTCCTCTTACAATGCATCTTTCTAACTGCTCTAGGGACGAATGACTCGAGTGCAGGATGCGCGCAGCTCTGCAGCCCCGTGAACTTTCCACACACTGGGCTGAGCAGACGTGTACAACCAACAACCAGATCAACAAACAGGGCGCACGGTCCCTTCCGGCCTCCGTGCATCCTGACTGCCCACGGCCTCAACCCATCCTGTCCTGCATCGAAACAGGACAATCAGTACATCAGACAGGGCCAATTTTGCCCATGGGGACACATGACAATATTTAGAGGCATTGTGGTTGTCACAACCTGGGGGAGCCGTGTGGCTCGGGAGACCCAACACACAGAAAGCCACTGGCGTCTGTGCCTTTGGGCGGTGACTGATCACCTCTCACCCTCCAATCTCACCATTTCATCGCCAGGCAGGCAGAACCCAAAACGAGACCCCAGGTTGCCCGGTGCCTTCAGACCTAGGATTTGGTTTCAGTTGTGTCGTTGTCAAGAGATTTTTCTGAAAATGGCTGGGCTCACAGCCCTGAGGTCCCCACAAGGCTGAGGTCCACGTGGGAATTGTGCATGTGCCCCCCGAGGTGCACACACCATCTGCGTGCAGTCACCCGCCTGAGCGAGACACAGCACAAAGCCACCAGCGGAAGCCGTTCCCAGTCCCCGGGAGTGTGCCCAGGAGGCCGAGCTGAGACCGGCTCTCAAGGTCCCCCTAGGAAGGAAAGGTGGAGAGAGATTTGGAAGGCAAACCGTCAGCGTCTCACAGCAGCCTCTGCCTCCCGAGCCACACAGATCGATCAGCAGTTTATTGTCGATGTTCTCGGAGCTGAACTGGAGAAAAATGTAATCTAATTACCTCCTCACTGACAACCAGTGATCTGTCATCCTGAATCTAATTCCGTGTGTTCCTGTGATTAAGGTGTTTGATTTGGGGGATGAAGAAGTAAAAAACGCTGGCCATGATTTAATGTCATTAGCTCCGAGTAACATCTGAAGGGTCAGGAGACCACGGGGCCCAAAGCTCGTTCTGAGACAGGAAGGATTCGGACCCTAGAGTCAAGGTGCCAGGTGGCTGCACCATTAAAGCCACTGTGTCTTATCAAAATCACATGGAAAGTCCCAGGGAACTGGGCACCTACCTGCAACTCACACCTGTAATCCTAGCTACTTGGGAGGCTTAGATTGGGAGGATTATGGTTAGAGGCCAGCCTGAGCAAACAGGTCACAGAGACCCCATCTCCAAAATAACCAGAGAAAAATGGACTGGAGGTGTGGCTCAAGTGGTAGAGTGCCTGCTTTGCAAGCACTAAGATCTGAGTTCAAACCCCAATCCCAAAAGGGAGGGAAGGGAAGGGGAGGGAAGGGAAGGGAAGGGAAGGGAAGGGAAGGGAAGGGAAGGGAAGGGAAGGGAAGGGAAGGGAAGGGAAGGGAAGGGAAGGGAAGGGAAGGGAAGGGAAGGGAAGGGAAGGGAAAGGAAGGGAAAGAAAGGGAAGGAAGATGGGAAGGGAAGGAAGAAGGGAAGGGAAGGGAAGGGAAGGGAAGTCAGTCCCGGGAAGGCAGACTTGTGAAGACTGAAAGTCTGGGTGTCTGGGTGTCCTGGCTGAGCATCCTACACCAAGTATGAGTAGCTGACAGGACACCCATCTCTGAGAACACCCCACACTGCTGCTCTGAGCTGCTGACTCCCAGATTTTTCTATTTCATAAATCAGTAAAAATATTTTTTTTAATTTTGGAACCAACATAAGGTTGACATTCTTTTTTCTTTTTGGTAAGCACGGATTTTTTTCCTATTATAAGTTTCACACACACACACACACACACACACACAGAAACCCCCTGTGATCAGTCAGAGCAGACTGAGGTCTACTGTAGTGACAGGTGAACCCGAAATCTGAGTGACTTAGAGCAACAGTGGTGGGTTTCCTCATTTGTGATTCACACACTTTGCACACAAAGATTTACAGAAATGAAGATAGAAGCAGTGACACAGAGACAGAGAGATCAGAGAGAGGCAGAGGACACAGAGGAAGACAGAGGTGCTGAGAGGCAGCTAGGGTGTAAGGAACCTCCCTCCTACTTATGAGAAATCTCTGGCTCCACAGGGGGCAAGGTGGGACTGAGCAAAACCATTCAAGTCCAAGTCTGAGGGCAAGGGAAGCCGTGCCCCAGCTCAAACACAGTCAGGTAGAGAGAGCAAATTCTCTTACTGCCCCCTTCTGAAGTACTCAGGTCTTTGGGGCTTGGAGGAGGCCCGCCATGCTGGGGAAGACAACCTGCTCTCCGTAATCCACAAATTCAAATGTCAATCTCATCCAGAGACACCCACACGGACACAACCAGAACATCTAACCAACCCTCTGGACACCCCAGTGCCCAGGCAAGCAGACACCTAAGCCTGACCCTCACTGTGTATCTGAGCTCCTCCCCTCTCTCGAGGCTTAGTTCAAATTCTCCCCTGGGAAGCCCAAACACAAGCGCCCACCCCCATGTCTCACACAGGCCGTGTGTCCCTCTGCCATGGTGTTTATTACAAACTACCTTGCAGCCCAGACCACGGTTCCCAGAAAGCCACAGGCAAAGCATGAAAGCAGACGGTGTCCCCACACACAAAGCACCCCGGGATTGAGTCCTTTGTGACAAAACTGATGGATGATGAAAAGACACCAGGTGGAGGGAGCCAGGGAAGGCAGCAAATGGAAGCCTAGTGCAGAAGTCACAGAGAGGTCCCTCGGTGGCATTCCCCACAAAGGCTGCGTGGACTGAGATACTGAGTTCAACGTCCTTCTCAGTATTCCCCGAGCCAGCCCCAGCCCAGGCAGCACCCTGGATGGCCTAAGTCAAGATCAAGGGTGAAGAATGGCACAGACCCATGCAAGGGGAAGCAAGGGCCTCCCCCCCAAAGCTGTGCCCTCTTCTGCACCTTTCAGATGGACACTCAGCAGCTCCTCCCAGGGCCTGGGAGCAGAGCCTGGCCTGGGGCAACACAAGCCCACTGCATCCTGGGGCGGAAGGGAAAAGCTTTATCTGTTTGGATCACCAAGAAGGGCAGGGTCTCAGCACCGCCTGCCCAGGGTTTCTGGAAGGGGAGTCCGAGAGCGCCAGGCTCAGCTTCACCTGCAGGGAAGCTCTGCGGTCACCTGTGTGCTGTTCACCACCTCACCTGGCTGAGCATCCGGGGCTCCATGTGGGGCAATGGGCACCCCTGGACACTGTGTTTGGAGAGACATGGGCGTGAAGCCATCCCCACACAGAGGACACAGTAGTGGCACAGCCCTGCCCAGGTCCTAGGACTGGAGCACCCAGCCCCACAGCCTCCAGGGGCCGCCAATACAGACCAGGAGGTTTTCAGCGTCCATGCCTGTCCTGTAACAGGCACACACACACTCAGAGAGGGTCCTCATGTGACTATCCACAAACAATGCACACTGGTGACCCCCCAGATGACCACCAGATGCCCCAGTAAAAAGACAGCACACCACTTAAGCTTGAACTTCAGGTGAGCAATAAATCACTTTTAGTGTAAGTATGTCCCAAATATTGCATGGGATATACTTAGGCTTAAAAAGTTGTCAGTTGGAGCCTGGTGCTGGTGGCTCACACCTGTAATCCCAGCCACTCAGGAAGCAGAGATCTGGAGGATCACAGTTCGAAGCCAGCCTAGGCAAACAGTTCCATGAGACCCTATCTCAAAAAACACCCTTCACAAAAATAGGGTTGTCAGAATGACTCAAGGTGAAGGCCCTGAGTTCAAGCCCCAGTAAAGCCAAAAAAAAAAAATTGTCAGTTGGAAGCTCAGGTTTAACTAGACCTCTTGCATTTTATCTGACAGCCCTAGAACTCCACAAACACAAGCACAGGCTAGAAAACTCAGAGAGAAAATCACATATGCACATGTGCACACATACACCAGTGTACAGATGTGAGCACATGTGTACATGCACCACACGCATGTGCATGTGTGCACATCACTGTGTGTGATGCCTGCACGTGTGTGCTGCCCACGTGCATTGACACACATGCACCATGCACATAAATACATACTGACAGGAGGATTGCGGTTCCAGGCCAGTCCTGACAAAGTCAGAGAGACCCTGCCTCAAAAGCAACATACAAACAAAAGGGCTGGGGGTGTGGCTCAGTGGGAGAGTGCTTGTCTAGCATGCATGAGGCCCTGAGTTCAAACCCCAGTACCACAGAGCTGCAAGGTTGAGAGTAACTGCTGAGCCCGTCTGCCAGAGCTGTGGTCACTTCAAGTGCAGCTATATTTGGACTTTCAGTGAGCACACCAGTGAGGTGCAAAGACTTCATAACCCGACACTCTTGGGGAACAGCAATTTTTTTTCTCTCTGAAGGGCCAGAGGGTAAATATTTTCAACTTTGCAGGCCATAGCATCTTTGCCCCAACTATCCAATGCTTCTGCTGGAGCAGGAAGGCAGCCACAGACAGTACATACAAGAATGGCTGTGGCCATATTTCAATAAAACTTTATTGATACAAACAAGTGAGGGGCCGACCCTCCTTGTCTCCTCTGCTGAAATGCAATCTCTAGGATGCACCTGGCACACATTTGCTCTCAAACACTTGGAGCAGGAATGAGAAAGGCAACAGCCCCCAGTGGGCAGAGGCAAGGGTCTCCTAACAGAACTCTTGCCAGCCAGGGCCAGCCTCTCCTGCAAGGTGCAGCTCCCTTCCAGGAAGTGTGATTCGTGAAGCAGGGCACTGTGGGCAGACAGGGCTCTGTGTGACACATGCAACAAGGCCTGGAAGGCCACGAGCATCCCATGCTGCACAACACACACCTGGGTGGGCTGGAGGGCTCCTCCCCAAACCAGCCTCCATTTCACTTCCAGCACCGATGTGGGTATCAGTCAGCCCTCCACAGGCAGAGCTCCACCCACACATCCAAGAAAGCTTTTCATCTGCACTGAACACATACACACTTTTCTGGTCATTATTCCCTAAACGATACGGTATGACAGACGTTTGCAGAGTCTGTCCTGGGTCTATCAGTCATCTGGAGATACTTTAAGGCACAGGGAAAATGAACACAGGATATGCAAATGCAATCATTAAATACCATTGTTTAAAATGACCATGTCGTAAAAGGGACCTGGGCATCTGAGGGGCCCGGACTGGACACTGAAATACTACTCAGCCTTGAAAAGAAGGAAATACTGACATCTGTGACAGCACAGATGAATCTAGAAGATACTCTGTTAAGTGGAATAAGCCAGGTACAGAAAGACAGAAACCCCAAGATCTCACCCCATGTGGGATTGAAGGGTCAGATCCAGAAAAACAGAGAGCAGAGAGTAGAACAGTGTTTGCCATAGTGAGCCCCGATCTCAAAAAAGAAAAGGAAGGAAGGGAGGGAGGGGGAAATGGTGGTTGCCAGGAGCTGGCACCAGAGCTAGAGAGGAGGGAGATGTTGATAAATGGATACAAAATTTTAGCTAGACTTCTGCACAACAAGAAATGGTCACCAGACTGAAGAGGCAGCCCACAGAATGGGAGAAATGCCAGATACTCATCTGACACGGGATTAATAACCAGAATACACAGGGAGCTCAAAACACTAAACTCCCCAAAATCAATGACCCAATGAAGACGTGGGCAAATGAACTGAACAGAGCTTTTTCAAAGGAAGAAATCCAAAAGGCCAAAAACCACATGAAGAAATGCTCACGCTGGGCACCAATAACTACTCAGGAGGCAGAGATCAGGAGGACTACAGTTCAAAGCCAGCCTAGGCAAATAGTTCATGAGACCCTATTTCAAAAAACTCATCACAAAAGAAGGGCTAGTGGAGTGGTTCAAGGTGAAGGTCTTGAGTTCAAGCCCTACCACCACAAAGAAAGAAAAAGAATCACTCATCATCTCTGGCCATAAAGGAAATTCAAATCAAAACCACACTAAGATTCCACCTCACTCCTGTTAGAACAGCCATCATCAAAAACACCACCAACAACAAATGATGTGGGGAAAAAAGGACTCTCAAACACTGCTGGTGGGAATGTAAGCTAGTAAACCAGTGTGGAAAACAATATGGAGGCTTCTTTAAAAACTAAACATAGACCTGCCATTTGATCCAGCAATCCCACCCCTAGGGATATACCCAAAGGAATGTGACACAGGTTACTCCAGAGACACCTGCACACCCATGTTTATTGCGGCACTATTCACAATAGCCAAGTTATGGAAACAGCCAAGATGCCCCACCACTGACGAATGAATTAAGAAAATGTGGTATTTATACACAATGGAATTTTATGCAGCCATGAAGAAGAACAAAATTTTGTCATTTTCAGGTAAATGGATGGAACTGGAGAACATCATCTTAAGTGAAGTTAGCCAGGTCAGAAAGCCAAAGGCTGCATGTTTGTTCTCACATGTGGAACACAGACCCAATACAAATACAGCCGTATAATGAAAAACAGGTCACACTAAGGGGAGGTCACTTATGAGAGAGGGAGGGTAAGAGAAGGAAGTTAAGAAGGTGAATATGGTTGATGTACTTTCTATATAAGAATGAATATAGGATTTTTAAACATGTTAAAACCATAAGAAAGGGACTAAGGTAGAAATAAAAATGAAGGAAATGAATCAATTTGGGTTATAATACATAGATACATGGAAATGGCACAAGGAAACTTCCTGTATAGCTCTCTTAAATAAACAAAAATGTCATTTTTCTTTTTTTTGTTGTTGTTGTTGTTAAAATAGCTTTTTTTGTTTTTCCTTTTTCTTTTATTATTCATATGTGCATACAAGGCTTGGTTCATTTCTCCCCCCTGCCCCCACCCCCTCCCTTACCACCCACTCCGCCCCCTCCCTCTCCCCCCCCAATACCCAGCAGAAACTATTTTGCCCTTATTTCTAATTTTGTTGTAGAGAGAGTATAAGCAATAATAGGAAGGAACAAGGGTTTCTGCTGGCTGAGATAAGGATAGCTATACAGGGAGTTGACTCACATTGATTTCCTGTGCGTGGGTGTTACCTTCTAGGTTAATTCTTTTTGATCTAACCTTTTCTCTAGCTCCTGGTCCCCTTTTCCTATTGGCCTCAGTTGCTTTTAAGGTATCTGCTTTAGTTTCTCTGCGTTAAGGGCAACAAATGCTAGCTAGTTTTTTAGGTGTCTTACCTATCCTCACCCCTCCCTTGTGTGCTCTCGCTTTTATCATGTGCTCAAAGTCCAATCCCCTTGTTGTGTTTGCCCTTGATCTAATGTCCGCATATGAGGGAGAACATACGATTTTTGGTCTTTTGGGACAGGCTAACCTCACTCAGAATGATGTTCTCCAATTCCATCCATTTACCAGTGAATGATAACATTTCGTTCTTCTTCATGGCTGCATAAAATTCCATTGTGTATAGATACCACATTTTCTTAATCCATTCGTCAGTGCTGGGGCATCTTGGCTGTTTCCATAACTTGGCTATTGTGAATAGTGCCACAACAAACATGGGTGTGCAGGTGCCTCTGGAGTAACCTCTGTCACAGTCTTTTGGGTATATCCCCAAGAGTGGTATTGCTGGATCAAATGGTAGATCGATGTCTAGCTTTTTAAGTAGCCTCCAAATTTTTTTCCAGAGTGGTTGTACTAGTTTACATTCCCACCAACAGTGTAAGAGGGTTCCTTTTTCCCCGCATCCTCGCCAACACCTGTTGTTGGTGGTGTTGCTGATGAGGCTATTCTAACAGGGGTGAGGTGGAATCTTAGCGTGGTTTTAATTTGCATTTCCTTTATTGCTAGAGATGGTGAGCATTTTTTCATGTGTTTTCTGGCCATTTGAATTTCTTCTTTTGAGAAAGTTCTGTTTAGTTCACTTGCCCATTTCTTTATTGGTTCATTAGTTTTGGGAGAATTTAGTTTTTTAAGTTCCCTATATATTCTGGTTATCAGTCCTTTGTCTGATGTGTAGTTGGCAAATATTTTCTCCCACTCTGTGGGTGTTCTCTTCAGTTTAGAGACCATTTCTTTTGATGAACAGAAAAAATGTCATTTTTCAAAAGCAAAGAACAGGAAGGTAAAACAGGTTGTGTTGGGTGGGGACCAGTGGGAGGGGGAGGATGGGGGGAGAGGGTATAGGGGGCGAATATGGTGCAAACCCTGTGCACACGTGTATGAAAATGCAAAAATGAGACCTGTCGAAACTGTTCCAGGAATGGGGGGAGAGGGGATAAAGGAGAATGGTGGAGGTGGTGGAGAGGTGAATTCAAGTATGATGCACTTGATATATTGCTAAGAACTTTTATAAATGCCATGGTGTACCCCTAGTACAACAATAATATAATAAAAATAAATTAAAAATTTTACCTAGAGCTGAAAAAAACTTCAGTTAGAGGTAAGGACCAATTTCAAGGGATCTGTCATACATCGGGATGGCTGTAAGTAGTAACAATGCCTCATGTTCCTGAAAATCACTGAGTGTTCTCACCACAGAAACAGTAAGTGTGTGAGGCTGGGTATAATTAGCTCCGTTTATATTCCACAGTGTGTCTGTATTTCACATCTGTCACACGCTCCGCCTATGTACGCATATGATTTCATGTGTCAATTAAAAATAAATAAAATGCATAACAATAAATAAAAAGAATCTAAAATCACCTATCTACAAGAATAATGTTATTTAAAGTAAACATACCAGCCAGGGATGCTGACACACACCTGCCATCCCAGCACTTGGGAGGCTAAGGCAGGAGGATCATGAGTTCAAGTCCAGCCTGGGTTACATAAAAATTGATTAATTCAACGAAAACATTAAAACATATATTATTTATGTATATATTATGGTAACTGTTCACACATATTTTAGCCAAAAAGGTCCCCCCTCCCTAATGACGCACCTCAGAAGTGGCTCACTTCAAACGCCCTGAATGTCTGCTTCGATTGAATTTTGATGAAGTTACCCAGTCATTATCAGTTTTTCTGATGTATCCATAAAATGTGTTTGAAAAATATATCATTAAAAATTCCCATTTCAACATGGAGGACAAAGGGCAAAGTGATTCTTGTTTTCTTTTGTTTTGTTTTTCCGCACTACTGGGGATTGCATCGGGGCATCCTGCTGGCCGAGCAAGTCTGTAAGCACTAGAGCCATGCCCGTCTTTTCACTTTTACTTTGTCAGATAGGGCCTAGCCTCTGACCACAGTCCTCCTACCTCTGCCTCCTGAGAAGCTGAGATTACAGTTGTGCACCACCACACCCACTCCACCTATAGGCTCTCTTCACTGCCACCCACCCTGGTCCTTCTCTGTCCTGCCTGCCAAGCCACACGCACTCCAGCTACTGCTCTGTCATCGTTAAACTATCCCAGGCTCCTAGGGAAGCCCCTTCTCTTCCATCTCCCCCCTCTTCCCTGGCAACTTCACCCATTCTCCTGGCCTCACCTACCCCCCCAACATGGGATGAACCCCAAGTGGAATCTCCAGCCCGAACTTGAGCTCCTGGACCCAGCACATCTGTCCTGTCAGCCATTAGCACCAGGTCTCAGGAAATAAGCCCAACATCAAATTCTCATTCCTCCCTGCCATGCTGGAGGTCAACCTGGCCCTGGCCCTTCCTCACCCCCCACACCCTGTGGAAAGTTGGTGTTGGACCTCGCTCAATCCAGGCATCAACTCCACCCCAGCTCCACCATCATCCAAGTCACCAGGGACTCTGCCAGTCTGCCCCTCAAGTTCCATGTCATGCTCTGGGAACCACAAAAGGAAAACACTCCCCTCGGTGGGGTTAAAAGAATTAGCAAGACATTTGCTTCCAGTCCCCATGGTTCCAGCAGAGAAACACAAGCCAACTCCAGTGTGCCAGCCCCATGGTTAAATCTTTATGAGATCATTAAAGCCACAGGCAGTAGAATTCACTTCCAAAACCACTCCAATGACAAGGTGGCATGCCTCTCCATAGGGGCTTAAAATGACCGCTGTGTACCCAGAGCTCCCTCTGTGCCAGGTGAAAGGACTGGCCCCATGCCCTGCTCCTTCTAGAAGGAGTCCGCACTTGTGGCCCTGAGAGGACAAGCGAACTGGCCACCACTCCTCACTCACTGCACCCAGCTCAGATCACAGACACACTGTGATCCGGTGGGCGGCCCTCTCTTATGTCAGCCCAAGAAATCGTTGCCAGGGAAATAGCTCCATCTTGCCAGAGAGAGTTTCCGCCCGTGGAGTCCAGCTGTGCTTGGATGGGAATCCAGAAACCCACATGTGGTCCAAACGCCGTCTCAGCAGCTGGCTCTGGAGTCTCCGGCGTGGGCGTGAACTCTGCGTGCCACCTGCTCTACCCACCCACATCCCTGCCTCCTGCCATCCTGGACCTGGAGAACCAAGGCAAACCCGGGAGGCTCATACAGGAGGCCAAGCTGCTACCTGGAACCCAGGGGGGGGTTGGGAGGGGGTGATAGCCCCCAGCACCCCGCCAGGGAGGGGGCTGGAAGCACATTCTGAATTACCCACATCATCTGAAAGGGTCTTCACTGTTTCTTTTGTGCACTGTCTGTGTTTAAACACTGTGCAATTATTTTCATTTACTATCTTATTATCTTACCAGATTGCCAGGCCAGCTTCCTCTCAGACTGTGTTCCCTTATGTGCCTTTTACACTTGAAGAAACTGAGGCTCAGGGAGGTGGATAAATTTCCCAGGACCACAGAGCGCCTAAGAAACACTAATGCAACACTCACACCCCTAAACATGTTCTCCAGTGGAGACGACAGGCCAGGGGGTGGCTCGGGAGGAACGCCTGCCTAGCATGCATGAAGCCCTGGGCTCCATCCCCAGCGCTGCAAAAACAAAACACCAAAATGTAAATGTAAACCAGGAGCAGTCATCCCCACTCACCTCAGGTACAGCTGACAAGGACGCCTGGCTGTCATAAGTAGGTAGAAGCCAGTCTCAATGCTGACAAACACCTTACAATGCTCAAGACAGCCACTGTCACCACCACCGCCACTGCCACCGAGAAAGATCTGACCCCAAATTCCAACCATTCCCAGGTGGGGAAGCCCAGGTGTAGCCCATGACCAGCAAGAAGGGAAAACCCGTGATCTCCACGCACCTCTACAGAGTCCCACGCTGGCTGTGACCTTCTTGCCCCCATCCCAGCCACAGGTGGACTTAGCTAGCATGTTCTTCAGGAAATTTTGGGGACTCTGATGAGTTCTTACCTAAGAATGCTCAGTTCTACCCAACAGCAACCCAGAAATCATGGCCAAACTGCCTGGCTCGAAGACAGCTGGGCAATGGGCGAGCTGGTAAGCAATGACTAACAGATTCTGCCCTCTTCAGGAAGTGCTGTGGGTGGGAGCCACCCTGGCCACTGTGAAGGGGACCTGAAGGCTCTGGGAGGACTCTGGGTTTTGCTCTACCTCCTTGCCGGCACTAGAGCTGGAGAACACGAAGCAAGCTGAGAACCTTCCTGCCCCCGGGGGAGATTAATTCTCCAAGCCTTCCTTCCACCGCATCTCCAGCACCACTCAGCATCACGGGGTTTGTCATCTAAGATCACCCTCCAGCCACCACCAAAGATAGCAACCCCTAGCTGCAAAGACAAGAGCAGAGCCCGGGAGCCACACAGAGGGACAAGCAGTCACAGTTAAGCCTCAGCCATCAGAGCACCCGGCACAATGACCAGAAAGAATATTTTATCCTTTAAAATGTGTGGCTAGAACACCGCTTTGCAGAAAAAAGTCCAGAATGACCTACTATCCAAAAGCAAGGTGGTTATGACATTTTCACCGAGCTGACAGTCTACATGGGTGGAGGAACGGACTGTCCTCCCCCAGAGAGACAGCACTGCTCCTCACACCAGCCAGAAATTGCTCCTTGGGTGTCTTAGAAGAGAATTTCCCTATAGACACTAAAAGGAGAGATTTGGCAGGCATTATGGCAGCACTGGGCTCTGGGCAACAGTCTATCTGTGCAAGGGGCCACTGGACCCCAAAAAGAGAGGACCATGTCCAGGTTTGGGAAACAACCATTTCTGTCCATTTCCTTCAAAATCCTTCAAACCATGGGGTTCCCATTTCTCTTTGTGAACCAAAAAGCTCAATGGGGTTTCTGTCGTTTAGAAATTTCACCACGCACATAGAATTCTTTTAACCCCAGAACCAACCTCACGCCAAGCAGGCTTCATGGCAGAAGCAGGCTAAGGTTCCTATAGACAGGACTTCCTTATCTCAGGAATAATCACATCCATTTTGCCAATGAAGACACGAAGGCTCAGAGAGGTTAAGTGACTTGCTCAAGGTCCCCCAGCTAAGGAGGCCAGTGTCAGGATGCAAACCCAAGCGGCCTGGCTCCAAGCCCACTTCACCTGGCATTTCTGTCTCTTCTCGTATCCTGGTCTTTGCAGAGTTCCATGAAAAAGATGGAAGAGAAGAGAGGAAAAAGAACACCCAACAAAAGTTCCCTGGCCACCATAATTGTCCTGTCGGCACGTGACACCACTTTCTCCTCATCCTTTCCATGATGTGCCTGAAAAACTTTCCCCCAGTATCCACTCTCTCCAGGGCCTCAGGGAGAACTCACCTGGTTCCAGGTGCAAGTGGCCCAGTTCCGGCTGCAGGGACATCCAGTGGGAGATACGAGCCTCGCTGTTTCTTACAGCACCTGGGAGCGACCCCAGGGCTGGGCGTCAGGGCTCCAATGCCACCAGGTGCAGGCGGCTGCCTACTGCCACCTATGTGACTCAGAAGGGAGGCTCCCGTCCCTCCTGGGGGCTGTCCACTGACCAGATTTTTAACACAAGCTCAGCCAAGCAAACCGTCAGAGAATAAAAACAGTGAGAAGAGGCAAAAAAGGTCAGCCCCGTTATCCATTAAAAACTACCGAAGAGAACTGGCCTGTCAGCCCTCATCTGTTGTCCAAGCATACATTCGTGGCCCCCCAAAGCCAGCTGGGGGAACTCACACCTGGAAAAGCAGGGTAGGAGGTAGAAAGTGCATCCCTGAGGTCAAGGTGGCCACTGAGCTCCATCCCCCACTCAGTATGTGACTCACATCCCCACATAGGTGACACCCCACTGCAGCTAGCCTGGGAGACAGGGACAGAGCCAGCGGGCAGTGCAGAAGGCGGTGGAGAACTTTGCCTGGCTGACCCTCCATGTGTGGGGCTCAGAGAGGAGACAGGTTTTTGGAGTGCAAGCCATCTGCCCGCTGTCCTGCCCACTCTTGCAGCCCAGCTAGGAAGGGAGGCCACAGCAAGTGAGACGCAGCGGGCGGGTGACAGGTTGGGGGAGCCTGATGCCATCCTCACCTGAGCTCCTTACTCCAGGTGACAGATTTACAAAGTCCAGAGAGGCACCCCAAACAGCCCTGGCCAGGATGGGGGTGCTTGGTGGCGAAGGGCCGTTCAGAGCAACCCCACCATCTTCCCCTTGGGGAGGGGAGCCCTAGGACACCCCCATCCCCTCAGAGTCCTCAGAGTCCAGCGGGTCTCCCCTGGCCAGCCACATGGTGGGGTTATCAGGACGTCGATGTCACATAAACAAGAAGGTGCATGCCACCCACCCGGGCGCACCCACCTTCTCACGGGGTCCCCCACCTCCCGAATAAAGCCGACGCATAGCGCCCACTCGCTGGAGTTCCGCACAATTGTCAACTTCACCCTGGATGGCCGGGCATCCGTGGCCAGCGCCCCCGGCCCACGGCCCCCTGAACGCCCCCGGCCACTTACCTCGCCGTCTTCGCCACCTGTCCCGGCGCCGGTGTCCTCCCCGCCCCGCGGCGCGGCGTCGCCGTCCTCCGTGTCCGCGCTCCCCCCTTCCAGCCCCAGCCTCAACCTCTTCTGCACCGGAGGGGCATCGCCCTCCCTCCTCGGCCGGCCCTCCCTGCCTCGGAGCTTGCCCGCGTCCTCGGGGCTGGCCATGGCTGCACTTGGGGACCGGGAAGCAAGCGGCCACCTCCCGCGGCAAGCGGCCTCGCGGTGGCAGCGGGGCTTCTGCGCGGGCTCGGGGTCCTCGGGGCTCCTCCGCCGACCGCTCCCGACTCGCCGCCGCCCTCTGCTGGCCATCGCGCGCACCGCGGGCACCCACCAGGCCTGCGCGCGGGGGACTCACCTGCCCGGGACCAGGCCAGCCCCACTCCTGCAAAGCCCTGCGCCCAGCCAGGTCGCAGCTGGTGGTCTCCCCCAGCCCAAAGAAAAGAGCAAAAAAAAAAAAAAAAAGAAGGAGGGGTACGCCAGGAGAGGCGGCCAGCGACATGCACCCTGGTCTTTGGTTCTGTAGTGCATTTGGACATAGCCCCAGGATGTTCAAAACACAGAGAACTGGTTACGGAGGAGAACCCTCTTGGCATGAAGGTGCAGAGCTATCAACAGATATTCCTGAGGACACTGAGGACCCGGTGTGGTGATAGGGAAGGGTGTAAGATGAATGTGACAGGCATTGTCTCTGTCCCATGCAGCTGGGGGCCGTGGAGAGGACTCTGATGAACGTTGTCCATGGATCACAGAGTGAAAGAGAAGAGCTGGGTGCCTGGGTACCAGCAAGGCAGGAGCCTCAGCAGGAGTGGGGGCTGGGAGAGGAACAACCCAGGATCATCCCTCTGGAGGAAGTGACAGTTGAGAGGAGGTGTTCAGACAGAGCATCAGGGGCTCAGACAGAGTCACAAGGAGGCCTGTGAGGCTGAAGCACCAAGACCAAGGGGAGAGAGACCCAGCCAAGGAGAGCCAGCCAAAACGGGGGGGGGGGGTCTCTCCAGGCCCCCCACCAGGATGCAGGTGCAGAGCAGCACAGACAGACAAAGGGAGGAGACTGGGAAGAATTTTGAATGTGCAGAGCCAGGCGGGGTGCACCCTTGGCATCAGTTTGGGGTTCCCTCCTTGGCTGTGTGATGAGCTGAACCCACAGGTACTTTCAGACATCACAGGGCCCATCCCAGAACCCAGCGCAGGCTGAGTGGGCACCCAAGGGCTCTTGGCCCACCTCAGAGACAAGAAAGCCGGGAGGCTAGGACCTGGGATGACTCCGTCCAGGATCCTCCGCCACTGACCTTCCCCCACCAATCCCTGGACACCGCTGCCAGTGCCTGTGTCACTGTCTCCACACTTGCAGTGCCCAGTATTTATCCTGGATAGCTGGCACAGGTGCAGCTTATAGTCAGTGCTCCGGACGCAGGTGTGAAAATGGTCAGTAAATGGGTCTTCCCTGTCCCTGTACAGGTAATCCTAATAGTCACGTATGGGCTTTGACACTCTCCTGTGACCTTCACATAGTAATTCATCTCAGCCTCGCAGCGGCCCTCTGATAGGTGTCATTATTGTCCCCATGGTACAGAGGAAGAGACTGAGGCAGGAAGAGAGTGAAGTTTCCAAGACGCTCTACAGTGGCGAGAGCCACACAGCTGCCCAATTACCAAAGGCAGGTGAGCATGGTTCCAGTCACGGGCAGCAGTGTCAAAGCCATCAGCCATCTCCATCCTCGGGCAGGTTTGGCTCACGCAGGACTGTGGTGACAGCCAGTTAATCCCAGTGTTCCTAGAGCTGAAGTCTGTCCGGAGCCTGCTGCATTCTGCCTTGATGTGGACAAACAGAACTTCTATGACTTGAATCACAGAAACAAGGAGTGGTGACCCCTCAGTCAATTCCCAGACCCAAGTCTGGACCCAGAAGCCATGACTAAAAGGTAATCCAGGCCCCCATGAGGAACCTGCTCCAGCCTGCCCAGAAGAGATCGACAGCCTTTCACCAGGATGGATGGATGCTATAGAAAGGGACATCAGACCTTTCTGAGACCACCGGACATAGGTTCTGAACTGACACTAATCCCAAAGGACCCAAAACATCACTGGGTCCACCAGTCAGAGCCAGACCCAGGGAGCTCAGGGCACTGATGCAGCGTGAGCACAGGTCTGGCTCACCATAGGTCCTGGATTTACCCTGTGACTCTCCTACTGTGAAACCACAGGATTCAAACCCTGAGTGTCCAACTAGAAGCTGTGCTCTTTAACCTTGAAAGATTGTCGCAACCCTGGGAAGAAAGCTTCATCCAGGGCTTCGATCCCCACCTGCCCAGCCCAACCCACCACCTGTGGTCAAGGGCAGTGTCAGCTCCATCTTTTGCAGCGTTTGAAACTAGACAGAAAAATGAGGGACAGTGAAGAAGACCTGGGACCTCCAGCCAGTCACGAGCTGTCTGCCGTGTATTGCCAATGCTGCTTTTTCTTAGGTTTACGTGGCCGGCGTCTCTGGGACGCATCACACCTCACCCGAGCTGTTTATTCGCAGGCCTCCTCGTCCCTGGACCGTGAATTCTGTCAGGACACAGGCTGTGGGCTGGCTCATTTTTGTGGCTGTGTTTCATTAATAGACTATTTTTAGAACATTTTTAGACTATTTTAGGTTTACCGAAAAAAAAAAAAAAAAACAAGCAGCCAAAAGTTTCCTCATCCCCCCCACACACCATCTTAATTTCCAGTTGCCATGCTGCTAGTGTGTTAGGATTCACTCAGCGTGGCACATCCCGTGAGTCTAGACAAATATATGACAGTGTCCACCATGCCAATGTCATACAGAAGAGTCTACTACTCTAAAAATCCCCGCCACCCTGCACTCAGCTTGTCTTTCTTGAAATACCATTGCCTTCTGTGCAGACAAATCCTGGGGGAAAGGGGATATGCTTGTTGAATGACTAAATGTTGCCAAACATTTTCATCCTTCAATTAAAGGAAAATGGAATGGCGTTACAAGTGTCCTAACATCAAGAGAAAGGGTGTGAGTTTCCCAAGCCCTTGGGATTAGGTCCCCCATGGACCACTCCTGGCCTTCCAGGGAGCGTGAGTAAGTTCAGTGGTCAAGGCAAGAGAGAGGCCAGAACGAAGGGGAGTTGTAGGTCCTCCTGTAAGACCGTAATTCTCACTACCGAGGGTGTCAAATCAACAGGTAAATAACAGGTAATCAAACAGCAAGGACAGTGATTCGGACTCTGAGAGGTCACGAGCTATTTGCAGGAAGGCACCCCTTCTGCATGGGTGGGGTTTGGCACTGCCATTCAAAGCCCCACCCGACCCCAAAGAGAGCCCACATGCGCCCAAAAGCAGGCCCCAAGAAAGGGTTCAAATACAAGAAGTTTGTCTCTTAGGTGACGCCAAGAAACTGTGGTGACGGGTTGGAGATACACGGTAGAGAAGAGAAGGCAGCTAATAAAGTCTGTATCATCAACCAAGTCACCATTGTGGGAGTCCAGGGTGTCGCTCACCCGGGAGAAAGTGTAGAAGGTTCCCCTCACATTCATCCCACCCTAGGGTGACAGGGGCTATTCATTCATGAATTCTCACCAGTCGGAACAGCTACTGTCCAGATCTGAACGTCTAAGCAATCCCAGCAAAGGAAGCATTGGTGGCCCCAGAGAGTGGCAGAGGCCACATGCAAGGAAGTGGGCAAGGCATTGGTCACACCCACTATAGAGCCCAGCCGCACTCCAACCAGACAACGGTAGGTAGAGGGCATCAGAGGACAGTGAGCGGGGAGGGGGACATGGGAAACCCCCATGGCATCCCCAAAGATGTTCAGATTGTCACCCTCCCGCAGTGGGACGGGATCAGCCTGCGATCTACAGGCGGGGCTCGGGTACATTCGCAGCTTTGCTCTTCTTCTTTGGATAACCTCGGGAAAGGAAATTGACCTCGGGGGGCTTCAGTAAAGAGGGGACCACAAGGGTGCATGGAGACTGTTGTACCAATTGCACAAAATTCAGCACATAAAGCTTTAATCCTGACACATAACGAGACTCGAAAGACTGTGCACTTATTTTAAATATCAGCAACGTGAAGTTGGAGGGTCAGGAGATGACGTCATGCTGAGAGGGAGGGACGGACTGGATACAGAGGACACCAGCACAAGTCAGACACCCCACAGTGTGTCTGCCTAGCTCTCTCTCCTGAAGACTTCTAGCCTTTTTTGAGGGGGGGAAGTGGGGAGGGTCAACAGTTAAGACCATCTCTTCCCACTAATGCCTGCTGAGTCCCCAAGGCTCCATTGGGGTGAGAGAATTTCCCTCCCCAGGTTCCACCCGTCCAAGCTTTGCGGGGTCATCCTGAAGGAGCTCAATGTATAGCTGCTCCCTCTCTGATGAGAAATCATGATGACCCCCCCCACCCCAAAGCCACAATCCAAGTAACTCCTGAGGCATCAGTCATGCCCCCAGCAGGCTGAGGAGAAAATCTGGACACCCACCAATCAGCATCGTGGCTACAAATCCCATTTTAGGTACCCAGCTTCCTTCCCCCCGACCACACCCTCTTGCAATACACATGTCTCTATGTGGCCCACACCTGTAAGCTCCCACCAAGGCCACCAATGAGCTTCCCAGCCATCTGACCAATCGGGCATAACCCTGATTTAGCCTTCATTCCAACTTTCTCTTGTCAATTCCCAAGAAGCAAGGACATTCCGGGATGTCGCCAGCCCACCTCCCCTTTCCTGCTGAACTGGGACAGGACCTTTGCCTCTTTCTTCTTCCCCCGGAGGCATTGGTGACCCATCCCTGTTCACTTAAGGATTCACATACAGGGGTTTCTGCGCATCTCTCCAGCCCCCCCCCCACCCCAACAACACCTCGTTCCTTCCCTCCACAGCTCTGAACCGACTTGGCAAGCAGGCAGGACCAGAGAAGGAGCGGAAGACGTCAGCGTTTCTCTAAACTGCTCCTGCCGGCCCTTCTCTCAGGCATCTTGGGCACAGATATTTGTCGTGACTCTGCAGATCGCCCTCCTGTGTTCTGACTAAGTGGGCTGGCGCTGTGGCCCATTGTTTCCGGCCACAGGGTGCTGTGTGCCGTGAGAGCCTTTTAATACACACAACAGCTCCTACAACAAAGACCAATCCTCGCCTTCTCCCTGGGATGACTGCACCAGAAATTGCAGAGTTTATAGAAGAGCGTTGAAGGCAGCGCCCACACAGCCTGCGTGCGTGAGAGACGGTGGCGATGGGGGGAGGACGGCAGCACCCCCCCACCCCAACTCCATTCCAAGGCCACGGGCAGGCGTGGGAGGGAAAACAGAAGATCCTGGAGCTGGCAGAGGTCCTGGCTTCAGAAACTTCTGCACAGACCCCCAGGCAAGCCCCTGGGGACCCTCAGAGTCAACCTCACCAATTGCCAGAGCAATGACTTTTATAAACTCGTTTTGGTGGGCCACATTTTTTTCCCAGGAAATTCTGTGTGATTTTGTTGTGTGAAGGGGAGATAAAGATAAATTTTTGTGGAACACACCCATAATGGCTCACTGCCCTCTCAAACACTCTGAAATTACATATGCGTAATTCCACTTTCAAAGACAGAAGTAGAATTCTGCATCCAAACTTACAGGGAGGACCTGTGACCCCCTCCATAAGACAAGAAGCACCAAAATGCACACGTATTCCAATATTTAACAAACTTTGATCTCGAATAGGAGCACAGAGAGGAGACAGGGGACTGTCATTGTTTGGATGCCTACTTGCCTGGGGCACTTAGTGTGAATTTCTCCTTTCTCTCTGGTACTAATGGGGTGTTGCCCACAGCCCCACGCTTCAGATGAGAAGACTGAGGGTGGAAAGCACAGCCAATTTCTAGTGCAATCCAGTTGATAAGAGCCCTGGTAATCATATTAGGAAAATAGCACTAGCTGATTTGGGGGCATTTTCGAGACAGCATCTTGCTGTGCAGCTCAGGCTGGCTTTGACTCGCAGTCTTCCTGGCTCAGCTCCCAGGACTGGGATTACAGGTGTGCACCGCCACACCTCGCAGTTGCTGATGTTTTTAGAGCTTACTGTGTGTCAGACACCGTTCTAGTTATTTTGTGTGTATTCGCTCATGTAAGCTGTACAACCCATTGAGGGGGGTGTTTCTGTTCTGACCCATTTTACAGAGGAGGGAACTAAAAGTCTGAGAAGTTAGACCACTAGTCCAAGGTCACCTAGGTATGAGGGACAGAGCTGGGCATGAGTCTCAATTTTGTCTGCCTCAAGCCCATGCTCGTAACCTCTCAGTGGCAGCCTCTTCTAGAACTTTGTGGTGGTCACTGACCTGCCTGCTTAGAGCCAGCAAGGACCACAGTGTTCCCTGAAATGACTCCACGGCTAACATCCACCAAGAGCCTTGTCCTTACCTGTCCACCATCCAAGATCCTCCACAATGACAGAACAAGAGGAAACCTCACTGAGACAGTGGTGAGACATGATTTTATTTTTTTCCCGGGTGTTGAGATGGGGTCTCACTATATAGCTCAGGCTTGCCTTAAACTCAAGACCCTCCAGCCCCAACCTCCTGAGTGCTGGGATTGCAGGTGTGGCCATAGTGCCCAGCTGGCAGAGATGACATCAGTGATCATGCGTCTGGCTCCTGGGCTTGAGCTCGGAGGCCTGATGCAGCCACTTGCATGGTATCTTAGATTCCTGCGTGGAAATCTTGCCCTGGTGGATGGCACGAGGCCCTGGGGTCCATGTGGGGCTCAGAGGTGGACAGTGAGCCCTGTCACCGCCAGAGTTCACACCACAGGAAACCAAATAGGCAGTCAAGGGCGGGGTCTTGCTCATCAGAGCAAAGTGGAACATTCCACATGCCCTCCAGCTGAGCAAGAAGCCGAAGCCTCCTAAGACAGAAGAGGAAAGAGTTTCATCCTCCCCCTTAACCCCAAGCCCCGGCCCGATGAGTCAGGCCACAGAGCCCTGGATGAGGCTCCCGATGTCTGTGCACCTCTGCATGGGCCTGAGCCAGACAGGGTTCCCGGCAGAGTCTCCAGCACCGAATGAGAGCTATAGCCACGGTGAACCCGGCTCACGCGTGCACACCTGTGCACACGGCGTCTGAGCACCTGGGGAGTGGAGGGGATGCCAACCAGACGTGTGAGGTGTCCCAGCCTCTGCTCAGACCCCAGCCAGGCTGGCTCCTTCTTCCCTAGCTCGCTCTCTCTCTCTCTCTTATTGTAAGTGTATCTGTCTGTCTGTCTCCCCATCTTCATCTCACCGTCTGTCTCTGTCTTCTCTGTGTTGCTGTCTTTCTGTGTCTGTCTGTCTTGCTTTCTCTATCTCTTTGTCTTTTTCTCCCTGTGTCTGTGTCTCTCTCTCTGCCTCTGTCTCTGTTTCTCTCTCCCTTTCTCTCTCTCCCTCCCTCTCCCTGTCTCTCTGTGTCTCCCTCTGTCTCTTTCTCTCTTTTTCTGTCTCTCTCTGTCTCGGTCTCCCCCCTCCCTCTGTCTCTCTTTGTATGTCTCCCTCCGTGTCTCCATCTCTCCCTCCCTCTCTCTCTTTTTCTCTCCCTCCCTCCTTCTCTCCCCTTCCCCTCTCATAACCATGGTCCTTCCACCTCCACAGGTGGCTCCCGTTTTTAACAACAGATCCCCCAACGACCCATCAGGACCCAGCCTCACACCCCATTGGCCCTCTAGGTCCCCACCTTCCAGTCCCGTGCAGCTGGATGTGCTTCAACCCTGTGTCCAGAGCCACCGTCCCTCTCTGCTTCCAGGTGACAGTTGACCAGGATGACTGTGGATGTCTGACCCCCTCTCTCCCTCCCTCTGACCCCCCTCCTCTCTACTCCTTCTTCCGTCTCCTTCTCCCCCACCCCCAGCTGAGGCTGCTTGAGCAGACCTGTAGGAATAGTTAACAAAATTGTGTCCGCAGACAAGTTCCCATGACAGACACAGGAACACAATCCAGCTAGCTCAGAAAGCACAGCTCTTGGGGGTCCCGGGCACCAGCACCCAGGGACACCTTACCCTTGCCTGACTTGAGCACTTGTGCCCCGAGAAGGAGCAAAGACTTAAAAGAGTTAAATACTGACGTCCGCACTGCACACAAGAGTCCCAAGATGCCTGGACTCCAAACATGCCACCTCCCGTGCCAGCCACACTGGAGACGCAGATTCTCTCTGCCACATTTCTCTGGCCTTGAACTCATACTTCTGCCTCTGCCTCCTGAGGGCTGGGATTACAGCCATGCACCACCACACCCAGTCTGTTTTCTTACTTGAAACTAACAAAGGACAATCTGGCTTATGAACACCCAAGGGGGCGTCTGTGCTAAGTGTCACATATGTGGCAGGTGAGGATGGATGGTTAGAGGTGAGGGGGTGACAATGAAGAGCCAGAGCAGCCTGAAAGCAAAACAACTTGCTGTAGCTGTGTGTCCAACTGGGCAAAGGCTTCTTCCTTCCCCTGTGCAAAGAATTAAGAAGAGCTAACTTGTTTCTTTAACCAATGGCAGGCCCTGCTAAATGCTTTATATATTCATCAGTCCAACTTCATGAGGCTGGTACTATTCCCATTGTACACATGAGAACACTGAGCTCAGAGAGGTGGATTAAGTTGATTAGAGACACACAGCTAATAAGCAACACACACATGCATGAGGATTAAAAAAAAAAGGCAACAGCAGCTGGGTGTGGTGGCACACACCTGTAATCCCAGCTACTTGGGAGGCAAAGGCAAGAGGATTAGAAATTCAGAGACAGCCGAGGCTACACAGCAAGACCTTGTCACAAAAGCAGAACAAAAGGGCTTAGGATGTGATCCTGGGTTCAATCCCTAGCACAGCCTCCTCCCCCAAAAAACCCCACAGCAGCATGATTTCAGAAGTACAAGCAGGTCCTGTGTGGGGAAGTTAAATGAATCAGGATTTAGCAAGCTGAGAGATGACTTTCGTCCCTTATGAAGTCAGTACAGATGGGGTCTCTCCCACGTCTGCGATCACCAAAGAAAAGGAAAATGGTGAAAAGTGTAAATGTTGGGTAAACGGTAGACAGGGCAAGGCTTGTTTTGGCTTGGTTTGGTTTGGTGTTAATCTGGGATGTGGGTTCTGTGGGGGAACAGTGCAAATTGGAATCCTGGTTCTTTTGCCATCTTGGATGAGCCCCACCTCACCCCTGGTGATCTGATGGCCCCTCCACAGCACAGCGTGACGTGAAGAGGCCTCCTTCCCTCCAAGAGCCAAAACAAACTCAGCTGCGGACTAGCTCATCTCCCCTGGGAGCTTAAGAGACGGGAGGTAGAGGGGTGGGTGGCCCAGCCCCAGAGGGAGGTCACCTCTGACCCCAGGAAAATGCTGGCAGAACCCAAGCTCCCGCCCGCCTCAGGGGCTGACCCATCAGCAGGGTTTCCAGGGAAGCAGCCGTTTCTTAAGCTCTTGGTTGGGGCTTTTTACCCAGCACTGATTTGAATAAATCAGTCTCATGCTCCCACGATGGAGCCAATTGTAAAAGAGCTGTGTGCGCTCAGCTTGGAGAGCCGGCTGCGCGGCCATCTTCCTCTTTGGGGACTGATGGAGAAAACACAGGCAGGGACTTTGGCAAAGCATTCCTCCACTGGCTTGGGAGATGCAAAGCCCTCCCACAACCCCCAGCAAAACCCCCTTCCCCCCTGCAGGACGCACATCCAGAGAAGGAGCGCAGGTGCCTCCGGGCAGTGTCTGCTGGGCCACCTCAAGCCTGAGGGAGGCAGGTCCTCCTGAAACATCCCGTGTCCCTGGTTCCCTGCCCCTCTGGAAGGACACAGAAAGAGCTAACCACTGTTGAGCTTTGCAACATCCCAGGCACTGTACCAAGTCTCAAGGGCACCCCCCACTCACTGACCCCAGCCATGAAATCTCGCTTTCCAGTCTGCAAACATCCCAGGGGCCTGCCCACCCCAGGGCCTTTGCATATACTGTTTCCTCTGTCTTTCTCCAGCTCCGACACACACAGGCATCTCTGTGACACTGGCTCCCTCTTTCATATCTCTTTTCAAATTCCACTTTCTCCTCGGGTGTTCCCCATACCCCATGATACAAACTAGGTCCTCACTGGGATTGTCTCAGACCACCCTGACACCGCCACTGCACTTTATAGCACAGAAGCAAGATGAGGTCTTATTTAGGGACACAGGTTTGGGAGCCAAAGGTCTGTGGAGTCCCTCCTCCTCCTCTTCTGCACCTTTGGTCTTCAACAAGTACTTAATTGTCTTGGGCCTTTGTTTCCTCGCCTATAAAGAAGAGGGTCACAGAGCAGCCAACTCTAGAATTAACCAAGCTGACACCTGGGACATTCCTGTGTGGAGCCAGCAAAGATGAACTTTGCATGACAACTATGTGACCTACATCCCTCCCCAGCCAGTGCACTTCATGAGCTGAGCACTTGGGCATCCTGTCCTTCGTGACAGCCCCAGGGCAGAGGTCCAAACCTGGCATACGTGGGTACCGGAAATGGATTTTCTGAGCCAATGGAAATTTTGCCTGTTGGTTGGTTGGGTGGGTGGGTGGTTGGCTGGGTGGTTAAGTGGGTGGTTGAGTTGTTGGTTGGTTGAGTGGTTGGTTGGTTGGTTGGTTGGGTGGGTGGGTGGTTGAATGGTTGATTAGTTGAGTGGTTGAGTGGGTGGGTGGGTGATTGGGTGGTTGATTGACTGGATGTCTGGCTGGTTCTATGTGCTTTGTACACATTTCAAAGGGACAGTATAAAAACAGCACTGATTTTTACCATTTCACAGATGTGAAAACTAAGGCTGGGGAGTTGATTTACCCCAGCCTGGCCAATCAGAAGTCCAAGCAAGGGAGAGGACAAGTGGCATGGGCTGCTCCCTCCCCACTGGAGACCCATGGGCTCCCACCCTGCAGGCTCCTCCCCACTCAGCTGAGGCCACCACACCTCATGGTGAGGATGCCATAACTCAGGGAAGGACCCAGAACAAGCTGCTGTAAACTGACCACCTGGTCCTCCCAGAGATCTTGAAGTGTCACCAAGATAAAGCTAAAGGAGCTGGCTGATGACACAGGAGAAGGACAAAGTGAGGGATGGGAAGACTGGGACCCTGGGGCCAAGGGAGTGCTCACGCTCTGCAGGGAAGAATGACCACGTCAATCACAGGGACCTGCGGCACCAAGTGCAACTGGCCTCACTCCAGGGAATGGGCTCATCCCGCAGGTCGGCCTCCACAGTGAGGCAGAGGCAGGGACCCCATGGCCTCTGTTCACTGCTAACCCAGGGCTCTTGGCAAAGAGTTGCCCTCTGTAACTCTTTGTTGAGTGTTGCAATGAACGAACGTCTGGTGATTAACTAACCTGAGAACGACTGAATTCGTGAATCACAGCAATAATGACGTCCTCATCTCCCCGAGGTCATCCTCCCTCCTCCAAGTCCTCCAAGCCAGCCTGGCTTAGTTCACACCCCAGCCCTGCCATTTACTGTGTGACTTTGAACAACTTATCTAAACCCCCTGTGCCTCAGTTTCCCTGCTATGGTGTGGATATGATACATTTCCCAAAAAGGCTCACCTAGCTGGTGGGGCTCTGGTGAGGTGAGTGGATCGTGGGGGCACTAATTTCATCATTAATGAGATTGGAGCTGGATGGGCCGATAGGAGGTGACACCTGGTTGAGGAAGTGGTGTGCCTCTTGGAAGGTATATCTTGTCTGTGGGTCCTTCATGTTGGTCTGTCTCTCCCTCTCCCTTTCCTTCTCCTTCTCCCCCTTCCCATCACCCTCTGTCTCTCCCTCTCTCCCTCTCCTCTCCCTGTCCCACTGCTCCTGCCACTCACCCTGGCCCTCTCTCCTCCTGTCTCTTCCCCCATCTCTCCCTCTCTCCCTCGGTCCCCCATGAGCCACTCTGCACCACACACACTCCCCATCCCAATGCTCTGCCTCACCACACGCAGGCACAGAAGTGGATGGACAGGTGACCATGGACTTAAACCAGGAACCAAAATAAATCCTTCCTTCCCAAGCAGTTTTCTCAGGTATTTTGTCACATGTTCCCCATCTACAAAGTGTCGCTATCACTAAGCCCTTCCTAGCAGCACTGTGAGGGGCCACTGGGCTCTTCCACTGGGGCCTCTGGAGCAGTGGCCAGCTGGTGAGTGCTGGAAATAAGCGCCAGCTGTGACCTCTGCGGCACTGGCTTTTTGTGAGTGCAGGGACTTCGTGTTCGTTGTGCTCGGTGTCATCTGATTTGCCTCTTGCGGTAAGCATCAGTCCTCTGGAGCACTGGCAGGACACAAGTCAGTGACCTTAGGGAATTCTCCACACCCAGGGCTCACAGCACAACGGCATTGGCACTTGAGGTTGAACTCATTAGGTAATGTCTTCCAGGCATGGACGCCCACGCCTCTGCCCAGCAATCTCACTTCTGGGATTCAAGAAGACCGTGACATAAAGGTTTAGAAAAGCGAACAGCTGGAAACGACCGACCTGTGCACATGGGACAGAGGCAAGAAGAGTTCACAGAGAGCCACGAGTCAGAGCCTGTGCAGCCACCAAAGACAAAAACCTGTGCCCACAGGAAGATCTCTAAGACACAGTGCCTAGGAAGAAAAGAAATTGCACACACAGGCATTCACACACATGCATGTGTGGCCATGACAAGCATGTGTGTGCACGCGTGCAGACACATACCTGTGCGCATCCAGGCATCTCACACATCTGCACACACACGCACACACTTACGCATACATGTCAACGTGCACACAAGCGTGCAAATACACATGCATTTGTATGCACACCATAGCCCTTACCTACGTCTGGACAGAAAAAGAAACTGAGGCTTAGAAATAGCAGCCCACACAGAGCAAGGCGCTGGAGACCAGAGGCCAACCCCAAGGAGCAATTCCGTAACCATTCGGTAAAACAAGGACAAACCGCCAGCCTCGCACGGATCCCGGGAACACATGCTACCTCCTGTTCCCTGACGTCTTCTGATGCCTCTCTCCTTCTGATCTTGGCATTTAAAATAACATTTCCTCAAAAAGGTAATAAAATAAACTAAGGCAAATAGATAAAAATGTAAAAGTAAAGAAAATGTAGTATATGCCTACAAGGGAATATTTGACCTTAAAAAGGGATGGAACATGGGCACAAGCTCAAGGCAGAGGAGTCTAGAGGAGGTCACGCTGAGTGAAATAAGCCAGACCTGGGAGGACAGAGAGTATACGATGTCACTTACATGAGGTCCCTTGAGTAGTCAAATTCATTGGGACAGAAAGTAGAATGGGGAGGGGAGCAGCGGGGAGAACAGGAAATTAGTATTTAGTCAGGACAGAATTTCTGTCTGGGAAAATGAGAAGGTTCTGGAGCCTGATGGTGGTGACAGCTGCACACCAATATGAATGGTCTTAACGCCACAGGACTGCATGCTTAAAAATGGCTAAAATGATCAATTTTATACCATGTGCATTTTACCACAAAAACAAATTCTTGTGCTATTTTCCTAAAACTCAAAGAAAATCCACAGAGGGAAACCTGAGGTAGAGGGATTAGATCAAGAGGGACAGATCAGAGACAGGCATGGTGGTGCACACCTGTAATCCCAGCTAGTGGGAGAAGGAAGGAGGAAGATCATGGTTCAAGATCAGCCTGGGCAAAATTGGATGGAGACCCTATCTGAAAAAGAAACTAAAAGCAAAAGGGCTGGGGCAAAGCTGAAGTGGTAGAGCATCTGCCTAGCAAGGACAAGGTCCTGAGTTCAACCCCCAGGACCCCACAAAAAAAAAAAGTGTTATAGATCTTATAGATCCAAGCGTCTACCATGATGACATGGGCCACTGCTGATGAGACCAGGCATCCCTGACTTCAGCCCAAATCAGGTGATCACAATCTTTAGCTTTTATTTTCCTTCTTATTTTGGGAGCCAGGCAGTACAGGGATTTGAACTCAGGGCCTCACACTTGCTAGGCAGGTGCTCTCCCACTTGAGCCACTCCTCCAGCACTTGGGTTTCCTTAAGAAAATATCTCATCCTAAGTCAATAAGCCCAGGCAAATATAGAACCCTTCAAACTCAGTCCCAAGACCAGAGAACAGTCTCCCAACAACACCCATGTCAGAGCATCCACATCCCCACACTTCCGCCCTGAACACGGGTCCCCATGATGGGACTGTCTCCTGGTTTGAACAGGTTTAAAGGCTCCCTGTTCCTCCTCATGACACTGCACTCAAACACTTCAGGCTGTGTCCCCAAACACAAGCTCACTCAGTGATTGGTGATCCATGGATTCACCAAATCTGTTTGGGGCTCTTGTCAGTTAGGATCCTTTTGAGTTCAAATAACAGAAAATTCAGGCTCAAGTGGGCTCTCCCAATAAGGAGATTTTATTTTCTCACAAAAAGAGCAGAGCAGAGGTAGGGAGGGCTCCAGGAGCCATATGCATCTAGAAAATTCCATAAAGATCCCAGACTCTTATTGTACCTCTCCTCTGCCACCCTCAGTCTGCACCTCTCCTGAGGCTGGCTCCCCTTCTGGTGGCAGATGACTCTTTTGCATCCAGCAGATGCAAAAGACACCCTCTCCTCCAAGAATGGAGTGCAAATTCCTTGCAGCATAATTTATCCACCTCCAGACACACTGACCAGAAGGAAACCGGTCACCAGCGTAGTAATAGGAACCGGAGGTCAGTAAGCTACAGTCCGCAGGTCAGAGCCATCACCACCTGGTTTTGTAAATAAACATTCATTGGAACACAGCTGCCTCCATTCACTCACCTGTGCCTCTCACTGCTTTCTTGGAAAAGTTAAATATTTGCACCAGAAACCACATCTCTCTCAAATCCTAAAATAACTAATACCTATCCCTTTACAAAAAAATCTTGCTGACCCTTGGCTTAATTGATCAGATGAGGGGTAAATGACGCCCAGCACAAACCTTTTCATTATTTCTAGCTGATGTTACCACCGAGACTAACATGACTGCATAGTACTGCCTTTTGTCTGCTCTAGTCTCTTTAAACTTCAAGGAACGTTATTTGGTTCTTGCAATGCAGGATCAGGTGACTCAGTGTGTGTAGGCATGCTGGTGTAATGCACACAGGCTTTGGAGGAAAGTGCCAAGCTGGGAGCCACGCAGTGGTATGGTAGTGGTATCTGATGTGACTGTCCACCAAGTACCTATTACCCTTCCTTTTGGTAAGGTCACCCATTGGAGCCTGTATGAGTTGCCTATCATTGCATTAAACACCACTCCCAAACTTAGTAACTCAACGCAACCATAACTTATTTTGCTCACAAATCTGCCTTTGGCTGGGTTCAGCAGGGTGGTTCATCTCTGCTCCATGTAGCCTCCACCAGTTATGGAAATTGTGCTGATTAAGTGTCCTGTTTATGAAACAAGAGACAGGAGGAAGGAAGAATCTGTGTTGCCTTTTATGACCCAGAGTCAGACATCTCAAAGTATCATTCCTAACACGTTCACACGTTCAGAGTCAAGGGGCAGGAACATAGACCCCACCCTCAGTGCCAGGGTTGACATCACCCTGTTGTAAGAAAGGCACATGGCTCTTTGTGGTCCTCTTTGGGCAATGACATCCACCATTGAGGCTGTTTTTCTGGAATCTCGTTCCTGTTCCTTTACTTTCTTCCTTTATTGCTTTAATTTAATATGATTCTTGAAAACCAGCTGTGGCAGATTGATTGCAACAATGACCCCGGCTGTTCAGTCCCTTCTGCATTTTCACCATGTGCAAGGTAACTGTGCATCTCCCCCTGTCAGACGATCATGCTCACTTCCCACCCCTTCAATCTGGACTGGGCTTGTTACTCACTTTGACTTATAGAATGGAGCCAAAGTGATAATGTACCAGTAACAAAAGCAGGAGTCTCGAGGTCCTGTGTCTCTCTGCTCTGTTAGCCCCCTGAATCTGCCATGAGACGCCCCAGGAGCCTTCTGGGGATCAGAGGCCACAAGAAGGAAAGCTCAGATGTCCCAGCCAAGGCCATTGTAGACCACCCCACACCCATCCCAACCTCCAGAAACCTCCAGAATATACATTCCCCCAAGATAAGCAGAGTCACCTACACAACTCACAGCTGACCACAGATGCACAAATGATCCCAAACAAGGTTGTAAGAATCACTGAGCCCACAAGCAGACTTATGCTCACTTTTTAAGCCACTTAGTTTGGGGTGATTTATTATACAGCACACATCATGAGGTTGGTTGGTTGGTTGTTTTTTATAAACCCAACTGACAGTCACGGTCTTTTAATGGAAAAAGGTATATTCCATTTATATTTAGTGTGACAGACTTGATTTTGGTCTTTTGATGTGTCTTCATGCTTACTACTTATTTCCCTTTGTTTTATATTTTTCATTTCTCCCTGTTTGGATCAAATTTTTATTTGGATCCCTTTAGGGGTTGACCTTCCCTTTCCAAGTGCTCATAAACATGTTTGTCTTTCTATGAAAACAAGATGACACCGTCAGTCCTCACTAAAATGTATCCGTTCTTCCTTTGCCTGCCTCCCTCTCCACCACACCACGAGGTCTTTGGAATTCTTTCCCCATGCACTTGAGAACTTGTTCTACTGAGAGTTATTGGGTATTCTTATTTTAGCCAGAAAAAATTCAGCCTCGGGATTTTGTCGTATGCCTTGAGACTGTCCTTTCTCTGAATTGAATAATGTAATCAAAGTTTTCCAGATTCCCATTACATTTATGAAGACTCTGACTTTGCAAATGGCAGAGATACAGCTCAAAGGAGCACCCAGCGAGATGCAGGAAGCTTGAGAAGGTGGTTCTGCCTTTAGGCCTAGCTGGATGGAGGTTCAAATAACGCCATCACGGCTCTCTGTCAGTGTCCAGTTTCATTCCCTCAGCTCTGCTTTGTTTTGTTATGTGACAAATGTTACCCAAGTGGACACAAGAAGCAGTTCACTGCCCCAAGCCTGTGTCCTCCACACAGCCCTCCATGCAGCTTAAGAAAAAGCTAAATGGACACGCCCATTTAGGAACCAATCAATGAAGCCAGTAGGATTGAGCTTTCTGATTGGAGGAGCCTGAGTCATGTGACTGCTCTGAGCCACACGGACTCCATATGATTATTCAGAAAGTAGGAGAGAGAGAGGTGGTTGCTACAGGAAGGGATGCTGGCTTGTCTTTGAACCCTGGGCCAACACACAGAATCTAAATAATCTGGGAGATCAGAAAGGATCCTAAAATTGGAGAACATCATTCTGAGTAAGGTTAGCCTGGCCCAAAAGACCAAAAATCGCATGTTCTCCCTCATATGTGGACATTAGATCAAGGGCAAACACAACAATGGGATTGGACTATGAGCACATGATAAAAGCGAGAGCGCACAAGGAAGGGGTGAGGATAGGTAAGACACCTAAAAAACTAGCTAGCATTTATTGCCCTTAACGCAGAGAAACTAAAGCAGATACCTTAAAAGCAACTGAGGCCAATAGCAAAAGGGGACCAGGAACTAGAGAAAAGGTTAGATCAAAAAGAATTAACCTAGAAGGTAACACCCACGCACAGGAAATCAATGTGAGTCAATGCCCTGTATAGCCATCCTTATCTCAACCAGCAAAAACCCTTGTTCCTTCCTATTATTGCTTATACTCTCTCTACAACAAAATTAGAGATAAGGGCAAAATAGTTTCTGCTGGGTATTGAGGGGGTGGGGGGAGAGGGAGGGGACGGAGTGGGTGGTAAGGGAGGGGGTGGGGGCAGGGGGGAGAAATGACCGAAGCCTTGTATGCACATATGAATAATAAAACAATAAAAAAAAAGAAAGGATCCTAAGAAGTGACAGAGACTGGTGTTTTGGGAACCCAGAGCTCCCTGGCAAAGAAAGTGATGCTTTGATGCCTTGGGTGCTTTCTCCTTAGCTTTTCTCTGCCCAGGATTGAAGAAATATAGCCATTACCAGAATCTACAGGACCTCTGGGTGGGCTTACTTAAGTGTTTTGATTTAGGAAAGAGATATGTGAACTCCAGGGTTCCTAGGAAAGCTACCAGATTTAAAAAGAATAATCACGTGATCAGGACTCACTCTCAGACCCCATGCTTATGACAAAAATGCAAGATTGCTTTATATGCTTCTCCCATCAAGAAGCAGCAATCTGTGCTTATACTCTCTCTTCAACAAAATCAGAGATAAGGGCAAAATAGTTTCTGCTGGGTAGCAAGGGGGAAGGGGGGAAGGGAGGGAGTGGGGAGGGAGGGGAAGGGAGGAGACGGGGGGGGGGGGGGAGGAAGGAGGGAGAAATGACCCAAACAATGTATGCACATATGAATAAAATAAAAATTTTAAAAATTAAAAAAAAAAAAGAAGCAGCAATCTGGGGCCAGGCTCTGTGGCTCACGTTTATAATTCCAGCTGCTTGAAAGACAGAGATCAGGAGGATCACAATTTGAGGCCAAACTGAGCAAAAAGTTACCAAGACCCCCATTCCAACAAATACACCAGGCACTGTGGAGCAGGCCCATGGTCCCAGCTACACAGGAGGCAGAGGTAGGAGGATCAAAGTCCAAGACTGGCCCCAGGCAGAAGTGGGAGACCCTACCCAAAAAATAACTAAAAGCAAAATGGGCTAGAGACATGGCTTAAGTGGTGAAGCACCTGCCTAGCAACTGTGTGGCCCTGAGTTCAAACCCCGGTCCCACCAGGGAGAAGAAGGAGGAGAACTAGTTTGAAATCTCACTTGGTGAATTTTTTTCAGCCTTGCCAGAGACCCTCAAACTTGCCCCCGAGTTAGCAGAAGCCTGACAATATTTCTTCCCTGACGAGTCCTAATGTCTCAGCCCCTGCTGCCGCCAAGAATACAAGATGACTCCTGGCTCAAAAATACTGCTCTGCTCCCCACCAGAGAAAGGGCCGTTGCTCTGCAGATAGAGCAAGGTTTTTCCAAGAAAGAGAAATATGTTCCCTTCGCTCCATAGTCAAGAAGAAAATCAAGCCCAGTTTCTCACAAACAGAAGAAGGTTGAATTGTGTGTTATTCTCTGTTTCCAGACTGCATTGATTACTTCTAGACAGAGGAAAAGTTCTGTTTCTAATATACAGTCACCCTGTGTCGGATTTATGTGCTTGAGTTTCAGGAAAACCAAGCAAACTTATCTGTTTTTGTTGGACCTGGTTACCAGCAACACACAAATTCTAAGAATTGATAGTTAATTAAAAATGCAGCCCTGCCTATGAAGTTGAGCTGCTTCATCTCCGTGCAAACACTACCCAGCTTGCATATTATTAAGCTAGGGCCACAAAGACAACAAAATAAGCATATTTCCTGCTAGGTGTGGTGGTGCACTTCTATAATCCCAGCCTTGAGGGGGGCAGAGTCGGGTGTCTCAAAACACCAAATAACAATAATAATAATTTCTAAAACATGTATATATGAGGCCTCAAATGTAAATTTTTACTGTACTTTGTGAGACACAGAAGTCCCCTCATTTGGTCTGCAGATGTCCTCAGGTTTGGGGTCATTTGCACATCTGGCCAGGCCGCCCATATCCTCTGCGTGTTTATGTCCCTGGGGTCCCCTGAAGGACCGCGTCTCCACTCTCAAATTTCCTTCAGGCTGGGAGCCTCCACCTCTCCCTCACCTCACCCTGATCTCCTATCCGTCCACACCTTCAGAAATACAGTCAGGAGCAAATAAGGCAGGGCTGATTTACTGGTTATTTCCTTGTTACTGGTGGGTCTTTGTGGGTTTCTTTGTCTTAACTTCACACTCATTTTTGCTCTAACGAAATCATACATTTTAGTGATAAATGTGTTGGTACCCTGCCTTATTCCGAAGCAGAGATGAAGAGGCTAAGGAAACAGAGCACTGGAAATAGCTTTGTCAGAATGGCCTGCAGTGTGGAGTCAATTCACAGCCATTTCTCCTGGTGGCCTTGACTGTGCCTCCATCCCCACTCCCGCCCCTGCTCCTTCCCAACCCTGCCCTTCACTGCAGGACTCAAATTAGGTCAGTCATACAATCTCAAACCACTGGGCTAGTGTAGATAAATGACCCCAAGGGACCAATCACAGCTCTTCCCTGGGAATTTTTTTTTTTTTAACATGGTCTCACTGTGTAGCCCAGGCTGGCCTTGAACTCACGATTCTCCTACTTCAGCCTCTCTTTTTTTTTATTCATATGTGCATACAAGGCTTGGGTCATTTCTCCCCCCTGCCCCCACCCCCTCCCTTACCACCCACTCCGCCCCCTCCCTCTCCTCCCCACCCCCTCAATACCCAGCAGAAGCTATTTTGCCCTTATTTCTAATTTTGTTGTAGAGAGAGTATAAGCAATAATAGGAAGGAACAAGGGTTTTTGTTGGTTGAGATAAGTATAGCTATACAGGGCATTGACTCACATTGATTTCCTGTGCGTGTGTGTTACCTTCTAGGTTAATTCTTTTTGATCTAACCTTTTCTCTAGTTCCTGGTCCCCTTCTCCTATTGGCCTCAGTTGTTTTAAGGTATCTGCTTTAGTTTTTCTGTGTTGAGGGCAACAAATGCTAGCTAGTTTTTTAGGTGTCTTACCTATCCTCACCCCTCCCTTGTGTGCTCTTGCTTTTATCATGTGCTGAAAGTCCAATCCCCTTGTTGTGTTTGCCCTTGATCTAATGTCCACATATGAGGGAGAACATATGATTTTTGGTCTTTTGGGCCAGGCTAACCTCACTCAGAATAATGTTCTCCAGTTCCATCCATTTACCTGCGAATGATAACATTTCGTTCTTCTTCATGGCTGCATAAAATTCCATTGTGTATAGATACCACATTTTCTTAATCCATTCGTCAGTGGTGGGGCATCTTGGCTGTTTCCATAACTTGGCTATTGTGAATAGTGCCGCAATAAACATGGGTGTGCAGGTGTCTCTGGACTACCCTGAGTCACAGTCTTTGGGGTATATGCCCAAGAATCTACCTCAGCCTCTTGATTGCCAGAATTACAGCCATGTGCCCACTGCCCAGCCACCTTCCTGGGGGTTTTCAAACTGGAGCCAGGAGAGGGAAGTCAATTTTTCCTGTAACAAAGTCACCAGGGTGAATGACCAAGAAACTTCTGCACAGACGCTCAGCACATACAGCAGTGGGGGAAGAAGCCAAGACACAGAGATGAGAACGAGGGAGAAATGGGCTCGTGGCCACTGCTCTCCCCTTTCCTGCTTCCATGAGGCAAACGCAGAGCCCCAGAAGAGCACCCCAGGGAGACATGGAGGAAAGACACCCATCACTCTGGACTTTACGGCCATCAGTGCTCAGGGGTTGGAACTGACCTCACACCACGTAGTGGGAAGATCCCCTTCTCTCCATCTTTCCTCTGCCTTGGAACTAGATTCCCCAGGATCACTCTGAAATCCAAAAGACCAAGGATGTCGCCAGTAGGGAGCAAAGGCTGCTGGTCCCTGTGAGTCCTCTCATCCCAATGTCAACTCCCATCCAGGAAATTAGGGGATTGGGAGCACATTTCACCGCCCCCCCCCTTAGACTGCCTGAGGTAGGGCTCTGAGGACACAGGCTTGGCACTTAGTGGCTTCCAGTACCCAACAGACTACAGAAAGGACGCAGCCACCTAAAAAGCAGGATGGAGACCCCAGGATGCCAGGCAGATAGAAAGGACCTGAAATTCCCGGGGGAGGGAATTTCAAAGAACCAGGAGTCTGCAGGGACCATTGTGAAGATGAGATGACACTGTGGCCATTGAAGAGGACACTTGCAGCCTCTCAGGCCAGGTCTGAGCACACAAGTTCAGGCATGCCAGCCGTGGTTCCTAAAAGTCACCTTGCTGCCAGGCAACTCTTTGTCAAGATCCTAAGGCACACCTGGAAGCCACCTGCCTGTCCGCCAGGTCACAGCCTCCCTGTCATCATGAACAGCAGCTTGCGTGTCTGGAGCTCCACCTAGAAGCCAGGAACGTGTTTAGCGTGGAACCATTCACTTCCTGTGAAGTACGAGTTCTAGTTCTGCATTCCAGGTAAAACCGACAGGCAGAGAAACTGAGTCAATTCCACCAAGCCAGCAGTTTAGGCAGGACCCCAAACAGTTTCTTCTGAGTCCACAATGCCTGCAGTGCCCCCTGCCCAGACACACAAGACACCGGACTCTCGTCTGTACCCACGCCCTCAGTCACTGATGGAGACTTTTTCCCCAATTCTCAAAAATTAGAGCAGCCATCAACACTGGGGCCGAGTGTGGTGACTCACGACTATATTCTCAGCTACTTGAGAGGTAGGGACCAGGCAGTTCAAGGCCAACCCAGGCAAAAAAAAAAAAAAAAAAAAAAGTTAGCAAAATCTTCATCTCAACAAATAAACTGGGTAAGGTGGTATACACCTATAATTCCAGCTATGCAGGGAGCATAGGTAGGAAGATCACAGTCCAAGGCAGACCCTGAGCGAAAATGAAAGATCTTTCTGAAAAATAAGCAAAGTTAAAAAGGGCTGTTGGAGTGGCTGAAGTGGCAGAGCACCTGCCTTGCAAGCGTGAGGCCCTGAGTTCAAGCTTCAGTACCGCCAAACAAAACAAAACAAAACAACAGATGAGCACTGTTTCAAAATCGTGACTGCTGGTCCTATCCCTGTGGCTGGAGAGCCATGGAGAGCACCACCCGCCCAAAGCCTGCCCACCCCCCTCCATATCCCTCTGTGGAGAACAGGGAATGGGGGGACCGGAACCCTCATTAAAGTTGACTCAGTTTCTCCACATTGCTCCAGCCCCGTGTCCCTTACTCTCCCCTGTCAGCCCACACAGGGAGGCCTAGAAGTCCTGTCCAAACCCACTCACGTACTGACGAAAGGTCACAATTGTTCATCTCAAGTTCAGAGCCAAGGTCTGTGTGCCAGACACAAAGGACAAACACCTCAGCTTAATTCCACTAAAATGAAAGTACAGCACAGAGGAGAAATGAGGAGGCCAGCCCTGATGCCGCCTGTGTCCCATAAATGACAAACGCTCTACACTGATGTCAGGAAGCCAAGGCTGTAAAAGCCACAAGTGAATTAGGACAAGGTCCAAAGTGGTGATGTCATATGAGGGAGCCTCGTGGAGTGCCGTTGCCTGGGGGTGAGGCCGGTGCTCGCTTGCTGCCAGCCAGAGCCCCCAAGCCCCAGAGGAGCTTCCCAACCCGGGAAGTGGAACTCTGGGGTTCAGCTTCTCTCTAGGGGTGAGAGTGGCCGGAGAACACTGCCGAGAACTCACTCGCCATGAAAACCATTCCCAAAGGGTGTGAGAGTGGACATCTTTGGGTCAGAAGACAGCGTCCTATTACCATGTTGATCTGTCTTTAAGATCCCTGTTGGCCAGACACAACGGTTCACGCCTATAATCCCAGCTACTCGGGAGGCAGAAATCAGGAGGGCGATGGCTCAAGGACAGCCCAGGCAAAGGAGTTGAGTGTAGTAGTACACGCCTGAAATCCCAGCCTTGAGGGAGACATAGGTAGGAGGATTGAGGTCCAAGGCCAGCCCTGAGCAAAAACACAAGACCCCGTCCAAAAAATACCTAAAGCAAAAAGGGGCTGGGGGCATGGCTCAAGTGGTACAGTGCCTGCTTAGTAAAAGCAAGGCCCTGAATTCAAACTCTAGTACTGCCAAAGAGAGGGACAGAGAGAGACAGAGAGAGAGAGAGAATCCCTGTCTTGAAAAGGAGAAATTCCCAAAGCCCTATACCAACAGTCCCCTCCCCAGATGCCCAAGAAGCCAAAGGAGCCGGATCCTTCCAGGTAAGACAGCAGTCACAGGAGCTCAGCTCGGCCAGTCAGATGCTCACTATCAGGTTCCCACTCCCGGGAAAGAGGGGTGCACAGACAGTTTGACCCATTGGGGAGCACCCACAGCTGTCTCCGTACCACACCCCTGCCCACTGCCAGGCCACAAGAGCCTCCCGGTCAGCTCCCTTCCTGCTTCATAGGCTGGGCCAGCTGCTGCTGCTTGAGTCCTGATAGCAGAACCCTTCATTGTGTCTGTGGGGCTCTGTTTCAGAGCCAGCAGCCCTCCGACAGCAGGAACTGGGGCAACTCTATAGAAAGATACTTTCCAGGAAGAAGCGTATGGGGATGCTGAAGGGAAATGCAAAATCCCATGCGTGGAGAGAGGCCCAGGTCTGGGGTCCAAGTCCTCTCCATGTGCCCCAGGGCCTTTGCATGTGCTTTTCATGGGCTTTCTGTCTGGTTTCAGCTCAATGTCACTTCCTCATAGTTGGCTATCTTATATTATCATGTCGCTTATTTGTTTGGGGCCCCTGTCGCCACTGGACTGTAACTCCTGGAGAGGAATCAGGGCCACTCTGCTCTCTACTCCCTCCCAGGTGCCTGTAGCAACCTGATATGTAATTGGTACTCCACGTGTATTTGTAAAGCAGTTCACGACCACAGGATAGAGTCACCCATCGAAGCGACATATATCCTTAACATACCCGTGAGGCAGACATTTATCATTACACCCCATTTTTCAGGGGAATCCGAGAAATAAGGAGTTGAAGGAATCTGCCAAAAGTCACCTAGATGACGGAGCGCAGACGGGATTGCAGCCCAAGGCTTCTGACTCCTGGGTCCTCTTCACTGTTCTACAGAGCAAGATTTTTATGCAAAACAGATGTTTTGCTACCTATGGCTGCCAGACAAACCACTTCAAAATTTAGTGGCTTTAAAAATCCAGCAGAGCATGGTGACTCACACCTGTAATCCCAGCTACTCAGGAGGCAGGGATCAGGAGGATGGAGGGTCCAGGCTAGCATGGGCAAAAAGTTAGCAAGACCCCCATCTCAACCAACAAGGCAGGTATGGTGCTATATGCCTGTGATCCCAACCACACTAAGGTGTAAGTAGGAGGTCAGCCCCAGACAAAAACACAAGACCCTAACTGAAAAACAAAAAAAACGAAAAAACAAAAAAGGGATGGGGGCTGGGGCATGGCTCAAGAGAAAGAGCACCTGCCTAGCAAGCATGAGGCCTTGAGTTCAAATTCGGCACCAAAAAGAGCCATCATTTGTGCTAAGAGTGTGGAGTCCAGCATGGATCAGTACAAGAAAGGGTCACTCTGTCCTTCAGAGCATCAGTTGTGGTATCATCTCCAAGACCAGAGGAACTGCCTGGAGAGGAAGGGGTGGTGTCTGTCAGGAGTCCACCTGAGACAGCTGTGGTCAGCAGCCTCTGCCTCGTTCCACCCAGGGTTGCCATGGGCCACTTGGACTTCCTCCCAGCATGGCGGCACCAAAAACAGCCAGAAGGAAGGTGCTGGGGCAGCCTGTTGTGACTTTGCCACCAAAGTCACCTATAGCCTCCCCCGGGGGAAACAAACTCCAGCCTGCTTGGGTGGAGGGCAGGGGCTGGCATACCACCTCTTGTGGCTTCTAGAAGACCCCAGGTGATCGGGTCACTAGCTTTGGAGAATTCTATCTGCCACAGCCAACAGTATTTTGTACAACTTTGCCAGGCTGTCCTAACTTAGAATGTCAACTTTTAAAAACCACCCACAAGAAACCACCACTGGGAGACCCCCACTTCAAGTCTAAAAGAAAATCCATGGAGTGTAAGAAAAGCAGTTAGGAAAAATCCAAGGTCAGGGGAGGACCAGCGGGAGGGTGTCCCCAAGGATATTTACATATTTTCACTTTAAAATGCCCAGCGCTCACTAATTAGAAACTCATTGGAGAAAATGAGTAAGCAATTTAAAAATGTAAACGCCTCGGTGGGGGTGAGCTGGTCCTGCAAACAGTCCAGTAAATTGGCTTCATTAAGGACTGCCTCCTACCCCTGCCAACAGTGGCTGCCCTGAGAGGCTGGGGACAGCACTGGGTGACTGTTGCTAGAAGTGCTTGCTGATGGAGATGTGGGAAGAGGCCTATGGAGCCCAGCGGAGGAGAGAGGAAGGTAAGCTGACTTCTAAGTCTCCACTAATGTCCTGATTTGGGAACCTGGTGATCGTGACCCCTATTGGCTACAGGACGTTGGGGAGCAACATTTACACTCAGTCATTCCATATAGGCTGGGCCACTCTGCAAAATACCCCCGTGCACAGCTGTGCATTGCAACCGCTGCCCTGCAAGTAGCACGGCCATAACTCACACTGTCACAGTCCCCTAAGTCTCCTGATAAACACTTGTGATCAATGCAACAAAAGGAACATTTGCCACGGAGCAGTGGCCTACAGAAAGGGGCTCAGATCCCCCAGGCTGGGAAAAGAAAACCTGCTGGTTCACCTCCGCCCAGGGCTCTCAGGTAGCCTCTTCAGTTCTGGTGTGGCTGTGACTTTTCCCCATGGATTGGGTTTCTCTCTCAGCTCATCTGTGCGAGGAGGTGCCACCTGTCAACTGCACAGTGCTCGGCTGATGGTTCAAAGCATCCTTCTCTCTAAGCAGGCACCAGACCTGCCCCTGCAAACTTCCCTGTGACATTGAACTTAGACAAGTAAACAGGTGGCAGGGGGGATTTCACCCTGCAGCACTCAGATAAAAGCTGCCTCCCCAGCTTGTCTGTCCCCTGGTTTGGCTGTTGGGGACTTGGAAGCTGTAGGAGGTTGGTGCCTTTCTGGCCACTTTTCTGTGTTGCAGAAACAGAAAGAGGACCGAGGGACCTGGTGCGTGACCAGCACTCCCACAGCTAGACAGCACTGGGGCTGGACTCGAAATCTTTCCTGCTTCGGCCTCCAAAGCCTGTGCCTAAAGTCATTCTGCTATTGGGGTACAGTGAGAAGCCAGCCAGTCACTCCCTGAGGGAGACAGAGGCAATGTAGACTGATGGCCTTAAAGGGAAACCAAAGCAGATGAGGAAGAGGAGTCTTCATGGCAACCACACCCCCAGCCTGGCCCTTCCAACAAACACAAGCTGTGTGGACAGAAGCCTGGGGACTTGAATAATAGTCCAGCTTAAAACCAACCACAGGGAAAAAGTGAAGGGGAGTCGTGGGGATGCTCTAAGAAGACCATCTGGCTGGGGGGTGGATGGGAGGCAAGGAGGCCAGGCAGGAGGCTGCACTGAGCCCAGGGAGACATGGCGGTCAGCTGGGCCAGAGCTGCAGCCATGTGGCTGGAGAGGGAGGGGCCTGAAGCGGATGAGAAAGAAGGAAGGGTGTTTTGGGAGCTTGGTGGACGTGGTGGTGGTAGACCAAGGAACCAGGAAAAGGGGAACTCAGGAGAGGCAAGGACATGCAGAGTGTGGAAGAGAGTCATGATTAAAACCACCCATCCTTCAGCTGCTTGCCACTCAGGCACTAACTGGAGGTTTCCCCAGGACGGGTTATTCATGTCTAAAGATCATCCTCAAACCAAACATGGTGGTCACAGCTGTCATCCCAGCACTCGGGAGGAGGAGATAGGAAGATCTAGAGTTTGAGGCCAGCTTGGGTGACACCGTAAGACATTGCATCAAAAATAATGGATGGATAGATGGATAGATAGGTAGATGATAGATGAATGGGTGGATACATAGATGATGGATGGATGGATAAATGATGGATGGATAGACAGACAGATAGTTAGATACCATACTCCAAGTTAAAAAAAAAAAAAGAAAGAAAAATAGCTGGGAAGGTCTCCACTAAAGCACTTAGAAGTGGGCTGAGGTGTGGCTCGGTGGTAGAACACTTGCTTAGCATGGGGTTCCATCCCAGCCCTGAGAAAAAGAAAAAAATCTTTACTACTGCCTTTGAAAACATAATAATAATAATAAAGAAACAAATAAAGGAAGTGCAAATTAAAACCACACTAAGATTCCACCTCACCCCTGTTAGAATAGCCATCATCAGCAACACCACCAACAACAGGTGTTGTTGAGGATGCGGGGAAAAAGGAACCTTCTTACACTGTTGGTGGGAATGTAAACTAGTACAACCACTCTGGAAAAAAATTTGGAGGCTACTTAAAAAGCTAGACATGGATCTACCATTTGATCCAGCAATACCACTCTTGGGGATATACCCAAAAGACTGTGACACAGGTTACTCCAGAGGCACCTGCACATCCATGTTTATTGCAGCACTATTCACAATAGCCAAGTTATGGAAACAGCCAAGATGCCCCAGCACTGACGAATGGATTAAGAAAATGTGTTATCTATACACAATGGAATTCTATGCAGCCATGAAGAAGAACAAAATGTTATCATTCGCTGGTAAATGGATGGAATTGGAGAACATCATTCTGAGTGAGGTTAGCCTGGCCCAAAAGACCAACAATCATATGTTCGCCCTCATATGTGGCCATTAGATCAAGGGCAAACACAACAAGGGGATTGGACTTTGAGCACATGATAAAAGCGAGAGCACACAAGGGAGGGGTGAGGATAGGTAAGACACCTAAAAAATAAAAATTTTAAAAAATAAAAAGAAAGAAAGAAAGAATCAAGGTCTCAGCTATTGTAGACTCTGGAGGGACTGTCCAGCAAGTGACTCGAGGTTGTCTTATCGAGGCTAAGAATCCAGTTCTCCAGTTCCTTTGCCTGCAAGTCCCTTTCTGCCAGACCCGAGACCCTCGTCCACTGGACGTGACTCTGTTGATTAGCAGGCTGGGAAGACACAGGTTTTCAGTTTTGAGATTCCCTTCCAGTTGTCTTCATGCCAGCTGTGAATAATTATCAGAGTCCAAAGGTTCCCAACTGTCAAAATGAGAATGGTACTCAGTCTCAGTCTCGGTCACCTCCACAAAGGAGGCAGATTGTAACTCAGTCACCTTGATTATGGTGAGAAGCCATTCATGTTACTGAAGAAGCAAATCTGCTAGCGTAGGCAGGTTCGTAGAGGCTGCGTGGGGAATAAAGGTTTTCCTGAGTGGGTGATGTGTACCCCGATAACCTTTGGGTCTCTGGCGGAACAAGTGTGACGAGGAAGTGCTCCTTCAGTTACGTGAAGACCAGTGCCTCGTGCTGGCCACCTTTCCACACACTGCCTGGTGTCCTGACGTTTCTACAGCTTTGGCACTGTAATTCTGAAAAAAAAATGCAAACCCCAAGAAGACACGGGAGGCATATTACAGTGCAGATGAAATTGTTTTAGCGAATTCAATTTAAGCTACAACATTAAAGCTGTTTTGTGGAATAAAGCGTAACGCAATAATGAGCTTGTGCATGTCAACTCCGCAGTGGAGGTAACAGTGAGCGCGCATCCCTCCCCTTTTCTATGCTCCTTAGCCACAGATCCAGCTCGAAAGAGAGCCTTCCTCTCCTGCCTGCCTCGAGAGACTCATTTGGGAGCCATTTGCAGAAGTGCTACTAGCGTGAGGGTCTGTACCCTCTGGAAGTCCTTGCTCCTGGTGCCCACCCAGAAATCTGCACTCCCTGAGACACCACCTTCATACTCTCAGCTCAGGGAGACTGGGAGGGAGAGCTTGAAGAACTCAGTAGCTTCTGAGTTCTGGGTCTTGATTAGCAAGACCCAGGACTTCCCCCTCCAAGACTCCGTTGGCTTTGTCTGGAAAGTGGAGGTGTAGAAGGGACCTCAGGTACCTCGAAAGTATTAGCCGAGCCACACAACACTTCATCTGAGGGGAGTCTTAACTGCTTTGTCAAGAATATGCAATAACCAAGCAATACGCACCAAACAGCATCATCAGGAGCTCTCTGAGCAAAAACTGAAAGACTGACACAGACAGACGAATCCCCAATAAGACTGAGGAATATTTAGCTCCTGATGCCAGAGATAGCACTGTCACACCAGTAGGCTCTCTGGACATGCAGGAAGACTACATTTCCCAGCCTCCCTTGTGGCTAGGTTGGACCCATGTGACTACATTTGCACCAATAGGGATGGATGTAAGAAATTCCTTCACTTCTGGTCCCAGGTTCTCAAAAGCAGGTAGAGCTCTCTATGCCTCCTCTCTTCCCTCCCATAGGCCTGAAAGTGAAGAACTGAGATGGGAGAATGACAAGATGGGAACTTCAAGATCTGTGAAACACTGTTGAAGGAAGGGAAGACCCTCGCAGAGAGACTCAGCCCTGCACCAGGGTCCAGCCCCTGAGACCTCAGGTGTATTTGTCATAGCAGCACGGCCTGGTCTTAGCCTGACTAACATGCAGAGTTTCTATGGAGTCTAGCAGACAGGGAAAGGAGTTCAGCTTCAATTACGCTGCTAACTTTGATTGTGTACGCAAGAACGAAAACACACCTGAAAGTCAGACAACCCACACTTCTTTTAAGTATATACGGCATATTCGACAAAAAAAAAAAAAACTGACCACATTAAATAGACAAAATCTCAAGAAAAATGAAGTTCCAACCAAACCCACTATGTACTTGACATTGTCCATGCTGCATTTTCTGACTAGTGTGCAACAGACTAGAAACCAACAGCAAGGAACTGAAGGTCTCCAATGGTTTTATGTAACCTTAAAAGAAATTTTCCAGATTTGAGGTGGCGCCATTTTAGAGGAATAACTTGGATGCCGTGGGCCTGTGTTAGACACTACTGTGATATGCACGCCCCCAGTGTGGGAGTCCTGCTGTGCACGGTGTGTGTGTGTGCGTGTGTGTGTAAAACTTTGGGAAAATGCCATCTGCCTCATCCATCTTCACAACGATGATTTGAAGATGTACACGTCACTAAATTCCACTAAACCCTCAAGCTGTCTGTGTTTGTACTCATGGGCCCCTGAAATCCAGTTTGAAATCATCAGCAACACTGGACAGAATACAGCCAACTGTGGCATGAGGTTGGGGACTGTCACAGTTGGAAGTGCACACGTCTGGACTCCATCTGCAGGGTCCATCCTGTAAACAGCGCAGGCCGCAGTACCAAGGTCACGTCCTCATGAGAAGTTTGGGTCCATCACCTGCGGCTGAGTCTCCCAGGTGGGCCAGCTCGTGTCTCACCTACCTTACCCCCGTCGTGCAACCCAACATGACCACAGGGTCCAGAGAACAGGATGTGGATATCTTTGGGAGACAATGGTATTCTGCCCGCTCCAGGTAACATTTGAGCAGAGACCCTGTGCAGCTCAAATACAGCTGTCATGGCCAGACCGGACAAACAGCCAGGAGGACAAAAGGAGCCCAGTGTGCACAGAGCAGGACAGCCGTCTCCACGAGCTCCTTGGCTTCCATGGAGGTGAAAGTAACATCGGCCACCACAGCAAACAGCCCTTGTCTTCTCACACACCAGGGACAGAGGTTGGAGTCCCAGCCATCGGAGGCCACAGCGCTGACTCCAGGTCCTCTCCAGGGGCCACCATCACAGGCTGAACCCTGAGGACACACGTGCACCCTGAGACACGAGTGCCGGAAGGACAGTAGCAACCTGGGCAGGAGGCCAGGAAGTAGGGCAAGGGGACGGAAGGCACGCATCAGCTGCGTCTTAAAACACCCGAAGCACTCAGAAGCAAATGTTACACGATTATGTTGTCAATAGAGAGGTCTTTTTTCTTTCTGTTCTCCTTGTTTAAAATATTGCACAGTTATAAAGGACAGAGTGCATTACCAGAAAAATGGACTTAGGGAAACGTCCAACCCTCCATTATGCCAACGCTGGACTGACTTTAAGGTTGCTAACAGTGTATCCAGGTGGCGGGGAGGTGACTGAGACCTGGCCTGAGGGTACAGGACAGGAGGAGATGCCCAGGAACGTGTTTTCCCTTGCTGCCAGCTCACCAGCCCTAGAGCCCACACCCAACCAGCAAGAGTTACTCCAGCCTGGAGATGGATCCGGGATGTCAGGTGAAGATGCCACTCTGGTGAAGCAGTGGGTGGGAGCTCAAATGTGGCTCTGGCAAAGTAGGCAGTGGCCTCATCTTCCCCATGGAGGGGACCCTTGAATGCCAGCACCCGGCAGAGTCTCCTGCACCCCTCTACCTGCCCCTGCTCCGACCTGGGGGTCAGAGGACTAACAAGGACAATAAGTCAACATACTAACATGCGTTATTTGGACATCGGGTATGTTCGTGCTGTCATGGCACAAATAACCACCACTACCAACGCAGCGGACCGTGCTTATGACTCGGTCAGCACTCTGTACGCGCACAGAGGTACATCGGTCAGTCACTGGTGGTTGGTTAGTTGTAAGGGCTAAGGGGAGAAGTAGCACATGGAGGGAAGTAGGGAAGGGGAGAGGTGGGGATGGTGTCGGCCAGAGGCCAGGAGGGCTTTTCTTATAGGAGGTCCTAAAGAAGACCAGAGGGCTGGGCCTGGTGCACACTCCCAACGACCCAGGAGGGGAGGCAGGAGGACCTAGAGTTCAAGGCCAGCCAGGGCAAAGTTAGTGAGACCCTGACTCAATAGCAAACTAAGAACAAGAGGCCTGGGAGCAGGGCTCAAGTCAGAGAGTGCTTGTCTAGCATGTGCAGGGCCCTGGGTTCCATCCACAGAACTAAGGGAAAACACCAACAGAGAGAGAGAGAGAGAGAGAGAGAGAGAGAGAGAGAGAGAGAGAGAAGTCCTGCAGCTGTCAGGGGAACAGCAGCCCAGTGCTAAGGGGAAATGCGCACAGCAAGCATTCCAGGCAGAGGGCACAGCGGGGGTGGTGCCCTGAGGCTCGCTTAGCTGGAGAAGGCCAGGAGACCATGACATTGCAGTGCCACAGTCAGAGGTGACCCACGACCCAGCAGGGATGAGGTGCAGGGCAGAGGCAGAGGTGGGAAGAGCAGCTGGATGCTGGGGCTTCCTCCTGGAGCAGCCCTGGGGAAAGGCTGTGACACTCAGGTCCCAGCTGCATGGGGCTGCAGGAGGGGAGGTTAGGATTTGGGGAGGTTTTGCTGTGTCCTTGCGCACCTCCCTGCATTCTTCCTCTCCACATTGAAATTGGGCAGAGTCATTTGTGACCTCCTGCTTCCCTGGGATGCATCTTTACACTCTGTGACAAACAGGAAGAGCTTACCATGGTGACCCCGAGGAGCAGGGGATGGCAGAGATGTGGAGAACGTACCCCTCCGCTAGACAGCCTGTCACTTCTTGGATCCTTCGTTATTCTCTCGGCAAGGTGGTGTGACAATTTGATAAGGCAAGACATCAAAGTTCTGGCATGTGGCAGGAGGGCTCTGATAATGTGCAGAGACTTTTTTATTGCTTTGGGGCCCTCGCTCAGAGGTGGAGGCAGCTGGCTGAGTCAGCTCCTTCCTGACCATTCAGCCTCCCCAACATCATCATCCCCAAATCTGCAGTGCAGGACGGATTTCTGAGAATGTCCTCCGGGTAAAGAGGAGCCATCTCCAGGCAGCAGGGCACAACTAGCCACCGACTCCACAGCCAGAGAGAATGCCTTAATGGCAGCAGAGAGAAGAGGCAAGGTTCTCAGGAGAAGGGTCGCTGTCTGTCCTTCAGACAGAGGTATTCCAAATGGAATGTCCTCTGCTCAATCCTGTCCAGTTGTGACCAGACTCACAGTATGCAAAACTGCTAAGTGTCTCTCTCGGAATTCGTGATGTGTTGGGGGAAACACAGGTGAAACAAGATGGCTGTGAGTTAGTAACTGTTACTGTTGAAGTTGAGTGACAGGCACACAGGGTGAGGCTGGGGTTTTGAACTCAGGGCTTCATGCTTGCAAAGCAGGCATTCTAACGCTTGAGTTACACCTCCAGTCCATTTTGCTCCAGTACATTTTGGAGATAGGATCTTAAACAACTGTTTACCTGGGCTGGCTTCAAACCATGATCCTCCCAATCTCAGCCTCCCAAGTAGCTAGGATTACAGGTGTGAGCCACTGGTCCCCAGCTTTACTCTTTATGTATTTGAAATTTTCAATAATAATAAAAAAAAGTGTAACCTTTCCCCTTACAGCCATTTGACTATATGTAATAAAATGACCAATGTGTACAACCTTTGACTCACTTGATTCAGCTTCTTAAAATTCATCCTACAGAGCTAGAGCAAAAGTGCCAATGAGCTGGGTGCTGGTGGCTCATGCCTGTAATCCTAGCTACTCAGGAGGCAGAGATCAGGAGGATCAAAGCCAGCCCAGGTAAATAGTTCACAAGACCCTATCTTGAAAAGCCTTTCACAAAAATAGGACTGGTGGAGTGGCTCAAGGTGAAGGCCCTGAGTTCAAGTCCCAGTACCACAAAAAAAGAAAAGTGCCAAAGAAAATATTGCTCTCAGCAGCCATCTGAGAGCAGGAGGCTGGAAACAACCTAGATGTTCAACCAGAGGCACTTGGTACACCACGTCCAAACAATGGAATAGTACACATGCTACCCATCAAAGGGAACAGCATGCCATGCCCCTTACGGGAGCTCTCCAAGGAGAATCTTCTGTGCAGAATCACGCCCTCCCACCCCAGAGATGTCCACACGCTAATGAAGCCTGGAAAGCTGTGAGTATGTCACACTGCACAGAAAAAGACTTTGCAGACGCGATGGTTGTGGTTTGAATATGAATGTCTCTCACAGGCCCCTGTGTTCAACGTTTGGTCACCTGCTGCTGATACCATTTGGGGAGGCAGGGCCCAGGTGGAGGACGTGGAACCCAGGGCTGTATTTTAGAATGCAATACCTCATCCTGTTACCGGGCTAAGCACTCTAAGAAGACACTAGTCCAGAAGATCCCAAGGTCTTGTGTCACCTGAATAGAGAAATAAACAGAGACACATACTACAAAACAGTAGCAAAACTTTATTGAAAGAAAAAGTAAGAGAAAGCACCGAAAGATAAAACAGTGGGTCCCTGCTATGTGGCCTGGTAGCATTGATCTCTTTGTTTAAAGACCAATTTATAAGTTGTAAACTAGGAAATATCTGAGTATTCCTTAATGGGGGGCACTGGGGTGGCTGGCTTATCACATAACGTAGGGTATTCTATGCGTGTGTTTATGCAAATTTCCAGGTCTTTAATTGTACGTATTAATATGTACAATTCTTAAGTAGAGAACTTGGCCTGGGAGGTCAAATTGGGGGCAGACCTGGCTCGGAGGTGCCCCTTTAGACATTAGCTTGCAAAAATATTTATGGCTGACCGTCAGGGTATTTGCAACTTACCGTGGGTTTATTGCTCTAGAGATGTCTCAGGGTGGTACTGGGGAAGTAGTACAAAAAAAAAAAAAAAGTCTAGCATGACAAAGCGAGTCCCTGGTCCCTCCCTCTCTTTCTGCTCCCTGTCAACCACAGAGTGAGAATTTCCTCCACCAGTCCCACCACCATGATGTTCTGCCCAGGCACACCAGACCCAGCGACCATGGTTTGAGCCTTCTTTCCTCCATAAGCTGTTCTCTTTCTTGGGTATTTGGTTAGTTAGTTACACAAAAGTAATGAGTACAAGGAATTGAGATGAGTTGCTCACCCTAGTCTAGCCAGGTAAAGTTAACTGGGGAAGAAAGAGAGTCAGACTCAGAGACAGACCTGAAGACATTGCCCTGCTGGGAGCTACAGAGAGGAAGGGGCCATGAGCCAAGGAACGCAGGCAGCCTCCAGAAGCCAGCAAGGCAAAAAAATTCCTGCAGACCCAAAGCACTTAGCGTTACAGAAGTCATTATGCAAATGGGATCCATTTCAAAGCTGTTCCACCTTGAAGAGACCTCGGCAGAGAATGGAGAGCAGAATTCAGAAGTTTTTCGTTATCCAAGTTCACCCATGTTCTGATGTGAATATTAAAATGAACATGGTGATCAGGTGACCTGTGCATCCTGGGATACTTGGTTTTTATTTTTGTGGTGCTGGGGAAGAAGAGTGAGCCCAGGACCTCATGCATGGTGAGCAAGTGCTCTACTCTGAGCTACACTGCCAGCCCTCTTCGGAGCTGTTTAAACTTTACTTAAACCATGCCAAAAGCCAGGGCTGTAAAGAATTCAAAACAGGACTGAGCAGAGTGGTGCACACCTGCAATCCCAGCTATTCAGGAGGTGGAGATGGTTCAAAGTCAGCCTAGGGAAAAGTGTGACACCCTATCTGAAACAAACTGACAGCAAAAAGAAACTGGAAGTGTGGCTCAAGTGGCAGAACACCTGCCTAGCAAGAACAAGGCCCTGAGTTCAAACCCCAGTCCAGCCAAAAAAAATTCAAAACAGTACGAAGCAAGGATAAAGTGTGGCCCTTACTTACTGTCTTCCAGGGGTCTGTCCCTTCCCTGCACCTGGGCCACAGCAGCAGTTCCATCTTCCCACGCATCTCAGACAACTGGGACAGGCAGCTGTCCAGGGATCCACCATACCCAGCCCAGCCCAAGTGACCAGTGAACATTTGTGGGAGACACAAACAGGGTCCAGTGCAATGGACGGTCTCACCCAGGGTGCTGGTGAGGGAAGCCACACAGAGCAGCATTCCTACTGGCTGTTCTCAGTCACAGGAAGCTCAAGAATGGGCAAAATTAAGACAAGCCAGCTACTCGGGGGCAGAGATCAGGAGGATCAAGGCTCAAGGCCAGCCCAGGCAAATAGTTCGAGAGACCCTATCTTGAAAAAACCCATCACAAAAAAGGACTGGTGGAGTGGCTCTGGTGGTAGAGCCCCTGCCTAGCAAGTGTGAGGCCCTGAGTTCAAACCCCAATGCAGCCAAAAAAAAAAAAGATGAAGACAGAAATTAGAACAGTAGGTACTGGGGTGGGGAAGGTGGCTGCAGGGTGAGGAGGGATGTGAGGAAAGCTCCTGGGTGCAAAGAGGTCCTGGGGCTGTGGTAGCCTAATCCCACAACCTGCCTGTCCCCAGTCCTGGAGGCTGTGAGTCTGAAGTCAAGGTGTCTGTCACGGGGAAGAGTCTTCCTGCCTCTGTCGGCTTCAGGTGGCTCCCGGCAGACTATGGGGCTTCTTGACCTATAGGTGAGACACTCCGGGCTCTGTAACCGTGTGTGTGCATGTGTGTGCGTGTGTGTACACCCTAATCTCCTCTTCCTGTACAGACACCAGCCCCCCAGGACTAAGAGCACGTGCTAATCCAATGTGATGTCATTTTAACTAACTACATCTGTAAGGATCCCTTTTCCAAAGTGTCTCTTTCTGAGGTACCAAGGGTTAGAACTCAACCCAGGACAATGAGTTTACACATTTTTTAACTATCAAATTGGGGACTGAGTGTGTTACTCAGTGCTAGAGTGCTTGCCTAGCATGCACAGAGCCCTGTGTTTGATCCCCAGCACAACACACACACAGAAAAGAAATCATCAAATTGCACGTGTGGGCTGGAGGTGTGCCTCAAGACAGAGACAGAAATAAGCTTCCTACTTACTGCACAAGTGGGAGGCCCTTTAACAATTATTTTTCTCTTCCCCGTGGCATCAGATGAGTATTCCCTCCCCATAAAGTCTGCCAGGGCTCCCAGATCTGCCCTTTCCTGAATGTGGGAGAAGTGGATGGTGAGGCAAAGCCACCAGGAAATCAGCAGGACTGGCCGTCTGCTCCCTCTCTGCCCCCACGTGCCACACTTGGCAAATGAGAAGGAATTTTTAAAGGCTGATTACGCATTCTTTTTTTACTGGTGCCATGTTTGTAGTATTTGTTGTCCCCAGCTGGTGTCATGGTAGGTGATATAAAAAAAATGTATGAATAATGCATACAGCAGCTCCAGAGCCATCAGAAAAACTGGCTGCCTGGCACAGCCAGCTGAGATCAAGGTTGAGTGAGATGTGGGTACTCCTGCCCCATCTTCCCTGAGAACCGTGGACTCCCGGGGGCTTGAATATGAGCTGGGGTGGGGGGGCGTCCTCCACTTGGCCCTAGAGAGCGCTTCCAGCCAGCATGCATGGGGTGTCCAAACATAAGAATCCCATATCCAGAAACCGAAAGCCCATGGCCCTGTGTGTACAGACACTTATGACAGGGACGTTCCTTTCAGCGGTGTCACAACCTGGCATGGGGTGAGGGTGGAGCTACAGCTACTGAAGGAGGGTAGCTGTTCCACAAATTTCTTCTTGGGGCCACCAGACAATGCTGCCTCCTAAAAAGACTGTCCCTGGTGTCACCCAATGCACATGGCCTTGAGTGATGAATGTGACCACAAGATTTGTAAAGCAGGACTTTGGAACACAGTGAAAGGGTGATCCCAATATGGCATTTCATGAGGGGAACTGAAGGATGGTTGAGGCACCACCTGAGCTCACTCCTTCTCTCTTGCCTGCCTCTATAGGAATGGAGCAAGAGATGCTGGTTTCCCCAGCCTCCCTTGCAGCTAGGGTGGCCATGTGACCCAGTCTGGCCAATGAGATGAAAGGGAGGTCTGGGAACTCCTGGAGAGATGTCTCCTCCCACACAGGAAACCCAGTCTCTCCTCTCCTCTCCTCTCTCCTCCTCCTCCCCATCCTCCTCCCCATCTTCTCCCTCCTCCTCCTCCTTCTCCTCCTCTTCTCTCCGTCCCTCCCTCTCTCGAACTTCCTCTCTCTCTCTCTCTCTCTCTGTCCCCCTCCCTTTCTCCCTCTCTCCCTCCCTCCCTTTTTCTCTCTCTTTCTCATACACACACCTGTCTATGCCCAGCCCCCTTCATTCATGCTCCATGCCTGTGGACAATGTTGTATAAAGAGTCCCTGCTATGTCTCAGCAGCCATTTTTCACCCACGAGGGGAAAATCACAAGAATTGCAGAATCCGCAATCCAGAGCCGAGATACCCTAGAAGTACCAAACTCCAGGTTTCTGTGGACCATCCCTTTAACTGGCAAGAGCTGGGTTTTCAGCTGCTTGCAGGTGAATACATTTCAACTGCTTGGGGCTGAGACTGTGACTGGCTGGCCACAGCGGTTACAACCATTCTGCCTCAGAAGAGGAAGTCCCTGGACACTCCCTGTACGGCTCCGTGTCCTCCAAAAGTTTTTGTCCACCTGGAGCCTTGGAATGTGGATGATTAGTTAAGGGTGGAGATGAGGTCACCCTGGTGTATAGCAGTGCCATTAGAAGAGACCAAAACACACAGAGAGACGCGGGGAGGAGCCAGGTGGAGGCAGAGGCAGGAGCGATGCAGCCACAAGCCAAGGGAAGCCTGGAGCTGCCAGGAGCCAGAGAGGCGGCAAGGACCCTCCCCAAAGCCATCAGAGGGAGCACGGCTCCTGGCCCAGAACTGTGAGAAAGGTCATTTCTGTCATTTTGGGTCATGGAGTCCATGGTCCTTCGTTACAGCAGTGTGGAAAATGAAGACACCCCCTCTGCGCTGTTCTGAAGCCATGGCTACAACAGCAGCACAGATGCCCCACCCCACCCCCCGTCACAACCACCCATCCCTCTGGCCTGAAGACCTTCCTCCCTCCCTTCCCACGGGGTCTGGAAGTAGCAGGAAGCAGCTTGGCTCTCACTCAGGTCTAGAAGCTGGTGTCCTCAGGATAAAGGTCTCTTAGAGGAGAAAAAACCTTCTAAATTTACAACTCAAGAGTGTTTCCTGCCCCATATCAAACAGAGCTGATGCCCGTCCATAGGGACTAAGTAAACTATGGTGCATTTGTCAGTGGAGCATTACACAGCAGATAAAAGGGATGGAGTATTCTGATATTTAGAAATGTAAATGATTGGGGGGATTATTTTATATAATGTGGTAAGGGGGGGTATGCAGACAGTATGGGATCCATATGAGATAAGTTTGCACAAGAGGTGCCCCTTGTTAAAGGAGGTAAAAGGGGAATTCATTGCATTATTCTACTTTTCTATTTATTTGAAAGATTTTCATCACGAAGAGTTGGGAATTTTGTTTGGTTTTGTTTTGAGACCTGGTCTCACTAAGTAGCCCAGGCTGGGCTCAAACTTACTCATGACCCTCCTGTCTCAGCCTCCCAAGTGCAGGGATTGCAGGCATTGACAATCACACCCCGCTCAGGAAGAGGTTTTTTTAATAAGTCCATCCATATACACTGCCTCCAAAGGAGGTCCATTATATATTCAGTAAAAGAAACGAGTTGAAGAATAGAATACACAGTGCGATCCTATTTCTCTGTGTGTGCCTGTGTATTTTATAGGAATGGAAGTACAAAGAACAATCTAGCGAAACCCCCAAAATGTCTATCAAAATTGGCCCCCGATTACCACCTTTTCTTTTCCATAAGCGTGGGGGTACAGCTCAGCGGCAGAGCCCTTGCCGAGCATGAGGGAGGTCCTGGGTTCAAGTCCCAACAGCACCAAGAAATAAGTAAATGAAAACAAAACACAATGATGCAATGTTTGCAGAAAGCCTACTTTAACTCGTCTCCAGGCTTGTTGCTCCAGCCGCGGTCACACTGTATTTCACTTGCGTTCCTTTTTATTGTCGCATTGATGGGCTTCCCAGACTGTTTGCTCCGGGGTTGGTGGAGTCTGAGGAGCCATACTGGGGCCGGCTTGGCCACCCCATCCACCAACACCACCAGTGACAGTCCTGGGGCACCGGCCAGGTTCACCCTCTGCGCTCCCACGGGTCCTGAGCGGGACCCGGGCTGACAGGCATGGAAGTGCTGGCCACGCAGCCTGACCGGCCTGAAGCTGAGGCTCACGGATGATTAACAAAATGTGTGCAGGGGGCACCTCATCCCGCCGAACCCGGCGCGGTCAGGAGGGAGCTGCAGACCCCCCGGGGGGAGGGGGGCGAGGAGGAAGGAGGGGGACGCTTTTGCCACACTGTGCTTTCAAATTTTTGTTAATGCTACTTACCAGCTGTTTAAATGAGAATTTTCCATATTTTAAAAAAATATATAAGAACTGGCAGTGGTGGCACACGCCTGTATTCCCAACTGGTTCAAGGACAGCCTGAGCAAAAGTGTCACAAACTCAAAAAATAAACTAACAGCAAAAGGATTGAGGGCCTGGCTCAGGTGGTAAAACACTTGCCTAACAAGGAGAAGGCCCTGAGTTCAACCCCATGTATGTAGACAGATAGACAGACAGACAGAGACAGACAGATAGGTAGATAGATAGGCAGAGGTAGAGATACATAGATATAGACTTGGGCCAGGCGTGGTAGAGCACACCTGTAATCCCACAATGTCAACTTCAAGACCAGACTGGGCCACACAGTGAGAGCACGTCTTGAAAATACACAGAGAGATGATAGACAGACAGACAGACACACAGAGAATTCCCAACTTCTGATGAAAAGTCAAAGCACACAGCCCAGGGCGCACAGCTCCTGGCGTCCGTGGCTGAATGCGAAGCTCGGGCCTCTGCCCCCATGGCACCGGCCCTTCTCCTTCCTTCTCTGACTTTCTCATCCTAATCTCCCTCTTCTTTGCCTTACAAAGAACGTGTTGTTCTTAGGGTTCCCTCACCCACTGTGACCTCATCTTGACTGGGCTGCGTCAACAAAGACCCTATTTCCAAGGAGGGTCACGTGCACAGGTTTGTGGACTTCACTGTATCTTTGGGGCAATTTAATCCACACACACCACCCCCAGCTATGCTCGCCTCCAACCTCGCTTACCTTCTCCGAGCCCGGCCTCACTGCCTCCCACAACCTGCTCTTCAGCAGTCCCATTGCAAGTGGCTTCTTCCTCCTGTCCCCTGTCTTCCTCCTCCCCATCTTACAGTCTCAGCCCAGCCCTCTCCCGGCCTTCCCCCTCCGCCCCGACCACGGACCTCTGTCTTTCCAAGTTCTATCTCATACCCTGACATCACTTACACTGTCTCTCCTAGCACGGGATGCAAATTCCAAGAGAGAGACAACGGGGTCTGTTTGTCCACGTTCTAACTAAATGCTCAGCTCCGTGTGGAGAGTAGGCACTCGAATGGTTGTTGAGTGAATGAGCAAAAGAATGAACGGAAGCTGGGTGCTGGTGGCTCACGCCTATAATCCTAGCTACTCAGGAGCAGAGATCAGGAGGATCACTGTTCGAAGTCAGCCTGTGCAAATAGTTCCAGAGACTCTATCTCGAAAAAAAAATCACAAAAATAGGGTTGGTGGAGTGGCTCAAGGTGGAGCCAAGTGGCTCAAGGTGAGTTCAAGCCTCCGTACCAAAAAGACAAAAAGAATAAGGGAATAAGAGACTAACACACATATTATACCCCAGTGTACAAGGGTTCATAGTGCAGCAAGAGACTCTTTTTTCTTTTATTATTCATATGTGCATACAAGGCTTGGGTCATTTCTCCCCCCTGCCCCCACCCCCTCCCTTACCACCCACTCCGCCCCCTCAATACCCAGCAGAAACTATTTTGCCCTTATCTCTAATTTTGTTGTAGAGAGAGTATAAGCAATAATAGGAAGGAACAAGGGTTTCTGCTGGCTGAGATAAGGATAGCTATACAGGGCATTGACTCACATTGATTTCCTGTGCGTGGGTGTTACCTTCTAGTTAATTCTTTTTGATCTCACCTTTTCTCTAGTTCCTGGTCCCCTTTTCCTATTGGCCTCAGTTGCTTTAAGGTATCTGCTTTAGTTTCTCTGCGTTAAGGGCAACAAATGCTACCTAGTTTTTTGGGTGTCTTACCTATCCTCACCCCTCCCTTGTGTGCTCGTGCTTTTATCTTGTGATCAAAGTCCAATCCCCTTGTTGTGTTTGCCCTTGATCTAATGTCCACATATGAGGGAGAACATACGATTTTTGGTCTTTTGGGCCAGGCTAACCTCACTCAGAATGATGTTCTCCAATTCCATCCATTTACCAGCAAATGATAACATTTTGTTCTTCTTCATGGCTGCATAAAATTCCATTGTGTAAAGAAATGGGCAAGTGAACTAAACAGAACTTTCTCAAAAGAAGAAATTCAAATGGCCAAAAAACACATGAAAAAATGCTCACCATCTCTAGCCATAAAGGAAATGCAAATTAAAACCACGCTAAGATTCCACCTCACCCCTGTTAGAATAGCCATCATCAGCAACACCACCAACAACAGGTGTTGTCGAGGATGCGGGGAAAAAGGAACCCTCTTACACTGTTGGTGGGAATGTAAACTAGTACAACCACTCTGGAAAAAAATTTGGAGGCTACTTAAAAATCTAAACATAGATCTACCATTTGATCCAGCAATACCACTCTTGGGGATATACCCAAAAGACTGTGACACAGGTTACTCCAGAGGCACCTGCACACCCATGTTTATTGCGGCACTATTCACAATAGCCAAGCTATGGAAACAGCCAAGATGCCCACCACTGACGAATGGAGCAAGAGACTCTTTAAGGGACTGAGGTGTGGCTCAAGCAGTAGAATGCCTGCTTTGAAGCACAAAGCCCTGAATTCAAACTCCAACCTATAAAAAAAAAGATTCTTTAGGGCTGACCATGATGCCTCATGCCTGTAATCCCAGCTACTCAGGAGGTGGGGATTCTGATGGTCACAGTTTGAGGCCAGCTGGGGCTAAAAAGCTTTCGAGACCCCCAACTCAATGAATAAACTGGGTGTGGTGGTGCGTACTGTCATCCCAGCCACAGGGGGAAGCATAAACAGGAGGACAGAAATCCAACTTGACCTGGGCATGAAGCAAGACCCTACCTCAAAAAAGAAAAAAAAGCAGGACGATCCTCCTGCCTCTGCCTCCTGCATGGCTGGAATGGTGGTGTGTGACCCCGTACCCGGCCACAAAGGCATTCTTAAGGTTGGTGACATCGCAAGGAAAAGAGCGAGCCCCAGAATCAACTGCCACTTTGTGACACTAGCAAACCAAACACAGCCAAGAGCCCCAAGTTCAAAGGAGCACGCCACACCTGAGGTCACACTCAGGGCTGTCAAAGCAAGCAGAAGAGCTGACTGACGCGTGGCTGCTGACAACCACCAGGCGAGACACAGACGTCAGTGTCACGGTCACTCATCGTGTGCCCGACTGTGCGTGGCGTCTAAGAAGAACACAAGGTGTTTAGCTCGTGGCCCGTGGTTCAGAGAAAATTACTCCATTCTTTCAGCTACGGTTATTCACGGAAGCCACAGAGCTGTGTGCCAGGCACCGTCTGGGTGCTGGTGACCTGGTGGTGAAAGGGCAGGCGCGGTTCTGCCCTTGGGACGCCTGTGGGTTGTCCAGGGAGGCAAAAAAGTCAGTAAGTTCCGGGTGTGGTGGTGCACACCTGTAGGTGGAGGCAGGAGGATCACAAGTTTGGGGCCAGCCTCAAAACCCTGTCTCAGGAAAACGAAACTTAAAAATAAAAATATACCTTAAGGGGCAGATGCCATGGCTCACACTTGTAATTCCAACTAGCTGGCAGGTGGAAATTGGGAGGATAGCAATTTGAGGCCAGCCTGAGCATAAAGTTTAGTGAGACCCATGTCAACAAACAAGTCTGGTGTGGTGATGCATGTCTGTAATTCCAGGTACATGGGAGGCACAGGTAGGAGGTTAGGCTGGCCCTAAATGTTAAAACTTGAGAACCTATCTCACACCCATGTTTATTGCGGCACTATTCACAATAGCCAAGTTATGGAAACAGCCAAGATGCCCCAGCACTGACGAATGGATTAAGAAAATGTGGTATCTATACACAATGGAATTTTATGCAGCCATGAAGAAGAACGAAATGTTATCATTCGCTGGTAAATGGATGGAATTGGAGAACATCATTCTGAGTGAGGTTAGCCTGGCCCAAAAGACCAAAAATCGTATGTTCTCCCTCATATGTGGACATTAGATCAAGGGCAAACACAACAAGGGGATTGGACTATGATCACATGATAAAAGCGAGAGCACACAAGGGAGGGGTGAGGATAGGTAAGACACCTAAAAAACTAGCTAGCATTTGTTGCCCTTAATGCAGAGAAACTAAAGCAGATACCTTAAAAGCAACTGAGGCCAATAGGAGAAGGGGACCAGGAACTAGAGAAAAGGTGAGATCAAAAAGAATTAACCTAGAAGGTAACACCCACGCACAGGAAATCAATGTGAGTCAATGCCCTGTATAGCTATCCTTATCTCAACCAGCAAAAACCCTTGTCCCTTCCTGTTATTGCTTATACTCTCTCTACAACAAAATTAGAAATAAGGGCAAAATAGTTTCTGCTGGGTATTGGGGGGGGAGCGGGAGGGGGCGGAGTGGGTGGTAAGGGAAGGGGTGGGGGCAGGGGGGAGAAATGACCCAAGCCTTGTATGCACATATGAATAATAAAAGAAAAGGGAAAAAAAAAGAAAAGAAAAGAAAATACAGCTAAAAAGTTAAAAAAAAGAAAAAGAAAAGGCCTGGTGGAGTGGCTGAAGTGGTAGAGCACCTATCTAGCAAGCGTTAAGTCCTGAGTTCAAATTCCAAAAAGTTGTCAAACATACATGTGTAAGGGGGGTGAGGACCAAGCAGGCCAGTTGGGAGGGCCCTGAAATGGCCCCTCTGAGATGACAACAATGAAAATAAGGAGGATAATGAGCTGGGACTAGAACCCCGGGCCTTGCTGATGGAGGGGGCAAGGAGGGGCAGGGAGGAGACTGATGCAGGTGCCCTGTCCTGCCCTATTCACTGGGAGGCACTACTCAAGGTCTGGGGGGACAGCACAGCTAGGAGCCCAGGGATAAAGGAGGAAGGGCAAGAATTTGGTTTTGAACGTGTGAAGGTTGCGCTGTGCACCGGTTGACAAAAGTGGGAAGAAACAGATTGGAGGGGTGGGCTCCCCAGGGAGCAGGAGAAAGTGTCCCCCACCAGGCCTGTGCCCTGCCTGTGCCAGCCCCTCTCAAGGCTCAGACACTCCAGTGACCCCCCAATTGCTTTCTTCTGAGATCCTCCCCAAGTCTCTGCAGATCAGTGAAATGGATCTGCCCATCCGGCAGAGGCGGGGAAGGTGGTTCTCATCTGTCCTGTGCAGCCACCTCCATCAACACTCCTCATTCTCAGCCCTTTGCCTCTCAAGGCCGTCCCAGCCCTGATGACTGACCTCTCTGCCCTCCCATGGCCAGCTCTTTCCCATCTCAGCACTTGCAGAATTCTCTGGCAGGTCCTCACCTGAGGACAGAGGTCATTTTTGGTCGTTTTTGTTGCCCACCTCTAGTCCCTACTGGAAAAGTAGGAAAGCCCCACGCATCAAATACTAAACTCCAGCTTGACAGGTCACTGCTCCGGGTCCCTTCCCTCCGGCCCCCACAGACAAGACTCACCAAACTCTGATGAGGCCAACCTCCAAGAGCACCGCCTCCCACTCCAAGTGTGGCAGGAGAGAATGTCCCAGCTTCACCTCTGGACACCATGGAGGGGGGACAAATGTACAGGCATTGTGAACCGGTTGCCACATGGGAAGAAAATGAACATGATGGTCAAAAGAACCAGGAATGTTCAGGCTGAAAAGAATGTCCTGGATCAGAAGTCAAGAAACTAAAGTGCAGAGGCCAAGTCCGACCTATGTGTTTTGTAAATAAAGTTTTATTGGAACCCCACCACACCCATTCATTTCTGTGGTGTCTAGGGCTGCTGTCACCTGCAGGAGCAGAACTGAGTGACTGTCATGAGAGACCACATGGCCCACGGGGTCTAGACTATTTATGACTGGCACCATAGAGAAAAAGTCTGCCCAGTTCTGCTCTGGGAAAGAAAGGGAAGGAATGAGAGAGGAGGGAGGGAGGCAGGGGCAGAGGGGCAAAGAGCCTAGGGAACGTTTAGCTCATGGTAGGGGTCCCACACCCCTGTTTCAGTTAAGTCATGCTGAGAGAGTCACAGTGAGACTATATTCAAAAAAAATTTTCCACTTGGGTGCTGGAGGCAGGAGGCTCACAACTGGAGGCTAAGCTGGGCTACATAACAAAACCATGTCTATGTATATATCGGTGTTACTTGGGTTTGAGCTTGGTGGGCAGGTGCTCTACCACTTGAGCCAGACCGCTAGTCCTTTGTGGTGTGAGGTATTCTCGAGACAGACACCACATCCCCGGGCCACACGGGACTGTGATGATCCTCCTTTGTACGTGTCCTGGGTAGCTGGGATGACAGCCATGAGCCATCACACCCAGATTTTTATGGGTTGAGATGGGGTCTCTAGAAGTGTTTGCCTGGACTGGTCTCAAATCATTGTTCCCTGATCTCTGCTCCCCACTTAGCTAGGATTACAGCTGTGAGTCAGCTCCAAATAGATAGATAGATAGATAGATAGATGTATGTACATGCATATAGATATAGAGATACATATACAGATATAGATATATATCTATTTATCTTTAAGTCCCAATAATGAAAGGATTTAATGGGCTGTATCTCCTAATGCCTTCTTGTTTTTTCACCCCACCCTTCCTTTCCTTCCTTGAAGACTCCCGCTTCTTCCTATTCCACTGGTGTGGCTCAAGTGGGGGCCGCCATGTTCTTACGTGACTCCGCCCCCCTGGCCACAGTTGATTGGTTCAGGGACGAGCATGTGACCCAAATAGACCAATTAGAATTCTTCCCTAGGAATTTTTTTTTTCCAAACTAGCACTGAGGAAAGCCAGCCATTCTCTGTGATAGCAGGAACCAAGGAGTAAGAAATGCAGGAGCAGGTGTGGCTACAAGCGTCTCCTTACAGAGAAAAGGAGGCCTGAGTGGAAAAACTAAGCCAGTGTGCAGACAACGGCAGACACAGACAAGGAGAGAGACACCAGGTGATGCCTCAGTCCTTGGCTCCTGACACCCAGCTACACCCCTGCCTTTCTGCAGAGTGACCTTAATGGCCCGGGAAATCAGCCCTAAAATAGCCCTGTCTGAGCCACTATGGAACCCACCTCCTACCACATGGACCATGACTGTCCCCCTAAGGATTTTCTCAATGTCCAGCATGAGGTGTGTCAGAAAAGCCAGAGAGCCCAGCTGTCCTCACCCAGTGATGGATGGAGCTAGTGACAAATGCTCCCTCTTGCCCCTGGACAGGAGGACTTTGAGATGTGCCATGGTTTACATGTGCTTTCTCCCGTCACAGTTTTGTGTGTTGGAAGCTTGGTCCCTGGGGTGGCCTCTGGTCCCCTCTAATCCCTACCAGCTCTTACCATTTCTAGGGACCAGGTTAAGTTTCGTTAGTCAGTGTGGATCTGGTTGTGCTGCTGTAACAAGTTAGCCCCGAATCTCAGCCACCTGGGTTCCACCCTGGGTAAGCTGAGTACTGTGCCTCCTGTGGTCACTCAAAGATCCAGGATGGTGGAATTTCACTTCTCAACACAGGGCACCCACAGTTACTGTGGCAGGCGACAGGAGAACGAACGTGCTAGCCATGGGAGGCTCCAGGCTGGAGGTGGGGCCTTGGACCACACCATCCATGAGCTCATCGACCTGCAAGGGGGCCGGTATGTGCAGGGGAGTCATGGGAACCTCCCAAGCAGTAAGCACTCCTGCCCACACGCATCCTGCCACCTGAGCCCCAAAACCTCCTGAAACACAGAACAGAGGCTTAGCAAAGCTGCGGGATTCACCCCAGGGTGTCACAGGTAGTGAGTCACAGAACCAAGGGGTGAGCCCAGGCCTGGCAGGACTCAAACAACTGTCTGCCACTGAGTGACACAAAACTCTACAAAACTTCCCCTCTGAGCACAGTGCCTCGCTAAGTAATAAGAGATGCCAAGTGGTACAAATCCAACATGGGGTTCCCTGACACCCGAACTCCTCACTCCAAAGGCTCCACTCAGCAAGTACCTGGAATGAATCCTCAGGCAATTTTGGCCAGGGGGAATCAGGGTCATCTCCCCAGGGTCTTGCATCCAGTTTTCAGTCCACCCACATCAGGACAAAAACCTTGCTGCGTGTGGAGGTTCATGCCCGTAATCCCAGCACTGGCGGGGCCGAGATAGGAGGGTCATGAGTGAGAGAACAGTCTGGGCTACATAGTGAAGCCCTGCTCAAAAACCAATGGGAGGGAGGTGAATATGTATGAACCCCCTAAAAACTGTTTAAAAAAAGCGGGGGGAGAGGGCGGATAAGAAAGAGTAATAGGGGGTTGATTTGATCAGAGTATATTATCTGCATATGTATGCAGGGTGCAAAAACCATGAAGCCTCTTTGTGTGGTTAATACGCATCAATGAAAAAATAACTTTAAAATGTTCAAAGGAACCCAACAATAAAAAGCAAAATCTTCCCATAGACTTCTGCTGAAAACCTGGCCATGCTGTCACTTCCTGTCACCAGAAACCCACTCTCATACGCCTCACGCTCCAGTGGACGTCATCAGGCACCTGGTGTGGATCGAGGTGGGGGAGCTCTGAAGGTCACAGCCCAGTGGGAGGCACTTGGGGCTCTGCGGCCGCCTCTGGCCTTGACCACAGACACTTTTTCTTTCTTTTTTTTTTTTTTTTGTTACCTTTTTAAAGATGTAGAAACCATTCATGACTCTAGGCATGCGGTATGCTGCTGACTCCAGCATTATAGGACTCTTGTCGGCTCAGGTCTGTCTTCCCTCTTCTTCAAAGTCCCACTGCCTTGGGGAAGCTGCTGGTCTTAATTGATAGAGGTTTTTTTGTTTTTGTTTGGTTGGCTGGTTGGATTTTTTTGGGGGGGGTGGGTTTTTTTGGTGTTTTTGGAGACAAAATGTCATTATGTAGCCATGGTGAGATCCTCCTGCTTCAGTCTCCCAAGTAGCTGAGATTACAGGTGTGCACCACCACACCTGGCTCATGGTGACAATTTTAACAGTCTTAATGGACACCGATGTGATCTCCCTACATGAACAGGACGTACTAAGCAAAGGAAAGCCGGTCCAGTTTGCTCTCCCCGAATCTTCACAACAGTGAAGTCAGTGTAAGAGTCCGAAACAGTCACACAGATTGGCCTTTCCCTACTGTGAATTTACTGAGTAAATTCTCCCAATTTGCATCTTCAAACATTAAGCACATACTCGGTGTAGTGTGACAGTCACCACTGTCCGTCCCCACAATGTCTTCATCACACCAAACGTGGCCCTTGGGTGCTTCAGCCCAGGCCTGTGCTCCAGCGGGGTCATCGGTGTAGACTTTGTTCAATGGCAGATAAACGGGGAGGGAACGGGAGTGGGTACGAGCCCCGCAAGGCATGTGGGTGCTGGGACAGAGGGAGGGCTCGGTCGGCTCTAGGGACAGCCCCTGGAAAAGTCGTGGCTTGGGACATGCAGGGATGTTTGAGGCTGTTGCTCAGCGCTGTGCAGCCCCGGCCTGCAGACAGAATTGGGGCTGCAGCCTCCTTGGGGCCTCCCTGCTCCCCAGTCCACTGCCCTGCATTGCCTGACTCACAGTGCCCAGGAAGGTGTGAAAAGTAAATTTTGGGCCAGGTGTGGTGGTGCATGCCTATAATCCTAGCACTCAGGAGACCAAAGCAGAGGACAGAGAGTTCAAGGCCAGTCTGGGCTACACAGTGAGACCCTATCTCAAAAAAGAAGCCAGATGCTTGTGGCCCACACCTGTAATCCTAACTACTCAGGAGAGAGAGATCAGGAGGATAGCAGTTCAAGGCCAGACCAGACAAAAAACAAAAAAAAGCAAGACCCTACCTCGAAAATACCCACTACAAACCAGGACTGGCAGGGTGGCTCAAGTGGTAGAGCACCTGCATAGCTAGCATGAGGTCCCAAGTCCAGTACCACCAAAAAATAATCATAAAATAAAATAAGAAAATTTATAATAAGATGTGAAAGTTTAAAGAGCCCAATAGATGAGTAACTCCCAAGCTCCATAGTCTCCAAAAGTGTCCCGGTGCTCTTACAAGATTCAGGTTTTGTCTGTCCCCTGACCCACTCCTGCTGGCCTGTCTCATCTCTCTCTGCCTGGCTCACTTCCATCCAGATCTTGGGGTCTCCCACCTGAGCCTCCTGCCCAGCTCTTCCTCTGACCCCAGGCCCTTTGCCCATGCTTCTTCCTCAGCTCATCAAGAGCTGCAGTCCAACAGGAACTGCACAGCCAAATCCCTGCACCTCGTCCCCTCTCAGCATGTGCCACTGAGGAAGAGGAGACAGTTTTCCAGCGAAGACCACAGGAGCAAATTGACTTCAGAACGAAGAGGCAAGGTTGGCGGAGTGGCTCAAGAGGTAGAGTGCCTGCCTAGCAAGAGTGAAGCCCTGAGTTCAAACGCCAGTTCGATAAATAAATAAATAAGAACAAAGAGGTAGGGGATGGCTCTCTAAGGATGGGCAAAGCAGCCAAGCGATCTCAGGAGACCAGAGGCAGGACAAGTGTTCCAGGCAAAGGGAACAGCATATGCAAGGCCTCTGAAACAGACACGTGCATTCCAGAATCCCAGTTGCCACTAAAATAGAAGGATTCTAACCCAAAAGGAAGAGAGGCTGCCAGAAAGCAAAGGACTGGGGGACAAAAATGACCACAACTCCGCCAGCACGTGAAGCCCACCGATGCAAAGCAGGCGTCGTCCCATTCTACAGGTGAGGAAACCAAGGGGCCAAATGACTGACCAGGTGCCTGGGCAGGAGCTGGGGAAGCTAGACCCTGAACCAAGGTGTCTCTGGCCTCCCCAGATTGGTTCTGCCCAGGTGCTGAACCTGGAGTCCATCAGCAGCCCTGTCACGTGTTGGCCCTCAGAGGAAGACAGAGTGGGGCACCAGCTGAGAGCCTCATGCTGTCCACACAGCCACAGATGGAATGTTCCAGGAGCCACCTGAGTTCTGGGGGAGCTGGGGGGTTATCGCCTTCATCAGACCCCATCCCCACGGTCTCAGGATCAGAAGCTTTGTAACTAAGCCGCACAGCCACTCGGAGGCAGATCTGCTCCCGTGGGCTTGCCAACCCGGAGGCGCTGGGGAGCCATTAGTGGAGGGAAGCAGGGATGAAGCAGCCCTGGTCCCAGTGGCACTTGAAAGGTCCCCTTGTGCTGCATGTGACAGGCACAAGGTGACCTTTGGCAGGCTCAGAAGGCTTTTGATGAGGTGCAACAGCGAGAGCGGTCTTCTTTGGTTTTTAAAACTCCGGAATCCCCCCAACTGTCCTCTGCATTCACCGAAGGTAATTGGGCGACACCCACTAAGAGAACAAATGCGAAAACGTTTTTGTCGCTCAGCAGTCTCACCGGGAGAGTGCTGTCCTATGCGTGTGTTTCTCCTGGAAAATGATCGCGTGCATGTGCGTGACAGCGCCCAGAAGTAGAAGTAACCTACGTGTCCACTCAGGCATTGGTGACCGTGAAATCAAACACCCAGACAATGGCTTCCTCTGTCATCTTTCAAAGAGCTCGTGAGGAAGCTCTTGTGTCCTCATATGAAAAAAATCTCCAAAATGGCTTAAGTGATAAAAGCAAGAGGCAAAGACTGTGCACAGCCTGTGTGTTCGTTTAATGCAAGTGTGTATGAGCCAGGCATGGTGACACACAACTGTAATCCCAGCTACCGAGGAGTTAGAAGCAGGAGGATCATGAGTTCAAGGCCAACCCAAGCAAAGTCAGCAAGACCCTGTCTCAAAAACAAAATACAAGCAAAAGGGTGTGGCTCAAGTGGTAGAGGGCTTGCCTAGCAAGGACCTGGCTCTCGTTCAACCCCCAGTACAGAAAAACTCTGCGTGCGTGTGCGTGTGTGTGCGTGCGTGTGCACACGTGCGCACTATGGCTTACAGGTGCATAGAGGGGCCTGAATAAATAAACAAAGATCAGCGAACCCTTGCTTTTCAAGTGAGGGGACCTGGGAGGCAGGGGATGTCGTGGGAAGGGGACTTGGTCTGTTTGTCCTGTGTGCCTTTTGGCTCTTGGTCCACATGAACGCATTGTGTACAAATAGCAAAATGTTGTGACAGAAAACAGTGCTTTTCAATCCCCAGTGTGGGACCAGCATGCTGCTTTGTTCCTTTCACTTATCACCAGGCATGCTGTTTGGTGAGCAGGTGACCGCTCCCTATGCTTCCACTGAGGCAGGCGTGCTAACCTTGGCACTCGTGAATCACTCTGGGTCCAAGCGATTCTATTGTGTGGAGCCATCTTGAGCCCTGAGGGATGCTGAGCTGCAGCCCTGCCTCCCACACCTACTCGCCAGGAGCAGCCCCTCTTCCCACTGTGACAACCCCCCCAGCTAAGGACCTCCCCTAAGGGAGCCACACCACATGGAAGCCAGGACCCAGAGGCACGAGGATCAGCGCCCTTTGGTTCCCTGCACAGAGATATGAAGACAGGACAATTTCCCTTTTCTCAGGTGAGTGAGAGGCAGAATCAGGATTCGAATTCAGCCCTGGAAGTTCCCAGAAATGGAGTCACCAATCCCTGCCCTTTGCATGTCTGCAGCTCGCGTGTGTCTTTGGTTCTGATTAAACAAGCATTTCAACGCACTTCGAATTTTCCCCGTCTCAGGGCTCCAAGGCAAATGACGCATGTCCCCGATATACTGTGTCAACAAAACAGCGGTCACCCCAGGCAGGACCTGGCAAAACTGCTGGCGTTTTTCCTCCTGAGCAAGGCTCAGGCTGGCAACTGATTGACTCCAGTGTGGAAAAGAATCATGGTAACGGAAAAAAGTAATAGATAAAAATTGGTGCTGCCAGCACCCCAAGACCTCATCAGATTCCGGGAGGAGGACCTGATGCACGCTGCGACAAAGTCTTTTCTGGCCCAACGATGCGTGAACCAGCGTGATTAACCAGCAATCTTATTAACTGATGAACAATAGGTGGCAGTTTAGGACAGCAGGGTGGGGGACACAGTTTACAGCCAGCTCAGGGCAGGGCTCAGCTGGAGGACCACATGGAGCCTGCCAGAGTCCAAAGAGCTGGGCCAGGTGGTCTCCAGCCAGAAGCAGAGTGACAAGCCAGTCCCCAGGCACAGGGAGAGGCTGCTAAGGCACAGAGCAGCTGGGCAGAGTCCTGGACTCCTGAGGCCGCACCACTTCAGGAAGGACCAGTGGACCCCGCCATGCGCTGGGGAGCCAGCCCGGTGCACAGGCACCTCCGTGCTCACCCCGGACACGTGGCTCTTGTTGACCTCATGAAGTCTTGCCGGGGGTATTTTGGGGGGAGGGCTGGTACCTGTTCCTTCTGTCACTCAATAATGTCGCTTGGACATCTGTTTGGTGCCAGGCAGTGAGGGAGGACAGCTAGACAGCTGATGTGCACTCGGGGTAGCGCCGTGTTCCCAGGGCCTGTCCCACCACACAGGCTCAGGTCCCTCTGCTCTCAGACCCTGTAGATTCTTAGGGGACTCACTTCCTTCTCTTTCAAGCTCAGACCCAAGAGAAGAACAAAGGTCCCTTCCTTGGGGACACTTCTTTGTTTCCTTTCCCCAGCAGCTCAGGAAACCAGAGACAGGCGGGATGGGTGGGGTTCATTCCTAGGTACCTGTGTCCCCTAAAACCTTTCTCTGTGCCCTAGGCAGGCCTAAGCAGGTGGACCTGCAAAACCAGGGACCCCCTGCTCTCTTCCTGTGGCAGGAAGAAGCCTTGCTTGTGTGAAGGAAGGAAGGAAGAAGATGCAAGGAGCCACCAGTTGCAGGTCCCAAGGCCCTCCTCCATCACCTCCTTGCCAGAGGTCTCCAAATCTCTGCCCCTCCCCCACCCCACCCCACTCCACCCCGCCACCTACAAAAAGGCTCTTCCTAGGACCGTAACTCCCAGGTGCCAGGACTCAGTGGGAGGAGACCCCATCCCTTACACTAGCTCCCCAAGACTAAGGGACTGGACAAGCTGTGCCTCCCTCCTTCATGGAAACGGCCTTGCTTCCTCCAAGGCCTGGTACCATGCCCTCCACCCAGGGTCCCCCATCTGTCCTGTCCCACCCCTATGCCACAGAGGCTTGGCCACAGACCTGGAAGTTCCTTAAGGTGGGCTCATTATTGATTTTCGGTGCTGTGTGACAGATCTCCACAAACAGCAGCTTCAGTTGACATCCACTTATTATCTCGGTTTCTGTGAATCCTGCGCGAATGGGAGGGTCAAGCGGGGTCCTGAGCTCGGGATCCTGCACTCAAGGTGGCAGCTGGGGCTGTTGGTGAAATCCACTTCTGTGAAGCCGTGAAACTCATGGCTGCTGGCTTCTTTGAAACCAGCAGGTGGCAGGCAAGGCAGTGCACACCTGTAATCCCAGCACTCAGGAGGCCACGGCAGGAGAACTGCAAGTTCAAGGCCAGCCTGAGGTATATAGTGAGACCCTGTCACGAAACAAAACAAAACAAAACAAGCAGGAAAGTCTCTTAGACCCTAGTTGAAGATCTTGCCTGGTTATGTCAGGCCTGCCTGGATAATCTCCCTTTCCCTTAGCCAAGGCAAAGAGACTCGGGACCCCGCCAAATCCCTTCAACTTGTCCACATTCCGGTGGCTAGAAGCAAGCCACAGGTCCCACCACCTTCTGGGGAAGAGGTGATGATGCAACAGGAGTCATACTAGAATTCTGCCTTCCACAAACAGATCCTCCACGGGCCTCCCAGGCCTCCAGGATGAGCATCAGCTTTCAATAAGGGAAACGGGAAGCAGGGAATGGTGCCCAACATGGGTCTCCAGAAGCCCCCAGAGTTACGGTCCCTGTTAGGCTGGAAAGCACAGAGAGACCAACGAGGGAAAGCTCACCGTCAGCACAGGTTTATTCAGGAGAAGGAACCTGCGGAGGGTCTCCAGCAGACACCAGAGCCCACTGCTGCTCACAGACGGGTTTTATAGGAGAGGAAGGACCTGGGAAAGAGTAGGGGGAGTTTTTCCATTGTGGTATGTCCATAGTCCATTGTTAGGGGTAGTCAAGGAACTGGGCCTGTGTCCTGGTCCCCCTGGGGTGGGGGCTGTCTCTACTGGAACCAAACAACTCTAGGGTGAAGCAGAGTTTAAGATGGCCTGAGTGATGTCAAGTTGGGAGATGCAGGAGGAGCTGTGAGTACACGTGGAGGTCAGGGTCCGCTCTCAAAGTTAGTCACCATGTCAGTGAGAGCCCGTCCTGTTGCTTCGGCAAAGATGGCGGTGGTGATGAAGGTGAGATGGAGACGACAATGGTGATGAAGGTGGGGTCACGACGATGACTTGATAATGATGATAACGATGGTGATGATAGTTGTGGTGACGGTCACGATGGTGGTGATGGTGGTAATTCCGGTAGCAATGATGGTGATGATTTAGAAGGAGGAGAATTCATTAAAAAGTATTTAAACGCAGTTGCTAGGACACCCCACACGGGTGGCTGACACCAACAGCAGTGCACGGTCTGCTGGTCTTGCAGTCTGGAAACCCAGTCTGAAACACAGGCGTCAGCAGGGCCACACTCCCACGTCACTCCAGGCCTCCGTCCAGTCCGTGGCCTTCCTCCTGTGACTCGGTGTGTCCTGCCTTCTTGTAAGGAGACCAGTCACTGGATTTAAGGCCACCATAGTGCAGTAGGAGCTCATCCTCACAGTTACATCCATGACAACCTCACTTCCAAGTGAGGCCATACTGTGAGATGCTGGGCCTTAGGAGTTCCACCTTGCAGTCAGTAGGATGCAGTTCACCCATAGCAGTCCAACAGACACAGCTGCAGGCATGGCTACATCGGGACTCACACGATGTCATCAGAATGCCCTCCCCCTAGAGCGCCTGCCTCAGGCCACAGCGTGAGGCCCTAAGTTCAAACCCAGTCCCGCCAAAAGAAAGACTACAAAACAATTATAACTTAACATCATTCTATTATATTCTGTTAGCATGCATTAATCATGGGGGGGGTTGTGGTGAAAGATGGGGTCTCGATATGTTGCCCAGACTGGCCCTGATGGATGCTTCCATCTCAGCCTCTGGAGTGGATGGGACTACAGGTGTGCACCTGTCTGCCCGGCTAACTTAACAACCTTTATTCCAGTTCCCGCAGGCTGGTGACAGTGAGGAAAGACACTGAGCCTGGTTAGTGACACACAACCTGTGTCCTCAATGCTCGTTCCTCACCCCCTCTCCACCACAGCCACATCCACTCATACTTATCAATGGCTCCCCTCCCTTGTCCCCAAGGTCACTCTATTGAAGATCCCAGAGTCATCCACAGCAGGGTGTTTAACACGGAGACCCCCTGGAAGTCTTCCTTTGAGGTCACACAGAACAAGACCGAGTGGTGGGACAATGACTCCCCATCTGGACTACAGCCCAGAGTCAGGTACCATGAGACACCCCAGGTTCACTCCCATTCCTAGGCATGGGGGATGAGAGTTAAAAGCTGTGTGACCTTGGGCAGGTTACTTAACCTCTCTTAGCATCTGTTTCCCTGGCTATGAAACAGGGGTAATGATGTCACTTGATAGCTTTGGTGTGAGGAGTAAAAACGGCACCGTGGGCACGGAGGGGAGACCGGGTGAGAGTCACCTGTTGTTACCGATGGCTGTCCTGGCTGTACCCACAGGCCTCTCCCAGACATAGGCTTGGCACTTGAAAATGGTCTTTGCCATCTGTGCACCTGTTCATTGCCACAGGCACGGGAAGAAACGGGAGCTGTGTGGGCATCTCCTGTCCCCACCTCCTGTGCTCACATCTGCATTTACTCCAAGGCCTTCAAAAGCCAGAATTTTATTTATTTGAGGTCCTGGGGTTTGAACTCAGGGCCTTGAGCTTGCTAGGCAGGTGCTCTACCACTTGAGCCTCTCCCCAAGCCCTTTTTTGCTTTCGGTTATTTTTTGGATAGTGTCTTATGCTTTTGCCCAGGCTGGCCTCCAACCTTGATCCTCCCAATCTCTGACTCTCTCATGGCTGGGATTATAGACTTGAACCCCCATGCTCAGCAAAGCCAGCATTTTAGAAAAGAACCTTTTTCTTCCTCCCCAAGACACCAGGCTTCACTCCAAACCTACCCTTGGCAGCCAACACCGTTCCCTGTGCTCCACACCAAGGCTGTGAGGGTCAGACCTCAGGGTGACCGGATGCAGTGGCTTAGAATGCAAGCTGTGGGGAATTGGAGTCCCAGAACAGGATCTCAGCTGGCTGCATCCTTCCCCAGCTGTGTCACACGGCCATGTCCTCTGGGCCTGGGTCATACCATCTCAGTCCCTGTTTCCTGAGGTCACTGGGAGGATGCACTGAGAAGACGTGTGTAAAGTGCTCAGAACTAAATGCTCCCAGGAAACGTCTGTCGTTCTTGCTAATGGAGGCTGAGTCACTGCCGCGTCTCCTTGGCTGGTCACCATGCTCCAGGGGAACACCCTGGCAGGACGAACGTGCCCTTCTCCTCTGTCCAGGACGGAAGCCGTTGTCCACAGGGGGCTGACAGGCCCTTGAAATGTGACTGGTGAGCCCAAGGGAGAGGACTGTTAATTTCATTTCACTTTATTTTTATTTAACTCTAAACACCACGGGGGCCGGCAGCCACCATCCTGGACGGCGTAGTTCTAGAAGAATCACAGGGGGCCGTCGATGTTCTACCTGGAATTCATTTTTCCCGCTAACTCTTGGATGCTAGAGTCTTTTCTGTCACACTTTTAAAGTGCCAGGCTTAGATCACGCAAACAGATTCGGTCTTCTCAAGAAAATGGGACTCGGAACGCTCTCACGTGCCAGGCACTGACTTACCTGTGTTCTTGGTGCTCAGTGCTGGAGAGTCAACTCGGGTTTTTGTGCTTCCCAGGTAGGCTGTCTCCACCTTGAACCACTCCCCGAGTCCTGCTGCTTGCAGTATGTTTTTCTCCAGCTTTTACCCAGGTTGGCTTTGGACCAAGATTCTCCTATTTCTACCTCCCAGGTAGCCGGCACTACAGGTGTGCACCGCCACCCCTGGCCTATCCCTATATTCATTTCTAACAACTCAAAGGTAGAAGCTATAAATGTGCCCATTGAATAGGGGAGTAAACTGAGGCACAGAGTGGGGCTGTGACTTCTCAAAGTCATACAGCTATTGAGAGGTAGCACCTGGATTTCAACTCACTCTGGGTCTAGCATAATGTGATTTCTGGGGCCAAAATATTTAGCCCATGATTTCACAGTGATTCTCCTTGCTGCCAGCGAGGGCTGGGCAGAGGTCCTCAACTTACCATTAGAAACCCGGGTCTGTCAAGTCTCCTGCTGTGGTGGTTGTTCCTGGCACGCGGTCTCTGGTGACATTCCCCTTTCCTGTCCTTTCTCTTAATCACGGTTCTTGTCTCGTTGCTGTTCACTTACAGGCTTTGCTTTCCTTCTGCTCAATTCATAATCAGGGTGTTTTTCTTCTCGGCTGAATTCCTAAGTGGCTGTGTGGAGAGAGGACCTGGCGCAGGGCCAGGAGGTGACGGCACGTCACAGCTGTGCAGGTGATTGTGGGTCAGCTGGTCTCGACCTGCCACTGGCAGCACCTGCCAAGGAACAGAGCCATCATCAACTCCCCGAGGAGCTGGCTGGAACTTGCTGTGATGGGGCAGACCGATGGCCCCAGGCCAGCCCCCGGGACAGTGCTCCAGTCAACCCCAGGGTCCCCAGGGACACAGTGTACTGCAGGGTGTGGAGGACAGCAGCCCAGGGACATCCATCCTTTCCCGGGGTCTCTTCCAGGAAGCCCACTGATGCAGTTTAACATGGCTACACGCTTTCCTCCAACGACACGAGAGATGCCAGACATCGCAGGTGACTCACGCCTGTAATCCCAGCTACTCAGGAGGCAGAGATCAGCAGGATCAAAGTTCTAAACCCAGCACTGGGCAAATAGTTCTCAAGGCCCTATTTTGAAAATACTCAACACAAAAAATGAGCTGGTGAAGTGGCTTAAGTGGTAAAAGCACCTGCCTAGTGAGTGTGAGGCCGAGTTCAAACCCCACTTCTGCCAACATAAAAAGATCTCAAGACGCTGACCTTCCTTGACTCCTTGGCGGGTGATGCTTAAAAGAGGATTCCCAGCCTCCTCTGCGCCACTACTCACAGCCACGAGAGTCTCCCAGGCAGCAGGACAGCAGTGACGGGCGGGTTCCAGATGAGCAGCCCTGGTCATCTAGCAAGATCATGGCCGTGGGACTTCACCAAGCCAGAAATCCTTGTTCCCAGAAAAAGGCAGGTGGCCATGACTGTCAGACCTAGCACAGCCTAGAAACTCCAGGGTGGCTTCCCCTCTCTCAACAGCACTAGGAGGGATGACAGAGAGAAAGGGAATAAGAACAGCCATTGAGGTGGCCCCAGCCAGCAAGGGTCTCTAACGTGACTGGGCTGGGCTTGTGGGGGATTTGAAGAGAGAGTGGCTATGGCTCACGGTGAGGCCTCCTAGAAAATTCCTTCCAAGCTTTGCAAAGCTGTGAGCAAGATAAGACCAACATCTTCTGCCTACAAGAAAACAATGGTACCTCATCCCAGCACTGGACCAAATAGTATCATTATTGGTCATCCTAAAAGCTCTAATAACAGCAAATGACCCCAGCAAGGACTAAGGGGTAAGGGACAGAGAAGCTTGGCCTATTGACTTCACCCCAATAGTGTCTCCTCCAGAGCCCAGAAAAGCAGAGAGAACACCCACAGCTGACCTTCCAAATTTCAGATGTGGGCATCTATCTCTTCCCACCTCCCAGAGCCTAGAATAAGTCATTAATTCTTCCCTTTAACCACATATACAACCATGATGGGTTATTAATGGGTCACCCTAAAACACATGAGCCCTGTCACCCACAGGAAGAGAACAAGATAAAAAGCAAAGCTTGAGTCAAACCTGTCCTTGAATCATTGGTTCTGAAAAGCTTGGTAGACTCTGTACAAAACGCAAGAGCCAGGACTTGTGCTGAGGATGGTAGCTCATGCCTATAATCCCAGCTACTCAGAAGAAGGATATGGGGAGGAATGAGGTTCAGTACCACCCTGGGTAAAAAGTCTCAACCAACACGCTGAGCCTGTCATCCCAGCTCTACTGGAGGCCACAGGTAGGAGGGTCACAGTCAGGCTAGTCTGTACCTAATTGAGAGACCAGACCAGAAAAATAACTAAAGCAAAATGGGTTTGGGGGCGTGACCCAAGTGGTAGAGAGCCTGTCTAGCAAGAGCAAGGCCCTAAGTTCAGACCCCAGTACTGCCAAGAACAAGAAAAAAGAGTCGGGATTTGCCTGGAGGGGGCCCCAAGCCTTGTTCTAAGTGGATGACCTAAGAGTGATGGCTGCACTGATGCAACCCTGCACTGAAGGAAAAGAACAAAGCTAATAAAACCAGCGCCCTTCCAATCATGGTTGCTGGAAACACTGATTATGCTAATTAAAGGGTAGAATAGTAAATACCCACTCTTTTGCATCCAATTAAGTGCTCAGATTATTTCTTAGGAGTATTTGTTGGAAATAGCACTTTTGATTATCATGGCTCCCAAATAGAGTCAACCGTGGCATCGGTCTGTGTCTGTGTGTGTGTGTGTGTGTGTGTGTGTGTGTGTGTGTGTGTGTGAGGGCAGATGAGCTTGCATTGAAGGAAGATCAGCAGAGTGGTGTGTGTGTGTGTGTGTGTGTGTGTCTGTGTGTCTGTGTGTGTGTGTGTGTGTGTCTGTGTGTCTGTGTGTGTGTGTGTGTGAGGGCAGATGAGCTTGCATTGAAGGAAGATCAGCAGAGTGGTGTGTGTGTGTATGTGTGTGTGTGTCTGTGTGTCTGTGTGTGTGTGTCTGTGTGTGTGTGTGTCTGTGTGTGTGTGTCTGTGTGTGTCTGTGTGTGTGTGTGTCTGTGTGTGTGTGTCTGTGTGTGTGTGTGTCTGTGTGTGTGTGTGTGTGTGTGTGTGTGTGTGTGTGTGAGGGCAGATGAGCTTGCATTGAAGGAAGATCAGCAGAGTGGGGTGTGTGTGTGTGTGTGTGTCTGTGTGTGTGTGTCTGTGTGTGTGTGTGTCTGTGTGTGTGTGTGTCTGTGTGTGTGTGTGTCTGTGTGTGTGTGTGTGTCTGTGTGTGTGTGTGTGTGTGTGTGTGTGAGGGCAGATGAGCTTGCATTGAAGGAAGATCAGCAGAGTGGTGTGTGTGTGTGTGTGTGTGTGTGTCTGTGTGTGTGTGTATGTCTGTGTGTGCGCGCGCTCCTCTCTGGAACTCAATGCACAGACTGCATAGCTCCTAAAATCCCTATGACACCAAATAAGAAAAATCAGTTTCCTAAGACTACAGTTTGGGACATCTTTGGAGAAAGGGTGTGCTTGAACATACAGCACAGGGTCAGGCACCTGTAGCTCATTCCTGTAATCCTAGCTACTTAGGAAGCTGAGATCAGGAGGACTGAGATTCAAGGCCAGTCCAGGCAAATAACACTTGGGACCCCATCTCCAAAATAACCAGAGCAAAATGGACTGGCAGTGTGGCTCAAGCAGTAGAGTGCCTGCTTTGCAAGCACTGAGTTCAAACCCAGTCCCACCAAAAGGAAGTACAGAAGGAAAGAAAAGGAAGGAAGGAAGGAAGGAAGGAAGGAAGGAAGGAAGGAAGGAAGGAAGAAGAAAACACAGCATAGGAAAAGATTTTCAAGTCGAGAACATGTGTGATTCGATGTGCTCACATCAAGAAGTCAACTGAATTCCAGAGCTGCCTAAGTCCCTGCTAAATACTAGAAGAACCAGTTCTACAAAACGTGAGACATTTCCTCTTTTTCTTCAATTCCACATTTCAGAGCAAAGTTAATGTCCATGTAAGTTAAGCAAGTAGTCATTAAGATCTGAGAATATTGCCAATCAGAAATGCAATAAATACCTGAGGATTTGCAAGGTAAAGCAACCATAACAACCCCATTATCAGAATGGAAAATGTGTAACCTGTAGAGGTTACAAATGAGATGCTAGAACCCAAAAAGAAAAGAATCTTTGTACCTATTCCCCTAGGCTAATCAGGAATGAGAATAGGGGCAGGTTCAGAGGCTCACACCTGTAGTCCCAACTACTCAGGAGGTGAAGATCGAGAGTATCACACTTTGAGAACAGCTCAGGCAAAAAGTTATCAAGACCCCATATCAACAAAAAATGTAGGGCATGGTGCACATGCCTGTGATCCCAACTACATGGGAGATGTAAATGAAGGATCATGGCCCAGGCTGATCAGGGCAAAACAATGCAAAACCCTATCTGAAAAATAACTAAAACACAAAAAGAGCTGGGGGCATGGTCAAGTAATAGCACACCTACATAGCAAGCTCAAGGTCATGAGTTCAAACCCCAGTACCACATAAATAAATACACAACCAAACAAACCTATTTTCTTTATACATTACTCAACTTTAGGTATTTTGTTAGAGCAAAACAGAAAACAGACTAAATCAGCAAGAAAAACTGTTAATCTCCCACAATACACACTAGGGAGGCTGCAGTGATTTGTCCTCCCTGGAGGCAAAGAAGAATGTCTGCCACGTGCCAAAGTGCAAAGTCCTGTGCTTGATCTTCAAGTTATCTTTGTGGCCTCATCCCCACAAAGATCCCCACCACTGTGGGGCATCTTAGAAGTCAAAACACTAAAGAGAATTCAAAACTTAATTTTACTATGAAAGGATTATTTCCCTCGATTCTCAGGCATTCTTTCTGCATGTTGCCTTCCCTGAATGTGGACCACATCTTCCAGTCAGGTGTGTCGTGGTGACAGTGCCAGCGTTTTTCTTCAGAGTAGTGCACAGAATGACAGCATTTCCAGTGGTGACTCAACAGCAAAACCAGCCCTGCCTGACTGCACAGCCTGTGTGTTTTCCCTGCCTCTGAATTTGGCCAGGGATTTTGGTGCCACAGGTGAGTCAGAGAATTTGCCGAGACACGTGAGTAGGAGAAGTTAGAAGTTTGTGAGGGCTCTGCTGAGAGAGGCAGCAGGCAGCTAAGCACAGGGAGGGAGGCTGGTGCACCCTCATGAGGGTTGAGATGGGTTGAGTAACACAAAGCATAGTGAAATCCAAGCAAAGGTGTACCCTCAACAGGAAGTGGGTGGATTTGACAGCGGATGCTGCACTGGAGGTCCTGAGACCCCAAGCTCTTACTGGGGTCTGCAGAGGTGGGGGGTGGTTAGTCCTGAAAATCTGGGTTATATCATTAACACTCAGGGAACAAGTAATATCTCATCAGCTCCTCCCACAAGTCAGGCAGGAGGAGGACTTGACCTTGGGTGGTCAAACCTGGGCTGTTAGTTTCTGTGAGCTCCAGGAGGCCTGGGTCAGCAAGACCCCACTGGATGTCACAAGCCATTCTGTTAGGGTCAGCAGGTTGGGATGGGTTCCTATCAATATTCAAGTAGTGGTTCTCAGCCATCAGGCTCCCAAACTCCCTGCCCAACCCTATATCTAACTTGGCTATGGATGTGGGTAGGTGGGGCTTTTCTCATTGGGAGAAAGACAAGAGACACAGACCTGATGGTATTTTATTCTTGCATTTGCAGAGTAGGAAACAGCACTACCCTGGGGGGGCAGTGCTAAGAACAGGGCGATGCTGTCCAGCGGGCACTGGTAGAGTCCCCTAGTCACCATCATGCATTGGTTTGCCAAGGAAGACTTTGATTTTGTGACTCTGTACTATGGAGAGTCAGACACCATGGAACACCTATTCAGACCTGAAACAGAGAGCAGGAAGGTGATGATCCAGCAAGGAGACAGGGCCATTGGGTGATGATCCAGCAAGGAGACAGGCATGGAGAAGAACAGGCTGCAGAGCATCTCTGCATCATCCTCACCTCAGACCACAGCATGGTCACCATGAAAAAGAAGCCCACCATCAACAAGATCCTCTTGTTCACCCACATCAGGCTTAAGGACTTCATCAAGTCTGATATTGTGGACTATGGTGGCTTTGAGATGCTCCTGCCCAAAGCAGGGTGGGAGGAGCCATTCACTGGGCACTGAAGGACGCACACCCTCACTTCGACACCTACGGGAAGCGGGAATTTCCAGACTGTTCCATTGAGCAGGTTCTGCCCGTCATGATGTAGGCCAACTCTGGCTACAACATTAATGGGGAAGTGGAGTCTAGAATAAAGACAGCCATCTGGGATCTGGGAGAACTCCACTAGAAAACAGTAAAATTTAAGAGCATGCACCATGGGTTTAACCCACTGGTTCCTAAGTGTCCACCGCTTGAGGCCTCCATCTCCTCCAAACAACACTGGCAGAGTGACCACTGTCCTCACGGCCAGCAGCCTCATTCATCAAGCTGTGCCTGGCACTGAACTAACATGTTAGAAGGAGTATTTTTTTTTAATCTATTTTGAAACAGGGTCTCACTATGTAGCCCAGGCTGGCCTCAAACTTGTGATCCTCGTACCTCAGCCTCCCAAGTGCTGGGATGACAGGTCTGTGCCACCTAGGAAAGAGTTAGTGCTCCCAACAACCTTACAAAGTTAATGCTCTGATTTCCTTCATTTAAGGAAAGAGATGAAACCCAGAGGGGTGGCTTGAGATTCAAGTTGCAACATCAGGGTTTGATCCAGCCTATGTGTTGGATTATTCTACACAGATCACCAATAGACTTACCACCAAAATCATCCTGTAATCTTCATTTGCCCTTATCAAAAAAAAAATAAGCAAGGTAGGTATGGTGGCACATACCTATAATCCCACACACAGGAGGCTGAGGCAGGAGGTCAAGAGATCCCAGCCAGCCTGAGTGATATGTGAAACCAAGTTTTAAAGCTCTTCTTCTCAGCCAAAAAGAAAAAAAAAAGCAAGATTCTTCACATAAAAAATTTATGTACAAATGTCCATAATAGTCAGAGGGTGGAAATAACCCACTATCCATCCACAGAAGAACAGATACAGAGGTGTGGTCTGTCTGTACAAGGGAGTATTACACAGGCAAAAAAAATGAATGGCACCCCAGTGGATACCATAGAAAACAATGAGCTAAGTGAAAGAATCCTGACATAAAAGGCCACAGATTATACAAAAGTGAAACTTCTGGATTAGGGAAATCAAAGAAGACAGAACACAGACTGCCAGATGCCAGGGAAACTGGAAGGATTGTTGCTGATGTGTACAGTGCTTCTTCTTGGGGCAATGAAAATGTTCAAAAATTGATAGTGGTCATGGTTGCACACGTCTGTGGATATACTAAATACCACCAAATTGACTATCCTTGGTGAATCATAGACTATCACAGAACTGTAAACTGTAGAATGTGTGAATTATGTAGTATACGAATTATGTCTCAAAAAGGCTGCTTGAGCTGGGTGTGGTGGCTCACACCTGTAATCCCAGCACCTGGGAGAAATTCAGACGGTGTTAGAGGACCAGCCCAACAGACACCATCCAGGCGTGTGCAGAGCCCTCTTTATGTCAGGGACTGGCTTGCTCTGGCGCGTCCCACGCAGGGTGTGCTTCTTGCTCAGTGTGTAGAGTTCTTCTCAGCATTTCTCATTCCCTCACGACGGACGGCCCACAGCCCATGGCCTGGTCCAGGGGAAACTGCAGTCCCCAGGCCTGTTTGGAAAGCTGGCTCATGATGACAGTGACTCAGCAGGTGGAGGGAGGGGACATGGGGACACTGGATGGGACTGGTGCATTCCCAGCCTGGGAGACTGCATAGTGTGAGGACAGGATGCCACGATCCGATTGACATTGGGGCAGAAATCCTTGGGCATCAATGCCTGTGTCAGTCGGCTTCCAAACACTGACAACCAACAACTGAGGTCAACAGCTAATTACACGGACAGGTTTATTTTGACTCACAGTTTGGAGGTCTGCCATCACTTGGCTCTGTTGCCTTTTTTTTTTTCCTTTGAGACACTGTGTCTCTATGTAGCTGAGGCTGGCCTTGAACTCACGATCCTCCTGCCTTGGCCTCCTGAGTGCTGGAATTACAGGTGGGAACCACTGCACGCACCAGGCTTTGGCAGATGGCACTACAGGTAAACTGCTCACCTAATGGTGGCCAGGAAGCAGAAAGACAGGAAGAGGCTGAGTTTCCATCAAGGCCACAACCCAATGACCTCACTTCCTCCCTCTAGGCTCCACCTCTTAAAGGTTCCACCACCTCCCAAGGGTGCCATAGGCTGGAACCAAGCCTACAACACAGGGGCCTTTGGGGGACATTTGAGGTCTGAACTACGGCCATGCCTCCCGAGGAACACCCGAGCCGGAGTCCATAATCGAAATGCAAGGTGAGCAGACCTCCCTCGTCTCTTCCACACAGCACGTGAGGCCATGACCAGGGAACGGACCCCTTGCGGGTTCCACCCCCAGCCTCATGCATTCTAGGCAAGTGCTCTGCCACTGAGCCACACCCAGCCTAGGCATGGGGTCTTGCTGGGCTGCCCCGTGGCCTCAAAGGCATTCTTTAGTGTGGGGGGCCCTTTCTGTCCTTTCTGGACCCACCAGGACAAGTGTCAGACGAGCTGACCAATGCAGCAGGCATCCTGTTTCTTACGCTAGATATCTATTTATCTACGAATCTATAACCTCGGGTTATGATCACCCCTGGCTGTCCGTATTTGCCTGGGCTGACCTTGAACTACAATCCTCCAGATCTCAGCCTCCCAAGTAGCCAGGATTACAGGCAGGAGCCACTCCACTCTGCCTTGGTGTTTAAACTTTTGAAGATTTCGCACATCCGATATGAGTAATATCAACTAAGGGACAGTTTTCTTTCAGGGGTCTAGAGTCGAAAGTGGCTGGTTTTTTTTTTTCAGTGATTTATACTTCATTTCAGCAAAGGAGATCATGGTTTTGATAATGTGCACTGGACATGAAGACCATCTTCAGAGCTTTGGGGCCTGACTTCAAGAAGAATCACCTGGCAGAACCTTTCCACAACACGCACATCCACCCGTTGATATGAGCCCCTGGGAGTCACTCCCAAGCCCCACACGGCTCCCTGGCTGTCACCCAGGAAATGCCCTCACCCCCCAGCAGCCAGGTGAAATACATAAGCTCCCACCAAAGCTGGGTATGGTGGTGCACATCTGTAATCCCAACTACTTCGGAAGAGGAAGTAGGAGGATCAAGAGTTCAAGGTCAGCCTGGGCAAAGTTAGTGAGACACTATCTCAAAAAACAAAAACTACAAATCAAAGGGCTGGGAGTGTAGCTCAGGTGATGGAGTGCTTGCCTAGCATGACAAGGCCTGGGTTTAACCCCTGACACTGCAAAGTCAGCCACCAGAAGACTGCCAGCATAGCCTGCTCTGATCCAAGGTAGAAAAGAATCAGAAGGGAGCTTCTGAGGGGGTTCAGGAGAAACAGCAGCTCTGAGCAGACAGTGGGGAATCCTCAACCCACTGGTAATATCTTTTTTTTTTTTTTTGTGGTACTGGGGTTTGAACTCAGGGCCTACACCTTGAGCCACTCCACCAGCCCTTTTTTGTGAAGGGATTTTTCAAGACAGGGTCTGGAGAACTATTTGCCTGGGGCTGGCTTCGAACCGCGATCCTCCTGGTCTCTGCCTCCTGAGTAGCTAGGATTACAGGAGTGAGCCACAGGCACCTGGTAATATCTTACATCCTCCTTTTGGGCAAAAGGCAGGCGCTCCGTAGATAGAGCTGGGCTGTAATCCTTCTGGTCCTCAGGACTTCGTGTCCAGTCTTTCTTCTAGACAGAGAATACCCACCCACCTTCTTCTGCCAGCCCACAGGCAACCAGCTGCCTGCCAGGGAGGAACAAGCGCCCTGAGGAAAAAGAGGGCAGATGTCCGAAATGAGATTGCTATTTCTTTTTTGCTGGGCTGGCCTGGAACTCATGGTCCTCCTGCCTCAGACTCCCAAATGCTGGGATTACAGGCAGGATCCACCATGCTTGGCTCAGGCTTCAAATCCAAAAATCTGACCCTGTCAAGGAAGAATGATGTCATCGCTGGGAAATCAGTGGCACACATCCTTAGTTTGTTGTTTATAAACATTGGCCATCTTTCTTCTGTGAAGACAGACTTAAATCGTGCCCAGTGATTTATCAAATGTTTACAGCAATTAACTCAAAAAAATACAAAATACCTTTCCTTCTAAACCACTGCCAGGATCTTTCAGGAAGCTGCAGAAAAGTAATTAAATAAACGCAGAAAAGTAACTAAGTGAATGGACATTTGTCCAAATTATTGAGGGTTTTTTTTTTTGCTCTAAGTTTCAGAGTTCCACTGCACCTGCTTAGCCTGTCCCTGTCAGGAGCCTGGTGTAAGGAAGGTGTTTGACACTCACTGATAAGCAAACTGACTTTCAGCAGACTGGCTTTTAGCAAATCAGTCACCTGGCAGAGTGGTCATTAGGCGATCGGGTCATTTAGCGAAGAGGTCATTCAGTAAATGGGCTCTCGATGACTTGCGCTGGAGCGTTCTCTGCCGTGAGCGCTTTCTGGGACTGAATATTCGTTTCATTTCCATAATTAATATTCACTCGAGTCTGGACAAGAAACTTCCTGGGCCCCGGGAGCACCCAGAACATTCCCACGATTAAAAACTCCCTGATTTCCCCCACATACACAGGATCAGAGGCACAGAGGGGGCTGGCGCTCCCAAACACAGCCATCGGGCTAGTGTCCTTGCAGGAGGTCTCGTGGTCCTGTCTGTCACTCGTGTGCAGCGGAGAAACGACTGAGTGATCTTTGGGTTTTGTGGTTGATCACTGTGCGCTGCAGTCACCCCTGCGGCCACTTCCTGCCTGTCACTGGGGCTCCAGTGCTCTGAGAACCCAGCCCCTAGGGCCAGCTTCTGGGGCCTACAACTGGCAGTCCCCCGGGGCCCAGAGCTCACAAGAGCCCTCGGCTTGGGTTGCTAATCTGCCATCACCATTTTGAAATTCTTGCCTGTCTTGGCTTTTGCTTCATTGTTGTTACTTGGTTTTTGAGACAAGGTCTTGCTATGCAGCCCAGGCTGGCCTCGAACTTGGGATCCTCAGCCTCCTAAATGCTGGGATCACAGACATGAGCTATCACACCCAGCATGTTTTGAAATTTCTGATCCTTTTACAAAGGCCCTGCATTCTTACTTTGCAAAATGGGTCCCCAAAATTATGCGGGGTTTCACAAACTGGTGCTTCAAGCCACAAAGCTGGAGCTGGAGGTCCGAAACGGAGGTGTGGCAGGCCCCTGCTCCCTCTGACATGCCTCACTTCCAGCTTCTAGTGCTGTTACCGGCCCTGACCCGTAACTGTCACTCCAGTCTCTGCCTCCAGGGTCACATGGCATCAGCTCCTGTGGCTTTGATTTCTTTCACAGGACAGCAGGCATGGGATTTAGGAACCCTCTACTGTGACTCATCTTAACTTGATTACATCTGCCAAGACCCTATTTCCAAATAGGGTCACATTCCTAAGCACCTATGCTTAGGACTTTGAACTTACCCCTTTTTTTTTTTTTTTTCTTAAATACTGGGCTTTGAACTCAGAACCTCATGCTTGCTAGGCAAACTCTCCACCACTTGAGCCACTCCACCAGCCCTTTTGCTTTTAGTCTACTTTTGAGTTAGACTTTTCCTGGGCTGGCCTTGCTCTCACCATCCTCTGCCCCCTGAGTAGCTGGGATTATAGACATGCTCCACCATGCCCAGCCCAACTTACCATTAAAGGGAATGCAATTCAGCCCTCAACACTAGTCCAGCCACCAACTAAAGCCATATGGCCTGAAGTAACTCCCCCTGCGTCTCCACAGTTGACTCGTTAGATGGAGCCTCCTGTGTTCCTTATTATACTGACTGAGCACCTGTCTCCATCGCCGGGGGACTTTCCTGAACAGCTTAAGGTAAATTGGAATTTGACTTAACCTTCAATTCCACTGTAGTCCACATTTAATGTGATTTATATTTGAGTCCTAAAAATTTCCTGTAAGTTGAAACATGACCTATGAAGGTCTCTACACCCTGAAGCAGCATTTGGGAAGAAATCAATTGGTCCTTTTTTACAGGAACTATTAGCCATAGCAAAGAGGAAGGAAAAACGTCAACATGCTGATTGAACTCCCGTGGCCCCCAACGATCCTACAGAGCTAAAATGCATTCGGTTATTATTCTATTATAGAAAGCCTCAAGTCCATTCGTTTTGCTTTGTTTTTGCAGTACTGGGGTTTGAACTCAGAGCCTCCAGCTTGCTAGACAGGTGCCCTGCCACTGAGTCATGGTTCCAGCCCTTTTTTTGCTTTTAATTTTTTTTTTCAGGTAGGGTCTCTCTCCTTGCACCAACCTTGAACTGAGATCCTCCTACAAATGCTTCCTGTATGGCTGGGGTGACAGGCACACACTGCTACGTGCAGCTTGTTGATTAAGATGGGGTCCCACCCACTTTTTGCCCAGGCTGGCCTCAAATCAAGATCTTTTCAATCCCTACCTCTGGAGGAGCTGAGATTACATGCATGAGCCACCACACCAGGCTTGTTTGTGCACATGCTCCCTCTTGGAACAGTCAGAGCCACTCAGGAATGTCCTAATGCTTCTTGCCAGATGGACACTTGGGATTGTTACTCTGCTTTGAGTAGTGAAGACTGGGGTCATTTATACCTGAACACAACACACCTGTGAGGTCCATGGGTGTTAAAACTCCTTCAGTGCATGGGCCCTCACAGATTCGGATCTAAGACACATGGCCTTTTTCTCTCCCAAGAGCCCTCACTCCAGATCCAGCACCTTCTCTGTGCACAGGACCCCAAATACAGGGAAAGACATATGGTCTTTTCCCGATCTTCTCCTGCCTGTGGCATCAGGAAAGGCTGGACCAGTGTAGATTCCTTAGGATTTTAGAAAAGCACCAAACGGTACTACAGTACCAGACTGTACACGCCCCTTAGTCCCAGAGGAACTGAAATTAACAGCCACTGTGAATGTTAATAGAGTGAGTCAGGACTTAGGAGTGTTCCTAAAACCATTCTCATTGGTTTGTCTTGTCTACAACAGGCAGAGGACTGATCAAAACAGCAGAAGCAAGCCAGTGCCCTAGACCCAGCTCTGAAGCTAGTGCTCTGAGCTGGTGCTGCTCCAGGCACAGGGCAGTGTCTCTGTGACGCTGCCTTGAAATACACCGTGACAGCAGGATTGTGCCAGCTCTCTGATACACAAGCTGTTAATCCTGTGTAAAACTACGGCAGTAACCACAGCCCACTCTATTTATTTAAATCAACAGCGTTCAGGGAATAAAATACAAACCTTTTTCTTTCTGGTCCAATCTGTGCTCACTTGGCTCTGGTCATGACACCAGCCTCGCGTGCAACTGGAGTTGATCCTCTCTTGTGCTCAGAGCTGAGCAGGTCTCAAGAGCCTCTCATCTGAAGGAGGTAATGAGATTTCATCTGGCCCCTGCGAGCATATTTATCAAATTAGCTCAGGACTCTTCCAGAGTTTGATGAGAGCTTTGCTAGGGTAAGAATGTCAGATCTTGAACACAGGGCAAATCCCAGGCATAGCCAGGGTGGGTTGCTGGCTGCCCTGCCTTTGCATTAACTTTGAACTGGAGTAATTAATTTTCCCTTCCATCCTCCCCAGCCCCACCTCCGTACCCATCACCCAGGTGCCATCTGGGTCCCCCTCTTCCTTTGGATTCTTTTCCTGCGAGCTTCCCTGTGCTCGCTTGCCTTCGTGGCAGATACTGCTGTTGTCCCTCTACATTAATTTCAATGTCCACTTGCCCCCCGAGGCATCTGGAGGGAAAGGACCCACGCCCATTTTGTGCCGCCGTGAGAGCCCCAGTGCCTGTCAGTGCCTGGCATGCAGTGAGTGCTTAATCAGTGCTTGATGAACGAGACTTGCTGGGTGACAGACCCAAAGGCTGGGGGAGAGGGTGCTCCTTCCCGCCCAATCTCAGAGGGGCAGCGCTGATGGGCGAGGATACGCGGCCATCCCGTGGCCCTGACAAGAAGACCCTCCTGACCGTGCAGGAAAGGGATCACGGGGACCAATGGTCCTTCCCTGGGACCCCGCCTAGCCCAGCCCTAACCTGGTCCCGCAAGCCCGGACCCCAGCTCGGACTGGGACCTGACCTCACTAGCCCCACACCGTGCCACAGCCCCGATCCCGGGTCTGCTTCGAACCCCGCACCCCATGTAAAGCATGGCCGCGCGTCCTGAACCCAGCTCTCATCTCGGCCCCGCCCCAAGCTCCACCTCCCAAGGACAATTGGCCCGCCCCGGAGCCCCGCCCCCAGCCCAGGATAGGCCCCGCCCCCGAGCACTGGGTCCCGCCCAAGCACCGCGCCCCGGTTTGAACCCGCCCCAGATCTGCCTTCGAGGGACCAATTCTTACGATGGCCCCTCTCTAAGCCCCGCCTCCAAGGACCCTAGCGGCTCCCAGTTTACATCCCGCCCCAGCCCCGCCCCCAAGCCCCGCCTCCTGCGTCCGAGCCCCACCCATAAGTCTACTCCACGGAGGCTTCTAGCCCCGCCTCCAGAACTGGAACATCGCTTTTTACACCCGCCCTCAAGCTCCGCCCCGTGATGTCATCGTTCTGGCTCCGCCCATAACCCCGCCTCCCCTAGACTCAGGCCCGGCTTCCGCCCGTCTCCTGGCAACGCCGGCCCCGCCCCGCGATGGCGCCCGAGGAGAGCGTGGAAGTAGCAGATTTGCTGCGGAGTTTCGAGCGCCGCTTCCTGGCGGCGCGCGCGTTGTGCTTGTTTCCCTGGCAGGTGGGCGGCGGGCGCGGGGACCGGGTGAGACCGGGTGGGCTCGGGGACGTGCCCGGGAAGCGGGAATCGGGGCAGCCGGGCGCACAGGGTCACGGTCACTGCACGATGGTGTTCATGATTTTGTAAGCCAGTGACACTCAGGTCACTCGCGCGCATTCTGAAGAGGTAGCGTCCTCCGAGACTGCGGGAGCCACGCTGTCCTGGGAGAGAGAGACCAGGTCACACCTGCACATCTGGGACCTCCACCCCAACATCAGGCAAGGGACAAAACGGTCTCAAAGGCAGCTGAGCTCTTAGGCCTCCCCTTTTCCGGGAACCTGCGGCTCTCCGTCCAGGCACGTGGTCCCGCCCGCCAGCTGAGGGGCTTGATGGGTCCTGCCAGGTTTATGATTGGTGAGCAGTGAGCTCGCTGGGATGAGTCTGCCCATCCTCTGGGGTGGTGGTTAATCCTTTGCATTATTTCATAGACATAAAATGTTTAGCACTCGGAGATCATCTCCCGTCGGAGAAAATGTGTGCATTTTTAATCCAAAATTTAAACCGCAGCATCCATAGATCCCAATTCAACATCAAGTGTAATTGTTCACCTGCCCCTGCTAAACGCTTACACGAATTCACCCACAGCACCCGGGCGCTGGAGTCTTTCACTGTCATTCATTTTGACCAGAGAGGTTCAATGAGGAAAAGAGCACAATGAGGTAGTTGAGAACTCCGGCCAGGGAGACAGGCTTCCTGCCTTGAATCTTGGATCAAGGTGCTGTGTGACCTTGGGCAAGTGATCGCATCTCTCTGTGCTATCATTTTCAATTAGTAAGTGGGAGATATGATACCAACCTCAAAGAGCTGTTGTCAGAATTACTTGAATCAGTGCCTAGCTCACGGTAGGTGTACGAAAGTGTTAGCTAGGATTTTGATTTAGTCACCAAATGTTTACTGAATGTTTTCCTTGAGCCAGGGATCAGAAGTACACATTATAGATGAGGCCCTGCTCAGATGAGCAAGCCAGAGAATTAATACATGATTCAACAAGAAAATGCCAGGAAGCTGGAGGTATGGCTCAAGTGGTAGAGCACCTGCCTAGCAAGTGCAAAGCCCTGACTTCAAACTCCCAGCACCACTGAAAAACAAAAAGAAAATGCCAGGAAATGAGACTAAAGCCACAAAGCCAGGTGAACAGGGAAAGGGAAAATGCACTGCTGTGCTGGTGGGAAGTTCATCAGAGTAGTAGAATCGGGGAAGAGGTAGGATTTGAACCAGAAGCTGTCAGCCACTGGCCTGTCCTGGGGAACAGAAAGTGCAAAGACCCTGTGGTGGGAATACAGCAGCCATAGTTAAGGACCAGAACGGCAGCTAGTGTGGAATGAACAGAATGGGACAGAGATGAGGTCAGAGAGAGGATTCAGGACCAGGGCCAGGTCTTGGAGGGCATTTTAGGGCATGGTGAAGTACCCTGTGTCACATACCAGCCCTGACTCAGCCTAAGCTCACTGTTGGGCTCAAGTGCCCTGTAAAAGAGGACATCGTTAGCAGGCCTGGCCCCTGCACACTGCAGGCTCCTCTCTAACTCAGATGGCAGGTCCCAGATCAATCCATTGAGCTTTGATACCATGGCTCATCTTGGTTCCCAGTCACCACCAGCTTAGCCCTAGAAATGCTGTGACCAGCTGAGCAGCCAGGGCCAATGAGAACCAAGAGTCCACAGCTCATCCAGAAGTGGCTTGTGACACTTGGAGGTCACGCTTCAGCCTCTGTGGGTCCCACTCCCATCTGGCCCCAGGGAGAGATAGCTCAGGCTTTTCCTAAGCGTCCTACTGCGTGCTCACACATGCCACTGCAGGTTTAGTGTTCCTGAGAAAACACCCTTGAGATTTCTCTTTCTCTTTTCTGAACAGAGCCTAGAAGAGAAACTAAGAAGCTCATCGGATTCTGAGCTGCTGCTGGATATCTTGCAGAAGGTAAGAATCCAGTGGGGACCCATCACCTGGCTGCGTGACCTGCCTGAGAAAACCTGGCAGAAGAGCCACAGGTGTGCTTGTATCCTTTGAGATCATCATCCATGTCCAAAGAACCAAAGAACAAAACACTCTGCCTATGGCCCCAGACAGCTCTTGTGTTCTTTGAGATGAAGACATCAGGCCAGACAAAACTCCGCAGGAGAGGTGAGAAGCCAGGGATGTGTTTTAACCATCCACAGTGAAAACATGACAGGTGTGGAGCGGCTTCCCGAATTCATCAGCTGCTTAGAGACTTTCTTCTTTGCATTTGAGACAGAAATAAGGAAGCCTGTCTTCCCATAGACAGGTCCTTGCTGTGCACAGGGGGATTTGAACTCTAAAGTGCATGTGCCTATGGGGTCTCTAGAAGCTGGCCTGGCACCACCCTGACCTTGGCCACGGTGGTCAAGGGCAGGTCACACTGGGTCCTGGACCTTCACCTTCCTAAGGAAGGCCAAAGGTGTGGTCCCTCTCCCCAGGAAGAATCATACCAGAAGAATACATGTTGCGTACAAATTCAGTCGGGGCCCAGGCACTGGCCCCCAACCACCAAGCCTACCAGGTTGCTCCATCAGGAATGTGGGGTGAGGGAGACAGAGCGAGGCAGTGGATGGGGCTGGAAGCAGGACATCACTGATGTTGATTGTGACCCAAGGGTGGCAGACCAGGAAATGTAGAGTGAGCTGCTTAAAACCTAACACTGTTGATCATCAATTAAGCCTAAGGAAAGCCAGAGGAGGTTCTAATGGGCCAGTGACGGCCTGCAGGGCTGTAGGCTGTGACCCTCCCAGCCTACAGGCTGCCTCTCCCTCCAGGCTCTTTCCCAACTCCCACCCCCTGCTCTTGTCCCCCACTCTTTCCAGGATGCCAGCTGGGACACCTGGCCCTAGTGCAAGTCACTCCCCAACCTGGAGTTTGCTCTGGCGTGGCAAAGCTCTGGTTTGGCCTGTGCTGAGGCCCTTCCTCTGCACCGTGTCCCAGGCAGGGCCCTGGCCCCTTCCATAGTGCTTCCTGCCTGTCTCCTACCCACTCCTGGACCTGGAACTCACACACCAGGGGAGATGTGCAGCAGGCCTGTATCTCCCCTCTGGGCTCTTGCTTCTTCCATGGAGCAGACAGTTCTATGCTTAGCCATACGCAGGTTCTGGTTCCCAGGGGACACCTGGAAGCGGAGGGCTGCAGTCTCTGTGCCGTGTTCCTGTCCAAGCCAGTTAGAAACGCTGCAGTGACACATTTTGAAGAAAGAGCTGTATCTTAAGACTCACAGGTGCCCAGGCCACATGACCCCGTGTCTCTGTGTCCTTAGCAAGGCATTGGGTAGCAGTCCCCTGTAATCACTTGAAGCCTGCAGGACACTCTCCAGCAACCATTTTGTGCTTTGTGGTAGACGGTGAGACATCCCGTGTGTGCAAGGCACCCGCCATCGGTGAAGTACACCCGGTGCTTTCTGTCAGAGCTCATCAAAAAGGTCAGTGATGGGCTGAGGCTGCCAGGCTGGACCTCACGGGGACCCGGCCCACTCTCCAGAAGGGTCCCCTACCAGGGCTTGGCCTCTAGGAGCTCCGACCTTCCCTGCCCTTTGTCTGTTCTGCAAAGCCCTGTGGCAGAGACCACCCTACACAGGTGACTGCCTCCAGGATCGGCCCCACAGGAGGCAGAGCAGAGCAAGAAAGGGGAGGCCAAGGCCTTTCTCCCTCACTTGTTTCGGGGGTTCTCAGTGGCAGCTGCATCTGCTCTGGGCCCTGCCCCCACTGCACAGGTTCTCTTCCCACCAGGCATCCCGCTTGAAAGCTGGAAGCTGCCTCCTGGTCCTGCAGCCCAGCGCACTCTGACCTGGCTCCTGCCAACCTCAGATGGCACACTGGCCTCTCAGGAAGTTTAAGCTCTCTCTCTCTACCTTTCCAACCAGCTATCTGGGCAGTCCCTTTGCCTGGCTGGGGCAGATGCATCTGAAGGAGGAACCTGTACCTTCTGGGCTCTATCTTAGACATCAGAAAGGTGATTCCTCCCTGGGCAGTGCAGGCCTGTGTCAGCCAGCCTCTGACAGAAAGGAAGGGCCTCACCTTGCCAGGCTCAGTGCACAAGTAATCTGGGGCCTCCCAGAACCACCAGAAGCATGGCTGGCCATCAGATGAGCCCACCCCTGCCCCGTGAAACCAAGAGGTCGCTGGAAATCCACCCCTACATCATGGAGTACCACCTGGTGGCTGTGGCTGAAACTCACAGATACATCCTCTTATCTGAGACTGACAATGCTTTCTCTCTGTCCCTGGCAGTCTGGGGGACATGCCTGCTGCCTAGATTACATCCCCCCACCTTGTTAGATTTCTCTCTCACATCCTTTAATGCCAAATCTCCTCTCTACATGTGATGAAAGTCAGGCCAGGGTGACACAGTGTGTGTGAGGCCCTGGATTCTATCCCCAGCACTGGAAATGTGACAATCACCCAGCCCTGTTTTCAGATGGGAGCAAAACCCAATAGGCAGAATTCTGGGTGTCATTTATGGGCTGAAGTTCTGGCTCTGTTCGTCCCCAGCATGAGGCTGTCCACACGGAGCCTTTAGACGAGCTGTACGAGGCACTGGCAGAGGTCCTGACAGCCAAGGAGTCCACTCGGTGCTACCGGAGCTATTTGCTGGTAGGAGACGGGCACCCTCCTCCCCAACGGCCAGCTCTATAGTTGTGTCACTTCAGAATGCCAGGGACCTGATGTTGGTGTCCCAGCCAGCACGATGCACTGGAGATCTCCCAGTGGTGGTGTGTCAGCAGTCTACTCCTGTCCTTTACAGTATCCCCTGGGGGGGCACATGACAGTCTGTCTGGCCACCCACCTGTTGTAACTTAACAAGGCTGCTGTGCTCAGGTCTGGGGTTAACTGTCCCACCCCGTCTTCCTGCAGCCTTCAGGAGCCTCGGTCACCCTCGCTGAGAGCACAGCCATGGTGTCCCATGGCACCACAGGCCTGGTGACATGGGATGCTGCCCTCTACCTTGCAGAGTGGGCCGTGGAGAACCCAGCAGCCTTTGCTCAGAGGTGAGCTCAGGACACAAGGTGGGGCACCATGGCAGGTTGGCCCTGGAGCAGCCAACAGACACAGGGTCCCCTTTCTCCCCCAGGACTGTCCTGGAGCTCGGCAGTGGAGCCGGCCTCACAGGCCTGGCCATCTGCAAGATGTGCCACCCCCGAGCGTACGTCTTCAGCGACTGCCACAGCCGTGTGCTGCAACAGCTGCGAGGAAACGTGGCTCTCAATGGCTTCTCAGCAGAGCCAGATGCTGCTGTGAACCCAGAGAGCCCCCTGGTGACGGTGGCCCAGCTGGACTGGGACGTCGCCACAGTCCCTCAGCTGTCTGCCTTCCAGCCAGACATTGTCATCGCAGCAGGTGATGCCCAGCCCCACAGGCTGAGCAGGTGGCTTCCCGCGGTTGTCTCTCTGGGATAGCGGAGCAGTGGGTATGCAGGCAGGAACTGACAGGGCTTCCCCAAGTGTCAAATGGGCCTCCAGGTGCCCATTTGAAGACAGAAGGCTCCCACTATAGTGGCTTATCATGAGCCTGGCTGTCCCAACAGCTTGCAATGGACACAAGAGCCCAGGGCTCCACACCAGCCCAGCCCATCAGCCTGCCAGCAGCTCCTGCGGCCCACCTCATATCCCCTGTGACCCAGGGAGACCACTGCTCAGTTCCCACCCAGCTCCCAGTAGGGGCTGTACCAGCCCCTCCACCCACATCTCACCACCAGGCATCCCCAAGAGCTTTAGATGGGCCCAGAACTGACCACAGCAGCCCTTGGTCCTTCCCAGGCCACAGAATAGTATGACTTTCCTAGCCATGTCCCACTCATCACCAGCATCCAGTCCTAGGCCAGGCTGAAGTCAACTCACAAGAGCTGAGCAGTCCCCACCAGTCAGCGCTGCTTGTCTGTTCTGTGTACAGCTGCTGACACCATGCTAGCCAGCCCCACCTGCACATCTGTGACCTGGGTCCCTGGGTCCACGTTCCATGTGTTTCAGAGACCATGGAGAGAGCCACACTTGTCTGGCACAAGGACAGGGCCTTGAAGGAAGGCACTGTTGGGCTGGGCCGCCAAAAGCCCCTCATGCCTTCCCTGGCTCCAAAGTGCTGGCCTCAGCCTGCACCCTTCAGCAGCTGGGGACATGATAGGCTCCAGGAGCCAGGGCCACACTGCAGTTGACACATTAGCAGGTCCCTAGAAAAAGTCCAGGCAGAGGCAGGGTCTGCTTCCCTTAGTGTGTTCTATGAAGATAGAGAGGCAGAGAACTGAGCCTTCAGGGACTCCTGCAGCCCAGGGGGTCCTTTAGCCATCTCTCTCCCAAGCCTTTCCCTCTCTCTCTCCATGCAATTTTCTGTCAGCACAAATTAACACCACTGCTGCTGAAGACAGACCCACCCAGAGGCCACCACCCGGACCCTAATCCTGCAGGAGGCCCTTCAGGTAACCCAGGGCTCTCACTGTAGATGTGCTGTATTGCCCGGAAGTGACCCTCTCACTGGTCAGGGTCCTGCAGAAGCTCTCGGCCTGCCGGACAGACCACACTCCTGACATCTACGTGGCCTTCACCGTGCGCAACCCAGAGACCTACCAGCTGTTCACCACCGAGCTGGGTGAGCCCCTGGCCTGCAGGCCACCAAACTGTCCCTTTGTGGCTCAAGAGAGGTAGAAATGGGGGAAGAACAGGCCTGGGAACAGCTAGGAAGTCCCAAACCCACACGACATGCCAGGAGTCCACACAGGGCAAGTGCTGGTGAGCAGGCAGTGGGAGGCCTGTGCCCCGCTGCCCTACTGTGTTTCACAGCCGGTCTCATTGCTGGCACCATGCTGGGTGGCTGTTACCACAGCTAGGGGAAATTTCGAGAACACACCACTAGCAGCATTTTACTTTGGTGGTGGGATTAGCGCCTTCCACACGTCTGTCTGCACTACTTCATTTTTATAAATACTGACGTGTAGCAAACCATGACTGAGGCGCCATCCTGGCCTTCGTGAGGAGTGGCACCGGCCCAGCAGCCCTGCAGATGTGCGATTGGCAGGTGGACAGGTGCAGAGTGACAAGGACTTGGGCTTGGTGGGAGGAGGTGGTCACAGAGGACTGTCACCTGTTTAACACCACAGATTCCTGGTCCCACCCTAGAGGCTGACTCTGGGCATGTGTGGGGCCTGGCAATCTGTGATCCCAGCAAAGCAGGTGAGACACACCTGTCCTGTCACCAACACTGAGACCAGCATGCCGTTCCAGGCCAAGCTAGGATCAGCTGGGAAGTGGTGTCCCCTCACGCCCGGAAGCTGTTCCCTTACGAAGAGCACTCGGAGTTGGGGATCCTGAAGCTCACGCCGCAGGCTCCCAGCACTTCGCTGCCTTGGGACGGGCTTTCGTGTGGGAAGCTGCCGCCTCCCCTGCACCTGAGAATTTGAAGAATGTTGAACACCGAGCTGGGCAGCACCAGCTGCTTCAATACAGTGCAGACCAAGTGCATGGTTACCCATCTCAGCGGCTCTGGCTCGTAAGATCACCAGGAATGCACATAGGCTCACAGACAAACACGTGTATTATACATTCCCAGCCTGCACTTAGTGCAGCAGGGCCTGGTCCCAAGGCTGGCACCAGAACACAGGAACCTGATGAGGGAGAAGACAAAAAACTCAGGGATGAAGAGACATTGAGGTCACAAGAAATAAGAGAAGCAACCAAGCACCAATGGCTCATGCCTATAATCCTAGCTACTCAGGAGGCAGAGATCAGGAGGAAAGAGCAGTCTTGGCCTTTGGGTTTGGATGGAGCAGTGACCCAGGCAGCATCCACTGCTGTCCTTCTGGCCTCTGACCACTGGGGGGCAGTCGAAGGCTACCGAAGGACCAGTGGTACACAGAGGGTGGATGCTGGCTCCAGGCTTCAGGGTGGCACTACCCAGCATGACTCACTCAGCAATCTCTGGTCCCCAGGTCACGTGTCCATCAGCAGCGGGAGCACAGTCCGCTGCCAGCTCTCGTCCCACCGAAGCTGCTCTGCCCCCTGGAGGTTCTCCCGGAACTGGTTCAGTTTGCCCACAGGGTCAGGGAACTTTGAGAAAAGCATCTACAGAAAAACAGACCTGGGCTGAGCTTAACATCTTGCCCCACCCAGCACCAGGTCCTTCGTTTCAGACCCCAGCTGCCCACGCTTCACATCAATTTCCTCACTCATGGGAGGACTGAAGTGGGGCTCAGCCCAAGTCAGAGAGCACCTGCCTAGCAAGCACAAGGAAGGCCCTGGTTCAATCCCCAGTACCACAATAAATAAACACACCACTTTTTTAAAACTGTTAAGATGGAAAGGAAAAAAAGAAAAAAGCAGGAATGGCAGTGCACTCTCTTTGTGACAAAAATCAAGTGTCCTGGCAGAATTCCACGTGTCTCGAAGCTGAGCCACAATGCCCTCTCAGCCCCCGGCCCCTACCCCCCACACTCTCCCCTGACCTGCTGCCCTCTAAAGGGCTGTCAGTATCCATCTTTTTTGTGTGATGACCCAGGGGGCCAGCTGACAGCACAGTGGGCACCTCTGACCTCTGCTCCCTCCCCTCTCCCTCCACCATGGCTGCCCCTGGAGCAGGGCCAGCTACCTTACCTGCAGCTGAGCCGCCAGTTCCTCTGAGTCCTGGAAAACCAGGCCATTTTCTCCGTGCCTCACAAGCTCATGTAGACTGCAGAGAGAACCAAGGGCGCCTGAGAGCCACTGGAGAGGAGATCCAGCCTCCCCACTCAGGCCAAGCCGGGGACAGGGATGGCCAATTGGCCTTAGTGCTCTGAGACTGGGCCTTTGACCGAGGAAATACTGGGCCCTAACTGGGACTGGGCCCTTCTGTGTCTGCATACTTTTCAGGGTCACTGTGAAACTGGATCCTACAGACCCCAAGCTTGGTGCACATGGGGGTCTCATACCATCAACTTCACATCCAGAGCCCAGCCCCTGGTGGGGCGGGGGGGGGGGGGTGAGGACACAGGACGGATAGTATGGGACAACCGGCCATGAGTCAAGTCCACCGCCATTCCGTCCTGGGAGGCCAGCCTCGGGTTGAGTGCTTGTGCTTAGGACTCATACTTCATTCAACACTCACTCTAAACAGAAGCCACTGTCCCACAGCATCCACCAAGGACTCATTTCAGGTGCCTACTTGGTATTGGCGGACAAGCAGCCTCTGCCTATCTTTCCACCCCCTTTTTTCTTTTTAGCAGTACTGGGATTTGAACCAGAGTCTTGTGCTTGCTAGGCAGGCACTCTGCCACTTGAGCCACGCCCCCAGACCTTTTTGCTTTAGTTATTTTCAGGGAGGGTCTCATGTTTTTGGCAGAGGCCATCCTACACCGTGACCCTATTTTCATTTCCCACTTGGCTGGGATGACAGGCGTGTGCCATCAAGCCCAACATTTTATTGACTGAGATGGGATCTCTCTAACTGTCTTCCCGGGCTGGCTTCAAACCATGATCCTCCCAATCTCTACCTCTCAAGTAGCTGGGATTACAGGTGTAAGTCATCGTACCCAGCACTCTATTCTTTAGAATCTGTTCTAGATGACTTAACGCCCCATGGAAATGCTATATACATAGTTTGCACCGAGTCCTTTATGGAATGACAGGAGGTCTGTAAAGGTCAGTACAGACGCAGTCATCACCAGCCATTCAAGGCTGGTTGGATCCACAGACACAGAAACCATGGATATGGAGGACCACCTATTTCAGTGAGACTCAGGCCAACCTCAGGGACCACAAGGAACCTCCTCTCCATCACCCTGGACTGGGGGTGGGGGAAGCAGCACCCAGCAGGACGTTTCACTTGGCTACACTACTGGCCTCCTCAGCCACTGATCTGGAGCCTGCCCCAGGAAGGCTCGGTGTCCACTCCTACCACTTGAAGTTTACGGCACACACAGGCAAGCAGCACCCAAACATGTCCACCACCTTCATGGGCAGGTCCAGGCCACTGGAGGACTTGTGCAGACAGACACCCAGGTCTGCTGAGCCTGGGGGGGGGGGGGAGAGAAGTGTCAGTGTGCGGGGCCATGTCTGCCCAGACCTGTGTGACCACTCCTGCCTCAGGGAACGGAAATGGGAATGTCCCTGAGAGTGTCCCCACACCCAAGTGGCTGATGCCAACCCTGGGCCTGGTAGGGCAGAGACACAGCTGCACTGGCCCCGGGCCTGGTAGGCCGTCAGAGCCTGCTTCAGAACCTGCTTCGCAGTTAGTTTTGATGCACGCTGACTCAACTTCCCACTTAGCCACAATTTATTTTAAAAGAAGAGTCCCCAGGAAGTTACTGCTCAGGGATGGAGTTTGTTTGGGGTGATGGAAAGGTTTGGACATAGAGCAGTGACAGTCACACAGCTTTGTGAATGTCACTAATGTCACTTGCTGAACCCTTAAAATGGTTAAAATGACAAATCATGAGAAGAAAAATTTTAAAAAAGAAAAGAAAAACCCACAGCAGATCCAAGAAAACAATAGCTGCCTCTGGTAAATCAGGTCAAATAAATGATGGTGAGCCGGCTCACTTGCTGCTGGGAGATGAGGCTTCAGGGACACTGCAGTACCAAGTCTGTGAGCAGAGACAGGAGGGAGACCATGCTCCCAAACACCTGCACTTGGGGAAGGCAGGTCCTAACCCAGCCCCGGCCCTGGGTTTCTGCAAACAAACTACACAGACAGCAGGACTGAATGAGGGCCTAGGAGGCTGAGAGCTCCTGACTCAGCCCCTGGCTAGAGTCCTCGGGGCCCCAGGTCTATGGAGCCAGTACATCAGGAAATGCTCAGGAGTCCAGGGGAGGTCCAAGCAGGCCAGCCCCCAAAGCACAGCCCAGTCCAGCCTAAGGCCTGCCCAGGTATGGTCCCAGAGCTGGGAATATCTTTTACATTTCTAAACATTAAAAATAGTGAAAGACTACACCACGGTAGCCAGTAAAACCTCCCCTATCTGGCTACTTTTAGAAAGTGTGCCTGTCCCAGGGGCCTCTCACCTAGCAGCAGGGGATAGTCCTCAGCCTCCAGCCACGGCGTGCAGACCTGGACGTGCTGGAAGCACTTGCTGTCAATGAGGCGGCTGTAGTGCTCCTTCAGGGGCCCCTTGCCTGCAGAGAAAAGCAGGTGCTGCAAGGACGTGTTTTTCCCCGCCACACGCCCGAGGCCCAGTGTCTGCTGGGACACGCGGTCATTTCCCAGAACTCCCTCCTCCTCCCACGGCCCTAGTCAAGCCCATCGGGCCCTTCCAGAGTCGACCTCAGAAGTTCTGCAGCCACTGGCTCTGGCACTGAACGGGACGAGGGTAAACACGAGTGCTGACCAGATGGACATGGCTCTGTCTGTCCAAGTGCAGGGCACAGTGACTGCCCTTTGCCCACCAGGCTCTCCAAGGGGCACTGCAGGCGTGTGAATACCATGCTAGGAGGAAGAAAGTGAGGACTGGGCAGCTGCTCAACCCTCCTCCAGCCACTGCTGCTTCTGTCACCCTGTGACCAGGGAGCCATTCTGTGCCTGACAGAGGGCGCTTGGCTTTTACAACTAAGAAGATACTGGAAAGCCACTGGGAGGGTGGGAGCTCAGTATTTCTGAGTCCACGCCACCCAAGATTCAAGTCTGGACTCCATACCCCGCCATGAGGCCCCTCTGAGCTTCAGTTTCCCCATACAGCAAGTGTAGAAAGCCTGCTGGACAGTTGGCATGAGGATTAACAAGATGCTGTCATGTGCAAGGTGTTTGGAAGAGGCTTCGTGCCTCCCTCTCCCCGCTACCCCTCCCCCGCACCAAATACAACCCATGGAGGGTCCCAGTGGTACCTGTTATCACACAGACTAGGGAAGGAAGGCTGTCCCCACTGAGGGTCAGTTGTTCAAACTCTGTTTAAAAAAATAAACACATTGCTAGGCACTGGCGGCTCGTGCCTATAATCCCAGCTAATCAGGAGGCAGAGATTAGCAGGATCGCGGTTCGAAGCCAGCCCAGGCAAATAGTTTGTAAGACCCTATCTCAAAAACACCCACCACAAAAAAGGGCTGGTGGAGTAGCTTGAGATGTAGGTCCTGAGTTCAAACCCCAGTACCACAAAAACAATAAAATAAAATAAACAAACATGTTGGGGCTGGGGGAGCAGCTCAAGTAATAGAAAGCTTGCCTAGAATGTGCAAAGCCCCAGGTTCAAGCCCAATCCCACCATAAAGTAAACACTAACCAGGATCATCTTAAGCAAGTGCAGGGAGGGAGGGCAAGGCCACCAGTCTTTGTGGCACTTTCCAGGGCCTGGTCATTCAGTCACCCACATAGGGATACAGAGCCACCCACAGGCTGACCCTCCCCATGGCTCGGGGCAGAAATGCACTGCAGACCTGGCAAGCCCAGAGCCACCAAGCCGGCCACACACGTACTTTCTAATGCCGCCAGCAGGATGGAGAAGTCCTCATCTTCTGTGGGGAGAAAAGAGTGGGTCACAGGCCAGCTTCCAGACAATCCCTCCCTGCTCATACATCTGCCCCTTTCTCCCTGGCGTGCGAAGGTGAGCTTGCCTGCTTGGCATGAGCCCCCAGGTGGGGGGGAGGGGACAGACCTGTCCAACTCGTGCTGCTGACCAGCAGCGCTGGCCGACCAAAAAGACGTGTCACCACCCCACTCCGAGCATCCCTCTCCGTGAAGGCCGATCTCTCTATGGCTGGATCCAAGGGTTCTGAGCTGCAGGAGCACAAAAAAGCCGGTGAGCTGCTGCAGAACAAACCCAGGGCCAAGATGGCCATCTCCCTCCAGCGAGGCCTGCAGGCTCCCAGCCACATCAGCACCCAGCAGCCCCACACAAGGGGGGCTTGCTGCTAGGCTCTGAGGCTGCACCAGCAAACACGCCACTCAGAGCTGGTTCAGCACCAGCCCTCATCATCACCTCTTTGTACAGCAGGGGAGTAAATGCTTGGGGCTTTGCCGGCCACCTGTTCTAGGTTCCAAAAGCGGCACTGCCAACATGCACATGAATGACTGGACTGTGTTCCAATAAAACTTTATTCACACAGTCAGTGGGCCACAGCCTTAGTTTGCCACCCTCTGCACTAGTAGGCCCCAGGTCTGCAAGAGGAAAGAGGAAAAGCCACATGAGGAAGCAGGGGACACACCACGTCCGGAAAGGGGAGTGCGTGCGGCCCAGCTTCATGAAGAGCGTGTGTTGCACGTCCAGGGGTGTCTCCTTAAAGAAAGATGCCGGCCTGTCATAGACGGTCACAGCCCTGCAAAGAGATGGAGGCGGGGCAGAGAAAGACCTAATAGAGGACCCAGAGGATCCTCAAATACAATGGCTCCTGGGGAGCCCAACAATAAGCTTTAGAATTGCTTGGGAAAGAGCGTAAGTATTTTAGCACCAACTGCTTGGATGTCCAGCCAGGTGTGAAGAAACCCCACCACTGCCTCCTGCAGCTTCCCAGCCCATAACCACCTACCAGGCACTGGGTCTCGCCAACAGAGTGGGCCTTGCAGCTCCTGACCAGTCCTGGGGCCCCACACAACCCTCAGGCTGAAGGACGTCCCAGGCCCTCGGTACCTGACGTGCCAGTTCTCTGCTAGGTCTTCCCGCATTGCATTGGTGACACACAGGTTCAGGTGGGACAGGCGCCCAAAGAGCTTCTCATACCTGTAGAGACATCTCAGGATGAGCACAGATCCCCGGGCTGGCCCCACAGGCCACCAAAAGCTCTATGTGACAACAACCCTCAATATAAGAGGCTGCAGAGCTGGGGTCACCCAGACCTGCCAGTATTGGCTCCATCCGAGCACCACCTGCTCCCCCATTGCACTTTTCCATACCTCTTTTATGTGGTGTCACTTTTCAGCAGTTACTTAAAATGCAGTTACTTTAAAAGGAATCCAGGGACCACTGCCCAAGTGAAAACCCAGTCTCTCTCACAACAAAAAGAAATGCAACAAAGACCTCAGAGCCACATCTCAGACATCCTCGCTACTGTCACAAAGGTGTGGCTTGTCAATATGGTGTGTAACAATTGTAAGGGAGACATGAAAGATAGGCTGGCTCCAGGCCAAGGGCAGAGGCCTGATCACAGAGAACTGGACCTAACGTCCTTCCCTCCGAACACTGGGATACCAGGAAGGCTCTAGAATGGGACTGCCCAAGACTGTGTGGCAAGAGGTGTCATCCTCAGCCCGTGGACTTGACAAAGTCAGTAATCACAGAGCCCCCTCACCAGGGCAGATACATACAGGCACAGCCGTGACGCACAGGTGCATACAGCAGGCGCTCAGACTGTTAGGGGCTGCTAACACTGCTGTCACCGCTGCCAATGAACAAGGCCAGCAGGGCAAGGGCAGCCTGAGGCTGGACATTCACACCAAGCTACACTCAGGTTCAGTGTGACCTAGGACTGTCCTGCTCCGGGCCCGGCCTTCCCCCTCCCCACTCACCCTGACGAGGTTTAGGGGAGGCCCTCACCTCCCGCAGGCTCTCACCACTTGGCCAGCAGAACAAGAGGGTGCTGGGGGCCATGCACCAGGCCCATGATGGAGTAGCCATAATTGTGCCAGTCAGTGACCAGCCTGCTCCCGCAAAGGCAGCTCACAAGCCAGCAGACAGCAATGCCAGGCAGGCCCGGGGGGTTCTGCAAGAGAGAAATGGAGAAGCAGGGGAGGCAGCTCAGACCGTGGGCCACAATAACCTGAGTGAGGAGCTGCAGCACACAGGGCAGAGACAGCTACCTTGGCAACATCCTTTTTGGTTTTTGTTTTGAGACAGGATCTCGCTCTGTAGCCCAGGCTGACCTTCAACTCATGATCCTCCCAGGTGCTGGGATTACAGGTGTGCACCACCATACCCAGTGAGACTGTTATTTTTACAGAACTCTGGATAACCAATGAGCAGAAGACCCTCTCCGCTGCCCAAAAAAGGTGTAGTCACCACTGAAAGCTGGTGTGGTGATTCATACCTGTAATCACAGCACTCAGGAGATGGAGGCAGAAGGATCGCAAGTTGGAGGACAGCCTGGGTTACAGAGATCCTGCCTCCAAAAAGAGTCATAAATGAAACAGAATTGACCAATTTGAAAAATCCAAGCTTATCAATAATCAAGAACATGAAAAATGGATCAAAATGATGCTGTTTCCCCATCATCAGCTAGTGATGGCCGACATGGAGAAGAGGCACCCCCAAGGGGTGGGAGGACACAGGCTCAGACTTGCCCTGAGGCCAGCCAGTCACACACCACATTTTCAAAGTGCAGAAACTTTGGCCAAGCAATTCCACTCCCAAGACTGTATCCTAAAGAAGAAAGTGGACCAAGCAACAGGTGTGTGCTCCCTGAGCTCCTGGCTATACTACTTATAAAGATTAAAAAAAAAAGTCAAAAAGAATCTGAACGGCTGTCGGGATGAGAGACCTTACCGTACATTCTGGAAGTCAGTGCTGTCCACTAAGAGAAGGGACTGCTAACTTTTTTCCTTTTTTGGCAGTACTGGGTTTTGATTTCAGGGTCTTGTGCTTGCTAAGCAGGTGCTCTACCACTTAAGCCACATAGCCACATCCCCAGAAAGTGCTTCTAGACATAAAAAAAATCAGTGAAGGGTATAGTGGCACAGACCCGTAATGCCAGCACTCAGGAGAGTGAGGAGGATCTTGAGTTCACTGCCAGGCTAGGCTACAATAGCAAGACCATCTCAAAAAAAGAAAAGAAAAACTTAACTCTAGAACCAGCCAGACTACCTATTCAGGTTCAAATCCTAACCATCACATCCTAGCTTTGTGACATTAGCTACTTTTAGAACCTCTCTGCGTCTGGTTTCCTCGCCTCTAAAATACACATAATACAACAACCTATTCCTTCCAGGTGTTGTGGTCTGCATCTGTAATCCCAGCACTGGAGAGGCTGAAGGAGAATCAAGAGCTGTAGGCCAGTCAGCCTACACAGAGAGACCCTTCCTCACACACACACACCCCAAAAGAACCTACTCCTTGGGGTTCTTACAGGGTTAAGTGAGGTAATCTGTGTAAAACACTTAGATATGTAGTAAGTACAATGCTAAGACTGAGCCAGGCGTTAAGACTGAGTGGCTCATGCCTGTACTTCGAACTACTCAGAAGGCAGAGATAACGAGGATTGTGGTTCAAAGCCAGCCTAGCAAATAGTTCACAAGACCCTATCTCAAAAATACCCAACATAAAAAAGGACTGGCAGAGTGGCTCAAATGGTAGAGCACCTGCCTAGCAAATATGAGACCCTGATTTCAAACCCCAGTTCTACTCAAAAAGATTCTATGTGCCAGGACACAGGAAAAGAATAGGATGGTGTCATAAATACAGCGAACACATACCCTACTTCCTTCTCATGTCTTTTAAAATTTATGCACACAAACGAACATGCAACTTATTAATGTGTGCATTTCCTGTGTGTGCGATGCTGGGAATCAAACCAGGGCATGACTGAGCTATACCCCCAGCCCAATCTGCACATCTTTAAAACTGCTAAGAGCAGTCTTTACAGAGGGAGGCAGACGTGACATGTACCTGGAGAAAGATGTAGGCCGCTGGCTTGCTCCACATCAGTTTCCACAGCAAGTACACTGCTTGAAATACAACTTTGACCCCATACTGGAGAATTCGGGGCCCAACTGCAAGTCAGAAAATGCCTGTTACCACCAAAGGAGCTCTTGGCAATGCAGGTTCCCACCCTCCCAGACACACCAGTCAGAGGAATCTGGAATTGTGTCCTACCTGCAAGGCATTGAAGTTCTGCCAGCCTCACAATCTGAATTCTGTCATTCTGCAAGAGCTCATTATGGGGTTTGGAGTCTGAAAATGAGAGTGTCCCTTTAATGTACCAGATGTGATAGTCAAATTTAAAATCAGATAATCTCCACTTCAACTCAGGATAAACAGTGAAGAGGATTTTGGAAAATGAAACTTTTGTGTGTGTGTGTGTGTGTGTGTGTGTGTGTGTGGTACTGGGGATTGAACCCAGGGCCTCACACATGCTAGGTAAGCACTCTACCACTGGGCTACACCCCCTAGCCCTTTTGTTTGTATTTTGTTTTTGAGATAGGGTCTCTCCTTAACTTTGCCAGGGCTGGCCTTGAACTCACTATCCTCTGGCCTGCATCTCCTGAGTGGGTAAGATTACAGGATGTGACTCCACCCCTGGCTTGGAAAATGAGACTTTTCAAAAATGCTGTTCCCCAGCAACCAGAGCAGAGAATGAAGCCAATTCTTGTTCAGATTCCAGCAGAACCCCACAGAAGGAGGAACCAAATCCTACCCACCTTTACTTCACACCAAGCCCAGCATACAGCAGGCACTCAAACTGATCTAGACTCCCAGATGGCGGAGTCTACATCAGTCCCACTCCACCCTGACCTGGCATGGCAAACTTTGCACAAGGGACCAAAGGCAATCAGGGCTGGCCCCACCCACGTTCCCTGAGATGGGGTTGGGCCCCCCTCCCCTCGGGTCACCAACTGGCATTACATTAAAGGAGGAGACAGCCCTGACTGCACACTGCGGGGAAAGCCGACCGAAAGCGGAGGTCTGCACTGAGGCCCTCCCTCAACGACAGGAGACCGCAGCCTGTGAGCTGAGACACCGTGAGGAGGGCAGCCGGGGCTGACAGCACTGGGGTCCCAGTCTTCCCACCTTCTGGGAAAATTAAGCGGGACCCTGCAACGGATCGCTTAGCAGGGTCCTGACATATGGCAGTGAAGGGTTAAGGCCGACTGCTCCCTGGAAGCAGCGTCCAGGCCAGAACCGGCCCTTCCAGTCTCCGGGAGGTCCCCGAGAGGTGGGACAAAGGGACCCAGCTGAGAGCCTCCCTGCCCGGCCCGCCAGCACTCACTGCAGAAGCCCAGGAGGCTCACGGAGAAGCCGTGCCTGGCCAACGACAGCGCGTGGTACTGCATGCGGGGGCTGCGGCCCACGTCACCCAGCACCACGACCACCACGTGCCGGGCCGCGCGCCCCCGCTGCCCGCGCTTCCACGCGCCCAGCAGCAGCAGCGGCAGCAGCAGCAGCAGCAGCAAACACACAGCCAGCAGCGCCACGCAGGACGCCGCCATCTTGGCCCGCCGGCAGCGACCACGTGACGCCGTGACGCAGGCCCCTGCGCGCCGTGCGCAGCCGCAGACTGACGCTCCGCGGTGGGGAAAGAAGGCGGGGCCGGGACGAGGTTCCCTAACTGGGGGCCCCGCGGAACCGTGGAGGAACCCCCGCCCCCCGTGGCCGAGAATGAGTGTGACGCACACCATGTCAAGTTCCCTAAACCTTTTCCCTTATTTAAGTAAGGCTGTTTCGTTATTGCGATCTAGGGACAATTTTTTTAGGGTTGTAAGATAATTTCAAAATAGAGTGAAACAAGAATTTGAATGGATCTCTTAATGTTGAGAAAGAAGGCTGGAAGCTGAAGAGTGCATATTGCAGGGTTCGTTTATCTCACGTGGAAATTAATCTTTTTATTTTATTTACTTATTTTTGGCAGTACCAGGGTTTGAACTCTGGGCTTTGCCCTCGCAAAGCAGGTGCTCTACCCCTTGAGCCACATCTCCAGTTCATTTTGCTCCGGTTATTTTGGAGATGGGGGTGGGTGTCTCATGAACTATTTGCCTGGGCTGGTCTCAAACTGCAATCTTCCTGATTTCAGCCTCCTGAGTAGCTAGGATTACAGGCTCAAGCTACAGCGCCCAGCTCTCTCGTTGCTTTTCTGATGGGGCTACTAGAAGATTTTGAAGTGCATTGGTAGCTTGAATTCTGTCTCCACTGACAGTGCCCCTGTAAGGAAGCTTGGGGAGAAAGGTGTGCCCTCCAGTGAGCTTGTGCCAAGCTCATTTAAAGCATTGCTTTCCAGGGCGTGTGGATGTGTAAGCAGCAATGCCGTTGCTAGATCAATAATGGACAATCAGAGACAAGCAGGACAGGTGGTTCCTCCCCGCAGTGGGCAGCCAGCAAGCTCCACTTCCAGGAGTTGCCTGATCCTGACCCTTACCATGGCCCCCGACCATCCCCTGCCACCCTGCCAGGCCACTTGTCTGTAGGTCTCCAGGGAGAAGGGAGCGGAGGAAGAGGGCGTGTAGAGACACCTGGCAAGTACCTGATACTGCACTGTGTGACCAGCTGCAATCAGAAGGCCACCATAGCCAGGTCGCAACTGCCTCTTGGTGCTGGCCCCACCGCTGCGGCTGTCCTTCCTGCCACAGCCGGACAGCACACGAGGTAGGATCACCATCACAGGAGCGGTCCTGTCTGCTCTGGAGAGAGCCACCTTGTTCCTGCAGAAGATGCTGCCTGGAATCAACCTGGATGGTGCTGTGGGGTTCCAGGTAATGGAAGGTGCGTGAGCCAGCATCCCCCAGGCAGGCCACTGGGAAAAGCAGTCCTCAGCCTTGCCACCTGCCCTGCTCTGACCCCCCTGGGCCAGGCAACCCCCAGGCAGAATGGCCTGCTTTGGCTATGGGGAGGGGGTGTCCACTAGCGTTATCAGCACTTTAGAAGGAAGAAGGACTTAAAGGCAACAGGAGGATTCATTTGGTAATGATCTTCTCAGAAGGAAAAGACCTCCTGGACACACTTGGCAGAGTTAGTTCTGTTTTAGTGGTAGGCCTGTCCCCCTGTGTCTCAGTGACTACGGACAAAACAGGGCCCCTCGACCAGGCTTCCTGGTTCCCTCCACTTCCAGCCACAGCCACCTGGAGGCTGAGAAAACAGCCAAGTGTTTGTTTAGTTTTGAGAGACATGAGATCCTTAAGGAGTGAGCTGGAGAGAAGCCAAGACAAGCAGGAACACACACACCCACACATGCACACACGCACATACACAAGCTCACGTGCATTGCATGAGCACTCCCCACAGGCCACTCTGCCCACCTGGACTCAGGAAGTGGGCATCACCCAGATCCCTCTCTGGGTTGCTATATGGCTCTCTGCCCACCCAGGCTGGTAAGCAGGCAGTGGCCAGGCCACTCAGCCTTTCCATGTCCTCTCCCACCCTGGCTCCTCCAAGTAGCATCCAAGGAGCCCCAAGGTCCTGCCCCTACCTCTCCAGGCCAGAACTAGGATGAAGTAGAGATGTAGCGAGGGTCTCCTTCATCTAACCCCAGTCTTGTCTCAAACTCCTTAGAAATTAATAAGAGCCAGGTGCCATGGCACACCGCACGCCTATGATCCCAGCTACAGGGGGGAGATGGAGGTGGAAGGATCGAAAGTTCAAGATCAGGAAAAGGCAGTGAGAGACCATCTCAGACACAAAATGCAGAACAAAAGGGCAGGGGCACAGCTCACTGGCAAAGCACTCATGTGAGGCCCTGGGTTCAATCCCCAATACGAGAGAGAGAGAGAGAGAGAGAGAGAGAGAGAGAGAGAGAGAGGAGTGGAGGGGAGGGGAGAGAGAGACATGGAGGGAGAGATGGGAGGGAGGGACAGGGGGAATCATAAGTCCCCAGGGCAGGACTCCCCTTAGACACAGAAAATGCAGTGCAAGCCGGGCAGCAGTGGCTCACGCCTGTGATCCTAGCTACTCAGGAGGCAGAGATCAGAAGGATCGAGGTTCAAAGCCAGCCTGGGCAAACATTTCCATGAGACTCTATCTTGAAAAACCTTTCACAAAAATAGGGCTGGTGGAGTGGCTCAGGGTTCAAGCCCCAGTCCTGCAAAAAAAGAAGAAGAAGAACACAGTGCAGAGGCCTGCAGTACTTTTAGGGGGCCATGAAGATTTCTTAGGAGGTAGGCAGGTGGATGCCCCTAAGAGCAAAGGGTCCCTTCCCCTGCCTCCACCAGCTCTAACCCCTCCATCTTTTTGCCAGTCTCCCTAGTCAGCACTATTGGCTAAATGTTCCTAAGTGCTCCCTTTGCACAGTGCACATGCTAATTCTTCTCTACATTTTAATTCATTTCATCCTTAACCTGCCCCCGCTGCTAAGAAGTACAATTTCTTATGCTACAAAGCAAGAAAAATTAAATGACTTTCTCCATTCACCCAATGAAAAAGTATCAGTGTCAGCACTTGAACCCAGGCCAACCTCCAGAAGTCAAGATCTTAACCACCACTTCCAATCACTCTTGCCCCCCCCCACCACGGTCCAGATGAGACCCATGACGGCCTCATTCCATTCAGCTCAGGGACTCTCCCCCTGCCAGGGCTGGGGACTCTGGGTCAGCGTTATAACCTCAGGTGTTTTTCCCTGTCCACGTTTGGTCAACTGGTGGAAAAAATGACCTCTGCTCCCCTCAGTGCAGCTCCGAAGCGTGCAGGACAAGTGGACGCCTGACCCCCAGCTGCGGCCACTCAGCCTGCGCGCCAGGCAGCTGGTCAACAACCTGTCCATTCTCCTCCACAGATCCATCTTCTACCTCAAGCGGAGCGACCTAGTGTACTTGAGAGGCAACACAGGTGCGGGAGCCAGTACACCAGGAAGGCAGCCCCTGGGGTGTTCACTGGAACACCTGGGCTCCTGCTGGTACCAGGTAGGGTCAGGATGGTACACGAGTGCCACCAGTCCCACCAAGCTGCAGGTGACCCACTCACATCCTGGCCTTGACCCAGGTTTCTGTCCCTCACACAGAGAGTGGAGGTAGCCAGGTGACTCCCCCATCCATGCAGCTCATGCCTAAGCTTGGGGGCCTTCTTCCTAGGCAGAAGGGGCAGGTGTGACCTGGCCTGACCTCTGGTGGGATATCTGAAAGGCCATCCATTCACCTCACACCTCATGCCAGCCTCTCTCTTTTTCTGTTTGTTTGTTCGTTTTTTGGGTGGGACCAGGGTTTAGAACTCAGGGCTGGGTTGGTGGAGTGCCTGCCTAGCCAGTACGAGTCTCTGAGTTCAAATCCTATACCACCCACCCATAAAAAGAACTGAATGAGTTAATATATGTAAAATATCCAATAAATAAACTTTAAAAAAAAAAAAAGAACTCAGGGCTTCACACTTGCAAAGCAGGTGTTCTACCGCTTGAGCCACACCTCCAGTCCATTTTGCTCTGGTTATTTTGGGACGGAGTCTCACAAAACAATTTGGCTGGCCTCAAACATCAATCCTCCTGATCTCAGCCTCCCAAGTAGCTAGGATGACAGGTGTGAGCACCACACTGACTTTTTTTCCTTTTCTTTTCGTTTTGTTTCTTTTCTTGGCAGTACTGGGGATTGAACTGAGGGATTTGTATTTGTTAGGCCAGGACTCTACCACTTGAACCATGCCCCCGTTCTTTTGTTTTTAGTTTGTTTTTCAGATAGGGTCTAGTGCTTTTACCTGTCTAGCCTGGAACTCATGATCTTCCTACCTTCTCCTCCTGAGTAGCTACCGGTATTATAGCTGTGAACCACCATGCCCAGCCCTCTCGTACTCTGTAATACAAAGCATCTGTCTTCCCACCAGCCATGAAGGACCCTGCAGAGGGCCCCATCCTATAAGCCTGGCCTGAATTGTTCCTGACAAGGGTAGGGCACATATTAAACCAGCATCTCAAGGGTCCAGCCCTGTGTCTGGGATCATATCCAGTGTGGCGGGGCGGGGGGTGGGGAGAGCAGGGTTGTGAGTCACTAGGTGCCTCATCTTCAAACAGCAACCCAGCCACAGGGGACCCACCCAGCGCTTGCCCTCTGTACTCTTTTAATCCTTGGATCCACACACCCCAAAGAGAGGACAGTCCCTCTTGTACAGATGAAGAAACTGAGAAGAGACCTGGTCCCTAACATCACCCAGCCTGTGTCTTCCTAAGAAGCCCCTGGAGCTACTCTGGAGGTGGAGGCAGGAAGATTGAGAGTTCAAGGCCAACCTGAGGAAAGTTATAAAGACCATAGCTCAAAAATAAAATACAAACAAAAGGGCTGAGGTGTGACTCAGTGTTAAAAGCACGTGTCTAGAATGCAGGATGGAAGGAGGGAATGAGGAAGACAGGAGGGAGAAGGGGCAGGAGGGGGGAGGGGGAGAAGGCCCTGGCTGGGAATCTGTTTTGTAAAAGCTCCACTGTGCCTGAACCCAGGAGTCTGTGAACCCTTTTCCTGTGTCTCAGTCTCCTATGGGTGCAGTGGATCTAGCCAAAGACTGTCCCAGTGCTGTTTCTGGTTGGGGAAAAATAGTATGTCTTTTTTTAAGAAAAGGAACATCTGGAGTGATTGGAACTCAGTGCCCAGCCAGCAAGCCAGGCTCAGGGCAAGGTTCCTGAGCTGCAGGAGCTCAGGGTCCTGGTCACTGCCCACCCCTGCCACCTCTCCCTCTGCAGAGTTCCTGACAAGCATCCAGCCCAGGTTTTGGAAGCTGCCACACATCTGGACCCAAACCAACGCTTCCCTGGTCTACCCCTGGCTGGAGCCCCAGGACTCCTTCCCAGCGGACAGCAGTGATGCGTGCCTGGTGCAGCTCCTGGGAACTGGGTGGGCCATCTCACTCCCTCTGTGCATCCAGGAGTTGTGCAAAGGCAGACACAGTCATCTGCAGCCTTCCACCTCATTCGCCACCAGTCCAGTCCGCCCCACCCTCCAGGCACCAGCTGGTCGAACACCCAGCATAAAGCCCTCAGGCCCTGACCTCCCAGTCCCAAGGGCCTCTGCATGATCTCAAAGGCACCCCCCCCACCAGCCTTGGCTCCTCCCACCTGCTCCCCTCATCCCCACTGTCACCAGCCAGACTGAGTCACTCATGAGCCAGCACCTCCAGAGGCCATCCCACCTCCACATAAGGCTGGCTGACCTCAGTGGCGGGCTCCCCTGCACTTCTGTAGCCACAGATGCAGTCATATCTGCTTTACAGCCCTGTCTTCCCCAATGGGATGGGGGTCCGGGAGGACAGGGCTGAGCCTGGATCCCCATTTTATTCAGCAACTCCGTGGCTTGGAGCAAGGCCCAGGACCGTCCCAAGTTCGTGGTCCAGGGCAGGATGGGCATCAGGTGCCCCGGCTCTGTCTTCTCAGTGTCCTTCAGATAGGAGCGTGCTCCCCGCCCCTTCGTTGTGTGGCAAGCTTGTCATAGGGAATGAGCATGTGTGTCCAGGCCCCTGTGCTATCTGGACTCGAGAGTCCACCATTTAGGGCTGCGACAGGAGAGATGTGAGAGCTGTAGAAGTCTCACCCCATGGTGGCTCCCAAACCCTGGCCAGCTCTGGCATCACTGCCCCAGAGCTGGGGGTGCAGGTTCAGCAAATCAAGACCCAGGATGCCTGTATTTTATTGAACAACCTCTGTGCCCATCCTGGAACCTCTCTGTTAGTGTTTTAACAATCAGGGATTCACACGCTGGGCGGACCCTGGGTGGGCCTGCAACAGTGCCTGACAACCAGACGCTTCCCTCAGGAAGGATAGCAGCCAGCCCTGCAGGCTTTCACACTTCTGCAGGACCTTCATGACCAAACCCGGACACTCGGGCTACAGCCTATCCCACCAGCTGTTCTTCTTCCTCTGGGCCAAAATGGTGAGGGGGAGGGGGTAACAGAGATGAGACCAGGAGGGAGAAGTGAGAAGAAAATACCCCTTTACACTTCATGATTGAGCTGAGTAAACAGCAATGGGGAATCTGGGCATGGTGGGGGCACATCTGAAATGCCAGTGCTCAGGAGGCTGAGGCAGGAGAATCAGCAGTTCAAGGCCACCCTGGGCTACACAATGGGACCCTGTCTCAAAAATTTTATATATATATATATATATATATACACATATGAAAGAGAGAGAAAGAACTCATCAAACAGCAAATAACTGGAAAAGGTCTTGGTTGGTGACCACTTGCAGGAGACCAAGCCAGACTTGCATGACAGCAGCAGGAATCCTTAGCTGAAGAAAGCCAGAAAGGAGGGATTTGGGAGAAGGAAGGAAGGGAGAAGCACAGGCCCAAATGTGCATGTGTCCCACACACCAATGTCCTTGTCTCTGGGCTTTGTCCCCAGAAAGGATGCACGAAGGGACTGTTCCACCAGAGCCAGCACTCCATCAGTGTCTTCTGCACCAACATGATGGAGCGGAACCAGAAAGCTGAGGCCACCGGCTACGCCCACCCCACCCAGGACCTCTTCATGGAAAACGGTGCGCAGGCCTCTGCCCCAGGACAGAGCAGTGGAGCACTCATGAGTGGCGCCGTGCCACACACCACACACATGAGAGGGGTTGGCAGATTAAGCAAGCAAAACTACAGGGTACTCAGCTACATCTGAACTTCAGATAAACAATGAAAACATTGTAGCATAAGACTATCCCAAATGTTGTGTGGGATATACTTACACTAAAAATGTAATCGTTGCCTATTGGAAGCTCAAAATGTAACAGAGTGACTTCCCTGACACTGTGGGACCAAAGGCTGACCCAGGCAGGTGCTAGGCAGGTGCTCTTCCACTGAGTCACAGCCACAGCCCATTTTGCTTTGGTTATTTTTGAGACAGGATCTCACATTTATGCCTGGACCGGCCTGGGTCACAATCCTATTTATGCTTCCCACATACCTGGGATAAAAGGCCTGCACCACCACACCCAGCCTTTTTTTGGGGGTGGGGGGTTGAAGTTAGGGTTTCACACTTACAAAGCAGGCGTTCTCCTGTTTGAGCCACACCTCCAGTACACCCAGCTTTTTGACTGGTTGAGATGGACTCTTGCTAACCTGCCTAGGCTGGCCTCCAATTGCGATCCTCCCAATCTCCACCTCCCAAGTAGCTAGGATTACAGGTGTGTGCCACCATGCCTGGCTCCAGTGCTGATTTTTTTTTTTGCAGTACTGAAGTTTTAACTCAGAGCCTGATGCTTGCTAGGCAGACACTCTACCACTAGAGCCATGCCCCCAGCCCCAACGCTGACTTTTGAGTAGCTGGTGTCAGAGTCCCTAAGTGGGAGGCAGGACACGAGCCTGTGGACCCTGGGTGCTAAGGCTGAGCCTCATTCCACAACCCCATCACTCTGCCTCAGAAGGCAGGGGAGGCAGGTGGCACTGGTGGCCAGGAAGAGGGGACAGAGGTGGGCCTGGGGGTGAGGGGGCCCTGTGTTGGCTTGCAGTCATGTTCTGTGGGATGGCAGGCTTCTCTGACTTCTACAAGGCCCAGTGGCTGGAGACCACTGTCAGCTGGCAGAGGCCACAGGAAAGCGGCTTTGGGAAGCCTGGTGAGCTGCGCTTCCTCCCTGGCCAGGAGGGGGCGGGGTGGGGCCGGCTTCTAGGTCAGGCGAGGAAAGGATGCATTGCACCTGGTTCCCGGAGAGTTGTAACACGTGTGCGCATGCATGCGCCTGTGTGCACACACACAGGTGGAAGCGGACTTGGAGCCAAGAGATTGCAGGTCGGGAGGTGGGCAGTTTTGTTTGCGGTGCTGGGGTTTGAACTCAGGGCCTACATCTTGAGCCACTCCACTAGCCTTTTTTAGGAAGGTTTCTTTCGAGATAGGGTCTTTTGAACTCTTTACCTGGGCTGGCTTTGAACCAAAATCTACTTCCTGAGTAACTAGGATTACAGGTGTGAGCCACCGGCACCCGGCTCCTTTATTTTTGAGATAGGGTCTGGCAAACCATTTGCCTGGACTGGCCTTGAAGGGCAATCTTCCCAATCTCAGCCTCCCAGGCAGCTAGGGTTACAGGCGTGAGCCACAGCCATGCCGCTACTTGCAGTTTTCACAGCTCCTCTGGTGGTTGTGACCTGGAAGGTTTGGGAACCACAATTTGACAGACCATCAGGAGAAAACAGATTTAGGCCACGTGGAAGTAGCTGCAGACAGATGTGGGAGGAAATTTTTGGAATGGCCTCCGTGTTCCAGACAAGACCTGAGTCACGTGAAATGTTGTGAGTGGAAAAGATTAAGTAAGGTTTAAAAATCATCTTGAGAAAGCAGGTGTAGTGGTGCATGCCTGTAATCCCAGCACTCAGGAGGCTGAGGCAGGAGGATCAAGACTTCAGGACCAAGGGCAGTAGGTGTGGACAAGTGGTAGAGCACTTGCTTAGCAAGCATAAGGCTCTGAGTTCAAACCCCAGTACTGCAAAAAGAAAAATAATAATAATAAAAGAGGGGGTGAATTCAACTCTGATATATTGTGAGAACTTCTGTAACTGTCACAATGTACCCTGGTGCAACAACAGTTTAAAAAATGTTTTTAAAAATAGTCAGAGGCCAGCCTGGGCTACACAGTGAGACCTTGTTTCATAAAATAGTAACAATAAAATCAGATAAAAACCTTGAGGCGCTCACCTTTCACTCTTCTCCAGCTCCTAAGGATGAAGAACTGGTTGCAACTCGTCCTCACCCACAGCACATCCTGAGAAGAGTGAGGAGCAGGGAAAAACTGTTCGCAGGTGAGCAGAGCACTCCAGGATCTTCTGGGTTTGAACCAAGTCACCATAGAAAGCTGAGGCCTGAGGCCTGTATTCTCTTCTGACCCAGGTTGCCCTCAATAGAAAAAGGCCTGAGAGTCACGGGGGCCCCAGGCCCCAGGCCCTTCATGTTTGGGGGTGGAAGGAAGGGTAGGTGGCTCTGACCGTCTCCCCTAAGGAAGTGGGAGTCCAAGCCAGGCACAGTGGCATATGCATGTAATCCCAGCACTCGGGAGGCTGTGAGCAGGACTATGAGTTTGAAAACAGCCTGGGCTATGTATTGAGTCCCTGTCCTAAGAAAAAAAAAACAGGGCGTGCAGAGATCCTGTTTCCAGCTGGAGGACCATCACAGACGCAACCTTTCAGGGTCCAGCCTAGGGAGGAGAGCCTGGGTCAGAAGTTCACAGACAGAATTTGCACAGTGGCTGCATCTCAGAGGTGTTGGAGGAGCTGAAAACAGACAAATGCAACAGGGCTAGGGGTGCAGCTCAGTAGCAAAGTGCTTGCCTAACGCACACAAGGCCCTGGGTTCCCTTCTCAGCACACACACACACACACACAGAGCCAGGTGCTGGTGGCTCACACCTGTAATCCTAGCTACTTGAGAGGCTGAGATCGGAGGACCACAATTGGAGGCCAGCCCAGGCAGACAGTTCTTGAGACACCATCTCCACAAAAACCACAGCAGAATGGGCTGGATGTGTGGCTCAAGTGGTAGAGCACCTGTTTTGCAAGCGCAAAACCCTGAGTTCCACCAAATGAAAGACAGGAAAAAAGAAAGAAAAGGTCAGCCTAGGGTTTGACCCCTACCTCTCTAGAGCTGGGGGGACTTCAGGGAGGTGGGGAGGACAGAGACACTGCCTCTCAGTGCCTCTTGCTGGCCAAACATAGCCAGGAGCTGAAAGGCAACGTGGCCACGAAGCAGAGTCTTGAGCAAAGAAAGGCAGGGAAGGGGCTGGGAGCTGATGGGCCGGTGACCCCAACAGTCCTGGTGGCCACACAGCCTGCTGATCCCAAGGCTGCTCCTCCACATCCGTTGTCCTGGGCTGTGAGGAATAGCATTCCCTCCTTAAGTGTCGTGGCTGTGATGAGAACTCCCACAGGCAGTCATACAGACTGAGGAGCAAAGGCAAGAAATTATGTCAGAGGGATAAGGGGAGAGGACCTTGGTTTCAATTTCTTGACAAAAATAAGTAACCGCCAGGCAAAGCAGGGAGGGATGGCACAGCAGCTCCCAGAATGGGCATCCCACACACGTGGCCCTACAGTGCCTGTCAAAGAGCACTTCTGATGAATGGTGTTGAACACAGGCTCACAGGGCTCTCTCCCCCGAGATGGCTGCTCCTGCCACAACACGGCCACCACAGTCGCAGCTCTGGTTGGCTTCCTGTACTTCCTGGCAGAAAATCCCCCAGCAAACAGAGAACAGCCTCCATCCACACTGTCACCACAGAGCGACTACTGAAATGAACTTTCCACATGGCCTGCCCCACAGACGACAGGCCCTCAGTGCTTCCTCTAGGTCCTGAGTCACATCCTAAGAAGGAGGCAGCAGGAAGGAGGTGGAAGAGACCAGTGGCAACCCCTGTCACTCTCTGGGGTTGTTTGGAGACTTGACTGAACAGGGCCTGGGAAGGTGGTGGGATGGCCCAGGTGTGAGCAAGTGAATACACTTAAGAGTGCAATTCATCAGAGATTTGAGTCTCTTTTTTTTTTGAGACAGGGTCTTCCTATGTAGCCCAGGCTGGTCTGGAACTCACAATCCTCCTGCCTCAGCCTGGGATTATAGATGTGCACCACCACATCCAGCGGAAAGTTGAGTCTTGTTTCTCAGCCTTAAGGGCAGGTTTGGACAACCTCATTGTCTCTGTTTCAACTTTCCAACATGACTCAGCACAGATTCCGAATGGACCCGTTGTCTTAGCCTGTTTTCTGTGACTATAACAGAATCCCACAGACTGGGTAATTTATAAACAATAGAAGTTTATTTGGTCTACAGTCTGGAGTCTGGGGAGTCAGGGCATGGTGCCAGCATCTCTGGGGGCTTTTGTGCTGAGTCACAACATGACAGCAGGACAAACAAGCATGGGCAAGACGGAGTGAGGGCCAGAGGGGCTGGGGTGTGCTCAGGGGCACAGCACATGCTTAGCGTGCTCGAGGCCCTAGGCTTGATCCCCAGAACTAAGAAGAAGAGAGGAGAGGGACAACAGGGGCGGACTTTTAATAGATTCAGGAGGGCAGAGCCCCGTGCCCCCCTCACCTCAGTACTGTTGCAGTGACAATTACATTGCAACAAACTGTTATCAAAGAACAGAAAGGATGAGGGGTCCCTCGGCTTCCTGATTTCCACGAAAATCATGGGAACCTGAGATCCATGGCAAAAAGCATTTTGAGGGGTTTCACAGAGGAGAAGTCTAGCAAAACGGGAAGGAGGGAGACATGAAAGGGAGAGTAGGAGACAGGGTGAAGGGGGCTCAGAGTGGCAGCTCTTGTCTGGGTGTTTACCTGGGGCCCATCTTGAGCCTCCATCCAGACGGGGGGGGGGTCTCTCATCACCTGGCAACACATCATCATTTTGCTAAGCTTCCAAGCAAGAGACGATGGGTGTGGGGTGGGTTTTGCTACCCCAGACGTGGCTAAGTGGGCTTTGCTGTTACTCAGATGCAGAGACTGTGCCACCGAGGACATCTGTTGGCCACACTCACCTTTTTATCCTGACTCCGCCTGTTCAAGGGGTTCCCGCTCGCCTTATTAACCTGGCCCACTTGCTTTTGCTCTGTTTCCCTATTCAGGGAGACCGAACGATTTCACATCTGAAAGAGGGGTGCCTTATTTCTGGGTTCCGGCCGGTTTCATATGTCTTACTCTTTTCAGTCTCCCTGTCGCCTCATCTATCTACCCTGACTCAAAACCATGCCACCCACACATCAGAGGCTTTTTTTCTCTACAGGGATTTATTAGGAAAGTGGAACTGCACTTCCAGGGTTAGGGGGGCTCTTTGGGGAAGGGCTGACCACCAAAAACAATTGTGATTTTTTTTTTGTAGTCCTGGGCCTCGAACACTGGGCCTTGGGCTAGCTAGGCAAGTGCTTCAGCCACATCTTTATCCCATGGGAGTTGAAAGATGAATTGGTCAGATGTCAACATTACATCTTTCCTGGTGGGAGCGGTAAAGGTGTCTGAGAAGAACAGCCTATGACTCTGACTTTTCCAGAAAAGACCTTCTGGAAACTTCTCCCATCCAAGTACTAACCAGGCCTAACCCTGCTTAGCTTCAAGATCAGGTACATTCAGGGTAGTATGACCATAGACTTCTGGAACCTTCTGATGGGTTCAGTGCTATCTGTGGTGCTGATGACAGGCTGTCTACAGAGGAACTTTGAAACTAGACTCCAGCCAGGTGCCGGTGGCTCATGCCTGTAATCCTAGCTACTCAGGAGGCAGAGACCAGGAGAACTGCAGTCTGAAGCCAGCCTGGGCAAATAGTTTGTGAGACCCTATCTTAAAAAAGCTCATCACAAAAAAGGGCTGGTGGAGTGGCTCAAGGTGTAGGCCCTGAGTTCAAACTCCAGTACCCAACCACCACCAAATATAGACTTCAGGGTAGCAAACCAGCTCCCAATCCAGTCCTCAAGCTAGAACTGTTTGAGTGCACTGTCCTGCTTTGCCTCGAGGTGGAAAACGGCCTCCAACCCAGTCCTGCCTGCAGCTCCTGTGCTTGCGTGGGGGAGGTAGGGAGTTGATTCTTCTAAGCTCCAGGAGACGGACTCCCTCTGCTGATGATCCTCTCCTGCTCCTCACAATCACCCTTAAGTTGTCTCACTCAGTGACAAGTAACAAGTTTGGACTTGCTTTGGAAGCTGCTATTTTCTTGGGGAACCAGGAGCCAGAATTTAATACCTGCTTGGCACTGGGACATTTCAAGGATTTCTGTGGCACCACTTCACAAACAGAAAATTACCAAGACAGGCACACAGCCTTTCGAGAAGTCAGCTGCACATAAACCGATTGGGGGTTATGCCCACCCCATCCTTCCTGAATTTGAGATAGATTAGTCACTGGAGCCTGACACAAATGCACCTGAAAGACTTAAGTGAACAAACCAGGGCAGGAAGTGGTGAGAGGACCTGTACTTCCAGATCACTTTCAAGAAAAGGGTGTCCTTGGGCCAGGTGGGGTGATGCACAACTGTAATCCCAGCTACTCTGGAGGCAGACATAAGATGGAGAGCTCGAGGCCAGCCAGGGCATAGTTAATGTGACAAGATCTCAAAACTAAGCCAGCAAAAAGGGCTAGGAGTGTGGCTCAAGCAGTAAAACATTCTGCCTAGCAAGCCCAAAGACCCAAGTTCAAACCCCAGTATAGCCAGAGGTGGGGGGCAAACCCCCCGAAAGACCTCTTCCCCTGTTGTCGCTACAGTTTCTGAACTGAAAGGGATAAACACATAGCAGATGTCTTCTCTTCTCCCTTCTCCTTCCCCACAACTGCAGCTTCTCCTAGCTGGGAGCACTGGACACAATGTAGACACCAGACTTCCTGCCTGTGTCCTGAATATGGTCGTCCTACCCACATCACTTCCCTCAGTCTCTGGAAGGTTTTTCAGCACCTGGGGAAGCTGATTAAATGTGCAGATTCCTGGGCTGTCCCTTAGCCGGGGAACGTACACAAGTAACCCAACACAACAGGTTCACATGTTGGTAAGCACAAAGCCAGAACACAGCCAGCGCAGAATGGAGGAGCCAGGAACTAGTGGCTCACGCCTGTGATCCTACCTAGTGGGGAGGCCAAGATTAAGAGGATTGCAGCTCGAGGCCAGCCCAGGCAAATAGTTCGAGAGACCCTCATCTCCAAAATAAGGGCAAAAAATGGGCTGGAGGCATGGCGTAAGTGGTAGGGTACCTGCTTTTGCAAGCGAGAAACCCTGACTTCAAACTCCAGTCCTGCCCCACCCCCTCACCCCAAGAAAAAAGTGGAGGAAGATTTATGACCTGACTGGGCTCTGGTGGCTCATGCCTGTAATCCTAGCTACTCAGGAGGCAAAGATCAGGAGGATCACGGTTCAGAGCCACCCCAAGCATAGTTCGAGAAACCCTATCTTGAAAATATCACAAAAAAAGGGCTAGTGGAGTGGCCCAAGGTGTAGGCCTTGAGTTCAAACCCCAATACACACACAAAAAAAAAAAAAAAGACTTATGACCTTATGAGGAGGGCACAGGAGTTATTTACAAAGCTGTGCTTTCCTTGAACAAGGAAGCATGGAGTGGCGATTTTATTCAGCAGCCTCTGCACATTCATACTGGGAGGCACCTTAGGGGCGGCCACATTTCTGAGCATGCCGAGTTCAAGGTCATAGTTCAGTTGCAGCACTGAGGATTGAACTCAGGACCTTGAGCGTGCTAGGCAGGCACCCTACACTCAAGTTGTGTCCCCCACACTGTTCTCTTATTCCCTTATTCTGCCATTTATTGAGCTGGGAGTCGAACAGGAAAAAGACATTGTTCGTGACCCTAGCTGGCGCAGTTTGATGATACAATTGTTGGGTACACAGTAAATGCATTTCCCCTGCAAATATCTGACTCCCTCACTCGCTCAGCACCCCTGTGCCCAGGTGTTCCTGTTCTCAGGTAGTGGAGGAGATGCCAACAGAGGTGCTGTATCCAGGAGCTCGGAGCTCTCAGCGGCTCTGTTAAGTGCGCAAAAAGCTAAGCAGGACCAGAAAGGGTGTCTTCTGGAAACCCAAGCCAAGAGCTAACCAAGATATGTCGCTCTGAGGCCAGAAAACTTACTTCTAATCCAGTCATCCCTCCCACCTGTTCCTTCCTCTCCAGCCCCCAGCTCCAGGCAACCACTAATCTGCTTTCTATCTCTTCAGATTTGCCTTTTTGGACACTAAATGAAAAACAGGATCACATGACCAAACTTTGGAGGGTTGATAAAAATGTTCTAGAACTGAGTTATCTCTATATCTGCTGGAATGATGCAGGGATAGCTCTGTATTACTAAAAATCATTTCGCTGTACACTTAAGACAGGAGAATTTTGTGATATGTAAATTATTCTTGCTAAAACTTTTTTTTATTTTAAAAGTCTTCCTCCAGTGGCTAGCTAGTTCACTTTGGCCGAAATCCAAATCCACATTCCTGGAGCTCTCTCTAAGGGATCTGGCTTGGCCCCTCCGTCTCCCACCACCACCACCAGCCTACCTTCCTGATGCACCTGCAAGTCTGTTTTCCACCCCAAGGCAGTTACCTCCAAAAGGGCACAAAAGGCAAACTATGGGCAAGGAAGCCGCTATCCATTAAAGGCACAGTGTGACTCTGAGGCAGGAGGATCACAAGTTCAAGGCTAATCTGGGCTCTGCAGTGAGACCCTGCTTCGAAAAGAAAAAAAAATAACATAATGTGGGTTTTCTTCTGTCCCCTTCTTTGTGTCCTCTCAACAGCTTTGTCATAAAACACCAGATTAGGACCCAGGGCCAGAATGTTTACAGATTAGGAATCCGTATGACTAAGACCGAGCTAAAACTGGTGGGGTCCAAGATGGCCACCCAAACAACAAAGATGAGAAAGAATTGTTAACTAAGGCAAACCGTAGTCCTACAAATGTCATAATCTGCCACAGCAAGCACACGTCACTGATCTTTGCTGGCTTAAAAAATTGCAAATTCTGGAGGTCACACAGCTGAGAAATACGTTATTAGCTTCCCACGAGCACTGGTAACACTTCAGCCATGTGGGTTATGGTATCAGTTGCCTAGGTTACTTTGCAGAAATTTGAAGGCCACTTTTGCTCAAAACACTGTCTACAGACATCTGATGGGTGACACAGTGGGATAAAAGGTTTGGCACTTCTGTTTTCATATGGCACCTGTACCCTTTCGCCTCAACCTTTGAGTCAGACTCTACTCAGCTCTGCATGTAGACATGCCACCATTTGGAGAACGCTTTGTCCAAGACTATACTATATGGTGAACTTGGCCTACTGCCCACTAGAGCTGGTATGTGCGTCTTCTCCCCCACCCTCAGGCTGTCTCAGGAGCTCACCACCTACAGTCCCTCAGCCTTATTGTAAGGTGCACCCAAACCGTGAAGCCAGGACATTACGCAAGAAAACGTCACCACCACCAGTAACTCAGCAGTTCCTGGGTTAAGTCACCATCTGTTGACCTGCAAATCTCAAGGTCAGAATGCTTGCACGCCAGGCAGGAAACAGCTTTTGAAATCATGGCCACGACTAATGGACAGGTGCTCAACTTCAGCGCACCCCAAGAAAACAATAAAACCTTGCTGCTCCTTTGTTCAATGAACAGCAGTCTGATCCCCTCTCCATCACTACTGTATCCCTTTGGCTAGAGCTGAAGTCAGCCAGCTCAGTCTCAAGTCCCAAGGAAGGAGCCTGACCTGTCCTGCTCATACTTTGTGCCTTGGTCTCATTTCTGCTCTGTCCATGCCAAAACATTCCATCAGCTGGGATTGGCAGGACCTCTTTTCCTTGCTCATGTCTCAGTCTATATGAGCTTGGAGGGTCCTCCCTCGCCAAACCCACAACACCACGGTCTCTGTGCTTCCCTGGAGTGAAGAATCTCTGGAACATTCACAGCAAGAAAAAGAATCTGTGTCTTGCTGGCAATCACGGGCACTGCTTGGCTCACAGCTGTCTCATCCCTACCTCTGCCATGTCTCCATGTGGCTGTGTTTCCTCTGTGTCTATCTCTGGCCTCTTTCCTTCTCATGAGGACAGCAGTCAGATTAGATTTAGGATCCACTCTGCTCTGGGGTGACCTCATTTTAACACATTATGCCTGCAAAGACCCAATTAAGGTCACATACTCGGGTTCTGGGAAGGACACAAATATGGAGGGACACTATCCAACCCAGGTGACTTAATGAATCACCCATGGGCTCAAAGGAGCAGTGGCTCAAACAATGGCCTGGGTTGAAGTACTAATAGTGCGGGATGAGGACAGAGAGGTCTGGCCTGGCCCACACCACAAATCTTGAGAAGTCTGTAGGGAAGTATCTTCACTTTGCCATGTTTGTTTGGCTGTACTGGGGTTTGAACTCAGGGCCTCACACTTGCTAAGCACATGCTACAGAATAAACTGACTCCTGGACCTGGGGCCAGCTTCATGCTCTTACTCAGAAGTGTCCCGGGCTTGCTCTAACCCTCTGTACTCACCACCGTGAAATTCTCAATAGTTTTGGGCTTGTTTGATCAAGCACTTACCCACCGCATGTTCTCATTTTTCACTAAGCACCCCCAAATAAAGTAGCTGACCTGTCTCTCTTCAAAAATGTGAAGGTCCTGAAACACAAAGAAAGGCTGAAGTGTTCTAGATCCAGGGAGACCAAAGAAACAACTAAATTGGGTCCTGGATTGGGGGGCAGGGGGTAAAGAGTGTGACAGGGACAAGTAGCAAAATCCAAAAGTGAATTAGGGATTGGCTGATATAACTATACCTATGTAAAAGATCCGAATTTTACCTGTCCTCTGGTTACATAGTGTGAGAATCAACTTAGATTGGGTCTTTTCTGTCAAAGGATTTAATCAGTAACCACCGCTGTTAACTACTCACTTCCCATAGCTCACTAACCCGCTTCCAATAGGCTTGCTTCATAGACTCTGCTTAATGTGATAAAGGTTTCTATTAAAAACAAACGGTTGTTATCCTCAGGTGGACAAATTTAGCTAGATGCTCTGGTTCCATAGTTGATAATCTCAAACAATTATTGCTTCCCTGAGCTTTTAAACTTTTGTCTTCAAAGCCCCCTCACCATGTCCCCTTTCCAATTAGGCAACCAGGTAGACTGTGAACCCAAAATCTGCCCACTTCAGGGTAGGGGCAGCATTGCCTTACAGACAAGACCCCAGCGGACTCCCAGCTGAGGGTGCTTGCTCTTTGTCTGTGGCGCACCCTTCTGCAGAAGTAAACTTTGCCTTGCCTGTTGACTTCTGAGTTGTGTTGTCTCTCTCGTGACACCCCAATATCTTAAAGATATTTCTAACAATCAGAAAATGTCCCTGTCCTTAGAAGACCATAGCTAAGTATTGAGGTAAAGTTGCAAGTCTGCAACTTGATTGCAATTGGTTCAGAAAAAAAAAAAAATGCGTGGTGTCTCAGTCTGTAATCGCAGCCCTCACGGCTTAGGCAGGAGGATCACGAGTTCGAGACCAGCCTGGACTACATAGTGAGCCCTGGTCTCAGGAGAAAAAGAAAAGTGTCCGAGTAAAGCACAAATAGTACAAGTAAATGAGGTAAGCGTGAGGTAAACGGAGAGGACCGTATACCATTCTTGCAACTTTCCACAGGCTTGAAACTACATCAATACAGAAAGTTTCACCATCACCACCACAGCCATTCTTTCCCCGACCGAAAAAGAAAAATCCCGCAGTGCCTCGGAGATCTCGCGATACTGAAGGAGCTTAAGCAGGCTCTCGAGTCACGTGAGGCACGCCCACGTGACCGGAGGCCCGGGCCTAACATGGCGGCCCCCAAGGGGCGCGAGCTTCTCTTCCTACTTGCGCTGCCCGGCTTCCTCGGGACGGCGTCGGGCGGCCTCGGTTCCGGGTGAGTCCAATTCGGAGGGACGGGCCTGGTCGGGGTCTCCCTTCTCCGCGGTCTCTTAGACTTAGCCACCCCCCCCAAGCTCACTTTTAGCCGGTCCCCGCAGGGCCTCCCGCGACGACGACCTGCTGCTGCCCTACCCGCGCGCGCGCACGCGCCAAGCCCGGGACTGCGCCCGGGTGCGCGCCGGCAGCCGCGAGCACGAGAGCTGGGCCCCGCCCCTCGCGACCCCCGGCGCAGGCCGGGCGGCCGTGCGCACCTTCGTGTCGCACTTCGGGGGCCGCGCGGTGGCGGGCCACTTGACGCGCGTCGCCGATCCCTTGCGCACGTTCTCGGTGCTGGAGCCGGGCGGGCCCGGAGGCTGCGCGCAGAGGCGCCGCGCCACCGTAGAGAACACGGCGCGGGCTGCCGGCTGCCTCGTCGCCCAGAACGGCGGCTTCTTCCGCATGAGCACCGGCGACTGCCTGGGAAACGTGGTGAGCGACGCGCGGCGGGTGAGCGACGCCGGGGGGCTGCAGAACGCGCAGTTCGGGATCCGCCGCGACGGGACCCTGGTCACCGGGTGAGCAGACTGGGCGGCCCCGTGGCTGTCGAGGGCGGAGGACCTGGACATAGTTGTGGGCGTGCGGTTGTGTTCAGCTGACCTAAGCAAAGCTGAGCCCCCGTTTTCTCTTCTACAGCATGGGGATAGGAACGCGTTTCTTGCAGAGTTTAGTCATCACCCCGTGTGTGACATAGAGCACTATGTTTGGGTCAGCCAATGTGCTGTGTCCGGGGGGAGGTGACGTTGAGCAAGCAAGCTCTTGCTTTAAGAGACTCCCCCTCACCCCACTACTAGGGAAAGTAAACGAAAGTCGGGTAAGTAATGATAACATCAGACTGTGTGTGTTCAGCAAAGCAGCGATGGCATGGACCAGTTGTAAAAAAGAGTGTTGACTTTAGGTAGGGTGGTGAAGAAAGGACATGTCTGGAAGGTGATCTTTAAGAGACCTGAAGCTTAACAGCCTAGGTCACAACTGGAGGAAAAGCATTCCAGGCAAAAGGAACAGCAAGCACAAAGGCTCAGAGGCGCAGGAAGGCTTGGTGTGTGAGAGGGATCCACAAGAGGAATGGGATATCAGAAGGTGACAGCGCCGGTCAATTAAGAACTTGCTCTGACTCTGGGAGGTGGGGAGGGCTAGGCTGGAAAAGAAAAGGGACCAGTTAAGGAGCTGGCACATAGATTGGCTGCTGAGGGCCACAGAGAGATTGGAGATCTGTTTGCTAGGCACTTACAGGCAGGTGCTCTACCACTTGAGCCACTTGGCCAGCCCTTGTGGACTGTTTGCAAAGGTGTGGTGGGGGTGGGTTTTGTCCTAGCCCTGCCTCAGTCCTTCCAGCAGTGGCTCTGACAGTAGGGAGATTGCAGAGACTGGCAGAGCCCACAGCCAAACTGAGACCCTGAGGAAGGATGCATTACCCATCCCCCAGGACTGGCCCTACTGGTGAATGAGCCTCATGCTTTCCCTGTGTCCAGGTACCTGTCTGAGGAGGAGGTGCTGGACTCGGAGAATCCATTTGTGCAGCTGCTGAGCGGGGTGGTGTGGCTGATTCGAAATGGAAGCGTATACATCAACGAGAGCCAGGCCACCGAGTGTGATGAGACACAGGAGACAGGTGGGGGAGGGCTGGGCTGGAGGCTGTCACAGCAGCTCCCTTGGAACCAGGAACAGAGTGGAGTGGGCTGTTCTTAAGTCTTTTCATAAGGTTTTGTTGAGCTCCTAGTTTGTGCTTAGCACTATTCTGGGTGCTAGGAAGCTGTAGGAATTAAGATTTATTTTAGCCGGGCGCTAATGACTCACGCCTGTAATCCCAGCTGCTCAGGAGGTAGAGGCAGGACGATGGAGAGTTCAAGGGCAAAGCAGGCAAAGTTTGCAAGACCCTGTCTCAAAAGCAGAATACAAACAAAAGGGCTGGGCATGTGGCTCAAGTAGGTTTTGCCAAACATTCACAAGAGCCTGGGTTCAATCCCCAGAACCAGAAGGAAAACCAAAAATATTCAGCGGAAGCCATTAGCAGTTTCCTCAGGAGGGCATCACCTGGTGCCCATTGAAGAGCTCTCTAGCTGCAGCATGGACACTGAGTGAACAGGGCAGGGGAGGCAGGGAGCCCCGTGAAGGCTATCTGTGTCCAAGGGCTAGGCAGTGGGCAACTGGGGCCGGGAGGTGGAGAGTGGTGTTTGGTAAGGGGCACGAGGCAGAGCCAGGAGGCCTCCCAAAGCACTGACTGGGTGATCAGCCAGGCCACCTCTCCAGGTTCCTTTAGCAAATTTGTGAACGTGATGTCGGCCAGGACAGCCGTGGGCCACGACCGGAAAGGACAGCT